>NW_028319228.1:2398333-2714166 GCF_062004578.1 Staurois parvus | reverse complement strand
GGTACATCTAAATGATTAGTTTAAGTAGGAATCATATTTTTTTGATTATACTGTGTATTCCCGGAGTATATGTATAAGGTACTTTTTGCTGGCAAATCTCCAAAATCTTGCAAATCAGAGAAGAAACTGTTTTTATTTTTTCTGAAGAAGACTTTATTGCATTGTTTTTAGAATTTTGTTCTGAAGACATACCATTCTGTAGTCACCTTGGTAACTGCTAACAAATTATTAACCGCTTAAGGCCCGCCCACAGTACATTTAATGCTACAGGGCGGCTCCTGTGCACAGGATCACGTATATATACGTGATTCTGCATTTCCAGGTCCAAGCTGATGATTATTTGCTGGCGCCCGGTGATTACTGGCGATCACCGACAGAGAGGAGGGCTGCATTGTTTACCAACAGCCCTCCTCCCTGTCAGTTTGGGCACACTGCTCTGGATGGCTGAGCAGAGCCATCCAGAGAAGTGCGCTTATAGTGAAGCACACACCTCCACCCCCTAGTAAAACACTCCCATCACACAGTTAACCCCGTTGATTGCCCCACATGTTAATCCTTTCCTGCTCAGTGCCATTAGTACAATGTCAGTGCTTTGTTTTAGCACTGATCACTGTATTGGTGACACTGGGGATGTCAGTGACACCAAGGCAGTTCCCCCCAGTGTCAGAATGCCTGCCACAGTCCCGCTATAAGTCGCTGATCGCCGCTATAAGTCGCTGATCGCAATATGTACTTGATTTGTGCTCCCATATTTTTCACGCCCCTCCCAGATAATGTCAGATTGCCCGTCAGTACACCAGTAATCACATTTGACACCTTGATTTCCAGGAACACACTCACACACAATAAACCTCCATTGCTAGTATAGTGTCTAAACGGATCAATATCATTGATCAGATCAGCACTATACCAGCATTCACACTAGTATAGTGTGCCCAAAAACACAGCGTTGGCAGGATCAGCCATGGCACCTGCCAGCACCTGTGTTTAGCCCCTACACTTACCCCCCCCTTCTCCCCCAGCACGTGCAGTGTCAGTAGGTCACTGTCACTTGATACATTGCACACAAAAACGCAGAGTTCGTAGAATCAGGCCTGATCTCTGCTAGCACTTGCTGGTAAAATTTGATGGCTCTCATATGCAGCAGAGTGCCAGTTCTAGTGGTGCTCTACCTTTTGGTGAACTGGCAAGCACCCGCGGCCTAGTATATCCTGATCTTTCACATACTAGCACTGCAGTATCACTTGGTAATGTGGCAAGTCCCATAAGTACAGTACAAGCTAGTGCGGTGGCGAGCACAAGTATTGTCCCGCAACCACCAAGAATTCGCACACAGACCTGTAGAGCCCAACCCAGAATTCAGGTGGAAAACAGCAAATTTAACTACTCCCCTTGATTTTTTGGAGCCGTTTTTCAAGGAAGATCTGTATGCATTGATTGTGGATCAAAGCAATTTATATGCACAACAATTAAGCACAGCCAATCCAAAAATTTTTTCAAAACATTTAAATGTGAAAAATTGCTGCACGAGTACTATATGACCTACAAAATTGCAGCACCCACCATTTTATTCACTAGAGTGTCTGCTTTAAAATTATATAATGTTTGGGGGTTGAAAGTAATTTCCTACCAAAAAATACTGATTTTTTTCATGTGAACAAAAAGTGTCAGAAAAGGCTCAGGTGGTTAGAATGTGTGGCATAAACTTCTAGTTGGGCATAAAATGCCACCACCCCCCAAAACAACACCTTTTTGGAAAGTAGACACCCCAAACTATTTGCTGAGAGGCATGTTGAGTCAATAGAATTTATTTTTTTACCACAAGTTTTTGGAAAATGACAAAAAAAACATTTTTTTTTACACAAAATTGTCACTTAAATGATTTATTGCTCACACATGCCATGGGTATATGTGGAATTACTCCCCAAAATATATTCTGCTATGTCTCTCGAGTATGGTGGTACCACATGTGAGAAACTTTTTGGCAGTCTATCCAAGTAAAGAACCCCAAAATCCAATAAGCACCTTCAAGCTTTTAAAGGGCTTTATTTCCTCCTTACACTTTCTGACTACCTATCACAGTTTCAGAGGCCCTGAAATGACAGGATAGCACCAACCCCCCCCCAAATGACCCCTTTTTGGAAAGTAGACACACCAAGGAATTTGATAAGAAGCATGGTGAGTATTTTGCATATCTCGTTTGTTGCCACAAGTTTTTGGAAAATGATGAAAAAAACAAAAACATATTTTTTCTTTTCTTTTTTTTATATTTCAAAACCTTGCGAGAAAAATTAGATCTGCAAAATACTCACCATGCCTCTTTTTAAATTCCGTTGGATATCTACTTTCCAAAAAGGGGTCATTTGGGGGTTTGATGCAATTCTGATATTTCAGGGCCTCCTAAACTGTGATAGGTAGTGAGGAAGTGAAATGAGGAAGTTTCGCACCTTCAGGCTTTGAAAGTGGTAAATGGATTTCAGGCTCCTGTATGTGGCTAGGCTCCCAAAAAGTCTCACACATGTGGTATCCACATACTCGGTTGAAGTAGCAAAATGTATTTTGGGGTGTAATTCCACATATACAAATGGCTTGTGTGAGAAATATATGATTTAAATGACAACTTTGTGTAAAAAAAAAATGTTTTTGTCATTTTCCAAAAACTTGTGGAAAAAAAAAAGATCTTCCATGGACTAAATATGCCTCTCAGCAGATAGCTTCAGGTGTCTACATTCAGAAAAGAGGTCATTTGGGGGTGTTTGTACTGTCCTGGTATTTTAGCACCTCAGGAAATGTGATAAGCAGTCAGAAAGTAAAAGCTGTGTAAATTAATTTATCTATACCATAGTTTGTAGATGCTTTAAGTTTCACACAAAGCAGTCAATATACACTTATTGGGATTTTTTTAACCAAACACATGTAGCAGAATACATTTTGGCCTACATTTATGATGAAATTTTAGTTTTTTTTGGATATTTTTTATGACAGAAATGAGAAAATATAGTTTTTTTCAAAATATTTTTTTTTCAAACATTTTTGTTTATAGCGCCAAAAATAAAAGGTGCACAGGTGATCAAATACCACTGAAAGAAAGCTTAATTTGTGTGGAAAAAAGACATAAATTTAATTTATGTACCTTATTGCATGACCGCGCAATTGTCAGTTAAATTAGTGCAGCACTGTATAGCAAAAAAATGGCGTAAATTGCAGTATCTATACCATAGTTTGTAGACGCGATAACTTTCACACAAAGCAATCAATATACACTTATTGGGATTATTTTAACCAAAAACATGTAGCAGAATACATTTTGGTCTAAATTTATGACTAACTTTGAGTTTACTATATATTTTTTATAGCCGAAAGTAAAAAAGATTGTTTTTCTTCAAAATGTTTGGTCTTTTTTTGTTTATAGCGTGAAAAATAAAAAGTGCACAGGTGATCAAATATCACCAAAAGAAAGCTCTATTTGTGTGAAAAAAGGATGTAAATTTTGTTTGGGTACAGCATTGCATGACTGCACAATTATCAGTTGAATTAGTGCAGCGCCGAATAGCAAAATGAGGCCTGGTCATTAAGGGAGGTAAATCCTCAGGATGGCAAGTGGTTAAAGAAGGGGTAAGGTTTGGAGGGAACTGAACAATTCTGGATGTATAACAATTTCTAAAGAAGACAAATGGAAGTCTGATCACAAATGAAATAATAATATTGCTGCAAAACCAGCAAGGGGCCTATGATGTGATCTAGAAGAGTTGGCACATTCATTCCCTTAATCAGAAAATCCTTGAGAATAACAACGTATTGTATGTCTGCAGTACAGTACTTCAAGCTGCAATGACATAATGATATTTAATTATGTAAGGAGGAAATTAACCTGAAAAAAATATTTTGATGTGTTACAAAAAAAGGGTGAACTTTATACAGTGTTATCTGGACTTATATGTTGTACCATTTTTGTTTTATTAAGGAAAATGTAGTTTGCCAAAATATGCTGCTGTAAATTTGAGAAATGAATTTTGTAGATTGACATTGATCTATATTAAAATATACAGTATGTAGTGTTGAATGCCTAGTTGGTGGAAATAATTGCTTCATTCCACCTGTCCTGTGGCTGCCTGCCCTGTATTTGAATCCAACATATCACCGACAAACCTATGTCTATAATCGGTCTCTAGTCACTAGGATCTTTAAACCATTCATTGCCGGTTTCAAACTAAAAAGATCTTGGTGAAGGCTCTGGTGGCCAGAAAAAACCTTTTCTTGGGTCATCTCATTCACAAAGACCAGGTAGGCTTTGTGCCATTGAGAGGCATGAGTAGCAATGTCTGCCAGGCAATACAGTTTATCCATCTTGTTAGAACCCAGTCCGTGACAATGTCTGCTGGGCAATACAGCTTATCCATCTTTCCAGAACTCATTTGAGGTAGTCAGTATTGCTTTCTCTCAATGTGTGCAAAGTCTCTGATACCCTTTCCTGACAATACAGCCTCTTTGTTGTCTGCAAATTGGATGTAGGAGAGGGCTTCATATACTGGGTCAAGGCCCTTTAAACCCTGACTCTAGAACGTCTTACAGTAATTATTCAGGGACACCCAGACACTTGTCACTTAGTGATGTCATACAGCCCCATTCCATACAAAAAACAAAAAAATGCCCCCTCCCCCCAAATAAAATACTCCCCAGACCCTTATCATGCAGCCTTGCAAGCCTGGAAAGGGGGGAAGACAAGCATGTGCCTCCCCCCGAACCATTCCAGGCCACAAGCCCTCAACATGGATGGGTACCATGTTGATGAGGACAGGGGCCTTTACCCCACAACTGACAGTTGTAGGGGCCTGTGCACAGGGGGCTCATCGGAATCTTAACAATAGAAGGGCACAAAATGGCTCTCCCCCCATGTGAATGAGTAAGGTGTACATAATGCAGCTATTCATTAAAAAAATTTAAATAGTAGGTGAATGCACACACTTTTTGATAAGTTGATAAGTCCCTTAATAAAAAATTATAAAAAAAAACCAAAAAGTCCAACGATGTATATTCATCATCAATCATGCCTTCCAGCGAAAGTACTGACATCACCTGAGAGGCCACAACCTTTGTTATACTCAGCTGTTATCCACCAGGTCCATCATTCATGGATGACTAGTCATCAGAAGAGGATCCTGTTAGTGGTCAGCACGTTTGTTCTTTTTTTTTTGGGGGGGGGGGAGTTCCTAGGGCATCGATATTAACCGCTTCCGCAGCGCCCTATAGCAGAAATAATGCTACAGGGTAGCACAGGTGCGCAGAATCAGATATATATATATATATATATATATATATACGTGGTTTTGCATTTCCAGGTAGGGGGTGCTCAATGTCATTCGTGGCCTCGGCTGTCACCGGCTGTGTCTCGGCTGTGATCGCTGAGTATCTCTGACGGGGTAGAGACCTGTGTTTAAACAACGCAGATCTCTCCACTGTCAGCTCCTGCACACTGCTTTGTATGGCTCTGCATAGCAGTGTGCTTACAGTGAAACACACCACACAGCCTCATAGTAAAACAGCACACAGTTAACCCTTTGATCACCCCACATGTTAATCCCTTCCTGCTCAGTGCCATTATTACAGTATCAGTGCTTTTTATTAGCACTGATCGATGTATTGGTGTCACTGGGGATGTCAGTGACACCAAGTCAGTTCCCCCCAGTGTCAGAATGCCCGCCGCAGTCCCACCATAAGTCGCTGATTGCCACCATTACTAGTAAAAAAAAATTCCAGTATATATGCCGCCATTTGTAAACTTTCACATCAACCAATTAATTTACACATATTTGGATTTTTGTTAGCAAAGACATGTACCAGAATACATTTTGGCCTAAATTTATGACGAAATTTGATTTTTAAATTTTTTTTACTGGACATGTTTAATAGAAAAAAGTAAAAAATATTGTTTTTTCTCAAAATTGTCTTTTTTTTTGTTTATAGCGCAAAAAATAAAAAACACACAGGTGATCAAATATCACGGAAAGAAAGCTCTATTTGTGGGGAAAAAAGGCCGTAAATTTCATTTGGGTGCAGCGTTGCATGACCGCGCAATTGTCAGTTAAATTAACGGAGCGCCGTATCGCAAAAAATAGTCTGGTTAGGAAGGGAGGTAAATCCTCTGGAGGGCAAGTGGTTAATGACCATTTGCTGGATGACACATCTGATGAAGGATCTATATTGTGGGACATTTTTTGTGTATTTTTTAAATTAAAGATTGCATCAAAAACTGGCTGTGGTTATTTACTGTTTAAATGTTTTTGTAAATGAGTAGAGGTCCTACAGTATGCACAGCCCCATATGCCATTTGTTTGACAATCCCTTTTTCCTATTAGCCTAGAAAAAGGCCAGTATTGGTTTTTAACATTCATCCCCAGCTTATTCCAGGTGACATTTGGGCAAATAGAGTCGTCAGCTTTCTACAAAACAGTGCTCAAAACACCTAAAAAGTACATAAATGGATCAATAAAACAGTAAAAGAGAATAAATTGGGCTGTCATAAACTATAATCATCAGTACTCTCCACCACCAGGTGACAAAAAGTGTGCGAAAAGAGCATATAGACAGTCCACCAATAAATGTTCTCCTAAGTAAATGTATCCATCACTGGCGAGTTTCCTCTGTTCTAAACACCACAATGTGATCCGTGAGTCATTCTCCCCTCCAGACACCTTACTCACCAGAGACAAATGCTTGTCTAGCATGGAAATAAAGCTGCCCAATAGCTTATTGGTCCTTAATATAGAGTGCCCTCAATGGTCTTCACCAGTCACTAAAACAATAATTACATTTTTCAGAGCTCTTCATCACAGCACACCTGGAAGAGTATCCAACTCCTTTCTTGATGTTACTCCAGTCTGATCTTCCACAGTACAGACAGCATGTCCCTTCACATCCAGAACTACCTTCACTCTGTTCTTCATTTAGAACGTACATTTAAAAAGAGCAGCTTTAATTAAGACAGCTGCAGGTGCAAGGTGTATTATAGGTGTTCACCATCTTGCCATAGGCGCGTAGTATTACCCTTTGAGTGATTGTTTTTGCAAGAGTTGTCATCTTGTATAATGTGAATAACCTCAAGCGCTTACTATGGTGAATACAAATGTAAATACAAATCAATAAGTATGAAATAAAACTGTAGCAGCTAGTGCACACAACCCATGTCTCAGTGGGCTAAATAATGAATAATATCAATGAAAATATGCTGCGCTATATACAGTGAAGGAAATAAGTATTTGATCCCCTGCTAATTTTGAATGTTTGCCCACTCACAAAGAAATGATCAGTCTACAAATCGAATGGTAGGTGTACTGTAACACTGAGAGACAGAATAGCAACAAAAAATTCAAAAGGAATGCATGTCTAACAAATTATACACTGATTTGCATGTTCATGAGGGAAATAAGTATGTGATCCCCTATCATTCAGCAGCATTTCTGGCTACCAGGTGTCTTTCATACCAGTAACAAGCTGAGATTAGAAGCAGTCTCTTAAAGGGAGTGCAAACATTCAAAATCAGCAGGGGATCAAATATTAATTTCCTTCACTGTATAACAAAATGCACAATACCTAAAGCATATATCTATACATAAAACAGTGAAAACAGAAACTAAGTGACTAATACCTATTTAAAAAATGTTTTTGAGTCACTTAGTTTCTGTTTTTGACATCACTGTTTTATGTATAGATATATGCTTTGGGTATTGTGCATTTTGTTATATGTAGCGCAGCATATTTTCATTGATATTATAATGCCGGCCATAGACGGGTCAAAAATCGGGCGATTTTTCAGCCAAAAAAAAAAAAATCGGACGATTTTCGCACCTTTAGTGAGTTAATTGGTTGGCCGTTTTTCGGGGGTTTTGCACATTTTTTTTTTGAGCATGTTGGAAAATTTGCGGCCGATATTGATGATCGGCCAATTTTCCCAGCAATGATGGGCAAATCAGCCGATCGTTTTACCGATAAAAAAATCTGCGCATGAGCCGTGACCTGCAAGAAGAAGAAAAAGAAGAAGAAAGAGAATAATAAGAAGAAGAAGAAGAAGAAGAAGAATTCCAGTCCCCTATTATATTTTATATGAAAAAGTCTTGCGGTTGCAACAAATGTATCCATTTGTATCTAAATAAAAACATCTGTATCCAAATAAAAACATAGTAATCCAAATAATGTATTACAATGTTTTTATTTGGATACAAATGGATACATTTGTTGAAACCGCAAGACTTTTTCATATAAAATATAATAGCGGACTGGAATTATTCTTCTTCTTCGTGCTCCCCTATCTCTGCAAGGGACAGAAGTTATGGGGTTAATGCCAGCCATAGTCGGGACGAAAATCAGGCAATTTTTTTTAATGTTGGTGGTAACCTCGGCCGATCGAACGACCGATTTTTCTTTTTTTAAAAAAAAAAAAATCAGCCAATTTTCTACCTGTCTATGGCCTGCATAAGAGTTGTCATCTTGTTATCACCAAATCAACATACCTACTAGTAGCACCAACAGGTAATAAAATCATGTTATGGTGGCCCCAGAAAAGAAAGAAAGAAATGCTAATGTTAGTGACAGACTTCATTAAATATGCCATGTTTTATTCTGCCAACAGTTACACTTAAACATTTATCTCCATATAGATTTGGAAGGGATATTCAAGGATCTGTAATTACTCCTCATACATAATTATGATATGAGCTAAATTAATCATTTTAATAAATGAATTAGTAACAAGTAGAGATGAGCGAAGTATTCAAAAATTCGATTCGACTGATTCGGCGAATTCGTGGAAAAATTTCGATTCGAGTCGAATATATTCGCTGTGAATTTAACTTAAAAAAGGGTGTTTCTAGGCTTCAGAGAGACTTAATATTAGTGCTGAACACTGTACCTTTAATTTAAATGCCCTTGGAGTCTGCTGGGGAAGAGAAATAATACTGTCAGGCAGTATGACATGCAGATGAGTGCCGTCGATCTTAGAATCACCGCACACTTCACTCATTTGGGCAGTCACGGGGCCCAGAGTGTGGAGCCACAGTGTGGCGGTGGAGGCAGCAGCAATGGGAGGCCATACAGCACCCTATGACAAAAATGGAAACCACCAGCAGTGTGAGGAGACCTGAAAGTGGCACATGGCAGAGTGTGGCGATAGAGACAGCAGCAATGGGAGGCCGTACAGGGACCCATGACACACTCTGGACCTGGCAGCAGCATGAGGAGGCGGTACAGGGGCCCATGGCAGATTACGGGCCTGGCAGCAGCATGAGGAGTCGGTACGGGGGCCCATGGCAGATTACAGGCCTGGCAGCAGCAATGGGAGGCCGTACAGGGACCCATGACACAATCTGGACCTGGCAGCAGCATGGGGAGGCGGTACAGGGGCCCATGACAGATTACGGGCCTGGCAGCAGCATTTGGAGTCGGTACGGGGGCCCATGACACACTCTGGACCTGGCAGCAGCATGAGGAGGCGGTACAGGGGCGCATGACAGATTACGAGCCTGGCAGCAGCAACTTGGACAGGAGGACGTTCAGTTTCTGCACCGTCTGGTGCGTGCTCGCAAACTGTTGTCTCTTGGAAACGGATTCCAAGAAAGACTGCTGACGGAATCCGTGAAGAGGAGTAGCAGGAGAAGGAGCATCTGAACGAGCGGAATATGCCAACAAGCGACAACAGGGGCCCATGACAGATTACGGGCCTGGCAGCAGCATGAGGAGTCGGTACGGGGGCCCATGGCAGATTAGGGGCCTGGCAGCAGCTATGGGAGGCCCGTAATCTGCCAGCACCCTATGACAAAAAATGGAACCCACCAGCAGTGTGAGGAGACCTGAAAGTGGCACATGGCAGAGTGTGGCGATGGAGACAGCAGCAATGGGAGGCCGTACAGGGACCCATGAGAGACTCTGGACCTGGCAGCAGCATGAGGAGGCGGTATAGGGGCCCATGGCAGATTAGGGGCCTGGCAGCAGCTATGGGAGGCCCGTAATCTGCCAGCACCCTATGACAAAAAATGGAATACACCAGCAGTGTAAGGAGACCTGAAAGTGGCACATGGCAGAGTGTGGCGATGGAGACAGCAGCAATGGGAGGCCGTACAGGGACCCATGAGAGACTCTGGACTTGGCAGCAGCATGAGGAGGCGGTATAGGGGCCCATGGCAGATTAGGGGCCTGGCAGCAGCTATGGGAGGCCCGTAATCTGCCAGCACCCTATGACAAAAAATGGAACACACCAGCAGTGTGAGGAGACCTGAAAGTGGCACATGTTTGGGGCATGATTCATGGCGGATTTAGTCAGTTGTGTCAGGACCTGTTGTTTTGAAATCCAGACTAATCCACGCCTGATTCATTTTCACAAACGTCAGTCTCTCCACACTTTGGGTGGACAGTCGTGTCCTCCGCGGAGTTGCAATACCTCCTGCCGCACTAAACACGCGCTCCGATGCCACGCTACTGGCCGGGCATGACAGCCTTTCAAGGGCAAATTCAGCTAGTTGGGGCCAAAGGTCAAGTTTCGTTGCCCAGTAGTCAAGGGGATTGTCTACCTCGGTTGGCAGGGTGCTGTCCAAGTAGGCCTAAGCCTGTTGTTTGAGGTCCTGCTCCAGGTCCACCTGATGCTGCTGCTGCTGCTGCGGCTGGTTAGTAGTTTCCTCACTGCGCTGGTGAAGAAAGCTACTCATCATCGACTGCAGACTGAGGCAGCCGCTGCTGGTGGAGCTGCCACTGCTCCTACCACCCCACCCCTCCCCTGCTGCCATGGCAGCGGAACGCGAGCGCACAGGGCCCACAGTGTCTGAGGATGGACGTTGGCGCAGACAGGCAGAGACCAGCTGACTACATAGGTGGTTTTTATAGTACGTTATTTTGGCCTCCCTCTCAGCAGGTGTGAAAAAGGCCACCATTTTTGAACGGTAGCGAGGGTCCAACAAGGTGGACAGCCAAAAGTCATCCCTCTGTCTGATGGTTATTATTCGGCTGTCGCTACGCAAGCAACCGAGCATGCTATGGGCCATTTGTGCCAAGGAATGCGAGGGACTCCCTGCCTCCATCTCCACAGCATACTGCCACGGTGCGTCTGGGTCCTCTGTCTCCTCCTCCTCCTCCTCTACCAGATGCTCCTGCTCCTCCACTCCTGTCCGCTGAGTGGAAAAACCACCCATTTCACTCAATAATTCCTGAGCACCAATGTCCTCCTCTACCTCCTCCTCTTCTTCCTGTCCTGCCCCCACAGGGGTCATGTGGCGTTGAGATCTGTGCGCCACGTCTACCGCACCCTGACCAGCCATTGTTAACAGCATTTGTTCCAGGACGTGCAACAGAGGAATGACGTCGTTCATCCCATAGTCCTGCCGACTCACGAATAGCGTGGCCTCCTCAAAGGGCCTGAGCAAGCGCAGGTGTCACGCATGAGCTGCCAATGGCTGACATCTAAGTTACACAGGGAGTACCTTTATCCGCTTTTAACATCAGGAAATCGGTGATGGCCTTTCGCTGTTCGTAAAGGCGGTCTAACATATGTAGGGTTGAATTCCACCTTGTTGCAACGTCACAGCATGAGGAGTCGGTACGGGGGCCCATGGCAGATTACGTGCCTGGCAGCAGCAATGGGAGGCCCGTAATCTGCCAGCACCCTATGTCAAAAAATTCAACACACCAGCAGTGTGAGGAGACCTGAAAGTGGCACATGGCAGAGTGTGGCTATGGAGACAACAGCAATGGGAGGCCGTACAGGGACCCATGACACACTCTGGACTTTGCAGCAGCATGAGGAGGCGGTATAGGGGCCCATGGCAGATTAGGGGCCTGGCAGCAGCAATGGGAGGCCCGTAATCTGCCAGCACCCTATGTCAAAAAATTCTACACACCAGCAGTGTGAGGAGACCTGAAAGTGGCACATGGCAGAGTGTGGCGATGGAGACAGCAGCAATGGGAGGCCGTACAGGGACCCATGAGAGACTCTGGACCTGGCAGCAGCATGAGGAGGCGGTATATAGGGGCCTATGGCAGATTAGGGGCCTGGCAGCAGCTATAGGAGGCCCGTAATCTGCCAGCACCCTATGTCAAAAAATTCTACACACCAGCAGTGTGAGGAGACCTGAAAGTGGCACATGGCAGAGTGTGGCGATGGAGACAGCAGCAATGGGAGGCCGTACAGGGACCCATGAGAGACTCTGGACCTGGCAGCAGCATGAGGAGGCGGTATATAGGGGCCTATGGCAGATTAGGGGCCTGGCAGCAGCTATAGGAGGCCCGTAATCTGCCAGCACCCTATGTCAAAAAATTCTACACACCAGCAGTGTGAGGAGACCTGAAAGTGGCACATGGCAGAGTGTGGCGATGGAGACAGCAGCAATGGGAGGCCGTACAGGGACCCATGAGAGACTCTGGACCTGGCAGCAGCATGAGGAGGCGGTATATAGGGGCCTATGGCAGATTAGGGGCCTGGCAGCAGCTATAGGAGGCCCATAATCTGCCAGCACCCTATGTCAAAAAATTCAACACACCAGCAGTGTGAGGAGACCTGAAAGTGGCACATGGCATGAGACACTGTGGACCTGGCAGCAGCATGAGGAGGCGGTATATGGGGGCCCATGGCAGATTAGGGGCCTGGCAGCAGCTATGGGAGGCCCGTAATCTGCCAGCACCCTATGTCAAAAAATTCAACACACCAGCAGTGTGTGAGGAGACCTGAAAGTGGCACATGGCAGAGTGTGGCGATGGAGACAGCAGCAATGGGAGGCCGTACAGGGACCCATGAGAGACTCTGGACCTGGCAGCAGCATGAGGAGGCGGTATATAGGGGCCTATGGCAGATTAGGGGCCTGGCAGCAGCTATGGGAGGCCCGTAATCTGCCAGCACCCTATGTCAAAAAATTCTACACACCAGCAGTGTGAGGAGACCTGAAAGTGGCACATGGCAGAGTGTGGCGATGGAGACAGCAGCAATGGGAGGCCGTACAGGGACACATGACAGACTCTGGACCTGGCAGCAGCATGAGGAGGCGGTATATAGGGGCCTATGGCAGATTAGGGGCCTGGCAGCAGCTATGGGAGGCCCGTAATCTGCCAGCACCCTATGTCAAAAAATTCTACACACCAGCAGTGTGAGGAGACCTGAAAGTGGCAGATGGCAGAGTGTGGCGATGGAGACAGCAGCAATGGGAGGCCGTACAGGGACCCATGACACACTCTGGACTTGGCAGCAGCATGAGGAGGCGGTATAGGGGCCCATGGCAGATTAGGGGCCTGGCAGCAGCAATGGGAGGCCCGTAATCTGCCAGCACCCTATGTCAAAAAATTCTACACACCAGCAGTGTGAGGAGACCTGAAAGTGGCACATGGCAGAGTGTGGCGATGGAGACAGCAGCAATGGGAGGCCGTACAGGGACCCATGACAGACTCTGGACCTGGCAGCAGCATGAGGAGGCGGTATATAGGGGCCTATGGCAGATTAGGGGCCTGGCAGCAGCTATGGGAGGCCCGTAATCTGCCAGCACCCTATGTCAAAAAATTCAACACACCAGCAGTGTGTGAGGAGACCTGAAAGTGGCACATGGCAGAGTGTGGCGATGGAGACAGCAGCAATGGGAGGCCATACAGGGACCCATGAGAGACTCTGGACCTGGCAGCAGCATGAGGAGGCGGTATATAGGGGCCTATGGCAGATTAGGGGCCTGGCAGCAGCTATAGGAGGCCCGTAATCTGCCAGCACCCTATGTCAAAAAATTCTACACACCAGCAGTGTGAGGAGACCTGAAAGTGGCACATGGCAGAGTGTGGCGATGGAGACAGCAGCAATGGGAGGCCGTACAGGGACCCATGAGAGACTCTGGACCTGGCAGCAGCATGAGGAGGCGGTATATAGGGGCCTATGGCAGATTAGGGGCCTGGCAGCAGCTATAGGAGGCCCGTAATCTGCCAGCACCCTATGTCAAAAAATTCTACACACCAGCAGTGTGAGGAGACCTGAAAGTGGCACATGGCAGAGTGTGGCGATGGAGACAGCAGCAATGGGAGGCCGTACAGGGACCCATGAGAGACTCTGGACCTGGCAGCAGCATGAGGAGGCGGTATATAGGGGCCTATGGCAGATTAGGGGCCTGGCAGCAGCTATAGGAGGCCCGTAATCTGCCAGCACCCTATGTCAAAAAATTCTACACACCAGCAGTGTGAGGAGACCTGAAAGTGGCACATGGCAGAGTGTGGCGATGGAGACAGCAGCAATGGGAGGCCGTACAGGGACCCATGAGAGACTCTGGACCTGGCAGCAGCATGAGGAGGCGGTATATAGGGGCCTATGGCAGATTAGGGGCCTGGCAGCAGCTATAGGAGGCCCATAATCTGCCAGCACCCTATGTCAAAAAATTCAACACACCAGCAGTGTGAGGAGACCTGAAAGTGGCACATGGCATGAGACACTGTGGACCTGGCAGCAGCATGAGGAGGCGGTATATAGGGGCCCATGGCAGATTAGGGGCCTGGCAGCAGCTATGGGAGGCCCGTAATCTGCCAGCACCCTATGTCAAAAAATTCAACACACCAGCAGTGTGTGAGGAGACCTGAAAGTGGCACATGGCAGAGTGTGGCGATGGAGACAGCAGCAATGGGAGGCCGTACAGGAACCCATGAGAGACTCTGGACCTGGCAGCAGCATGAGGAGGCGGTATATAGGGGCCTATGGCAGATTAGGGGCCTGGCAGCAGCTATGGGAGGCCCGTAATCTGCCAGCACCCTATGTCAAAAAATTCTACACACCAGCAGTGTGAGGAGACCTGAAAGTGGCACATGGCAGAGTGTGGCGATGGAGACAGCAGCAATGGGAGGCCGTACAGGGACCCATGACAGACTCTGGACCTGGCAGCAGCATGAGGAGGCGGTATATAGGGGCCTATGGCAGATTAGGGGCCTGGCAGCAGCTATAGGAGGCCCGTAATCTGCCAGCACCCTATGTCAAAAAATTCTACACACCAGCAGTGTGAGGAGACCTGAAAGTGGCACATGGCAGAGTGTGGCGATGGAGACAGCAGCAATGGGAGGCCGTACAGGGACCCATGACACACTCTGGACTTGGCAGCAGCATGAGGAGGCGGTATAGGGGCCCATGGCAGATTAGGGGCCTGGCAGCAGCAATGGGAGGCCCGTAATCTGCCAGCACCCTATGTCAAAAAATTCTACACACCAGCAGTGTGAGGAGACCTGAAAGTGGCACATGGCAGAGTGTGGCGATGGAGACAGCAGCAATGGGAGGCCGTACAGGGACCCATGACAGACTCTGGACCTGGCAGCAGCATGAGGAGGCGGTATATAGGGGCCTATGGCAGATTAGGGGCCTGGCAGCAGCTATGGGAGGCCCGTAATCTGCCAGCACCCTATGTCAAAAAATTCAACACACCAGCAGTGTGTGAGGAGACCTGAAAGTGGCACATGGCAGAGTGTGGCGATGGAGACAGCAGCAATGGGAGGCCGTACAGGGACCCATGAGAGACTCTGGACCTGGCAGCAGCATGAGGAGGCGGTATATAGGGGCCTATGGCAGATTAGGGGCCTGGCAGCAGCTATAGGAGGCCCGTAATCTGCCAGCACCCTATGTCAAAAAATTCTACACACCAGCAGTGTGAGGAGACCTGAAAGTGGCACATGGCAGAGTGTGGCGATGGAGACAGCAGCAATGGGAGGCCGTACAGGGACCCATGAGAGACTCTGGACCTGGCAGCAGCATGAGGAGGCGGTATATAGGGGCCTATGGCAGATTAGGGGCCTGGCAGCAGCTATAGGAGGCCCGTAATCTGCCAGCACCCTATGTCAAAAAATTCTACACACCAGCAGTGTGAGGAGACCTAAAAGTGGCACATGGCAGAGTGTGGCGATGGAGACAGCAGCAATGGGAGGCCGTACAGGGACCCATGAGAGACTCTGGACCTGGCAGCAGCATGAGGAGGCGGTATATAGGGGCCTATGGCAGATTAGGGGCCTGGCAGCAGCTATAGGAGGCCCGTAATCTGCCAGCACCCTATGTCAAAAAATTCTACACACTAGCAGTGTGTGAGGAGACCTGAAAGTGGCACATGGCAGAGTGTGGCGATGGAGACAGCAGCAATGGGAAGCCGTACAGGGACCCATGAGAGACTCTGGACCTGGCAGCAGCATGAGGAGGCGGAATATAGGGGCCTATGGCAGATTACGGGCCTGGCAGCAGCTATGGGAGGCCCGTAATCTGCCAGCACCCTATGTCAAAAAATTCTACACACCAGCAGTGTGAGGAGACCTGAAAGTGGCACATGGCAGAGTGTGGCGATGGAGACAGCAGCAATGGGAGGCCGTACAGGGACCCATGAGAGACTCTGGACCTGGCAGCAGCATGAGGAGGCGGTATATAGGGGCCTATGGCAGATTAGGGGCCTGGCAGCAGCTATAGGAGGCCCGTAATCTGCCAGCACCCTATGTCAAAAAATTCTACACACCAGCAGTGTGAGGAGACCTGAAAGTGGCACATGGCAGAGTGTGGCGATGGAGACAGCAGCAATGGGAGGCCGTACAGGGACCCATGAGAGACTCTGGACCTGGCAGCAGCATGAGGAGGCGGTATATAGGGGCCTATGGCAGATTAGGGGCCTGGCAGCAGCTATGGGAGGCCCATAATCTGCCAGCACCCTATGTCAAAAAATTCTACACACCAGCAGTGTGAGGAGACCTGAAAGTGGCACATGGCAGAGTGTGGCGATGGAGACAGCAGCAATGGGAGGCCGTACAGGGACCCATGAGAGACTCTGGACCTGGCAGCAGCATGAGGAGGCGGTATATAGGGGCCTATGGCAGATTAGGGGCCTGGCAGCAGCTATAGGAGGCCCGTAATCTGCCAGCACCCTATGTCAAAAAATTCTACACACCAGCAGTGTGAGGAGACCTGAAAGTGGCACATGGCAGAGTGTGGCGATGGAGACAGCAGCAATGGGAGGCCGTACAGGACCCATGACAGACTCTGGACCTGGCAGCAGCATGAGGAGGCGGTATATACAGTTGTGTCCAAAATTATTCAACCCCCACTGAAATTGAGTGTTTTGGCCAGTTTGACATTGCTTTTGATCATTCAGTCATCTTGCTTACATTTACATTAAAGAGGCACTTGTAGGTCAGACAAATATAACATAACAGTTATAATGAAATAACCACAAATGTCTTTTCTGTGCTCACAGCATTATCAGTTTTATTCAACCCCCAAGTGACATTCAATCTTAGTACTTAGTACAGCATCCTTTTACAGTTATAACAGCTTTTAAACGTGAAGCATAGCTTGACACAAGTGTCTTGCAGCGATCTACGGGTATCTTCGCCCATTCTTCATGGGCAAAGGCCTCCAGTTCAGTCACATTCTTAGGCTTGCGCACTGCAACTGCTTTCTTTAAGTCCCACCAGAGGTTCTCAATCGGATTTAAGTCTGGTGACTGCGATGGCCACTCCAAAATGTTCCAGCCTTTCCTCTGCAACCATGCTCTAGTGGACTTGGAGGTATGCTTGGGATCATTGTCCTGTTGAAAGGTCCAACGTCTCCCAAGCCTCAGGTGTGTGACGGACTGCATCACGTTTCCATCCAATATCTCCTGGTACTGAAGAGAATTCATGGTACCTTGCACACGCTGAAGCTTCCCTGTACCTGCAGAAGCAAAACAGCCCCAAAGCATGATTGACCCTCCACCATGCTTCACAGTAGGCAAGGTGTTCTTTTCATCATAGGCCTTGTTCTTCCTCCTCCAAACATAGCGTTGATCCATGGGCCCAAACAGTTCTAATTTTGTTTCATCAGTCCACAGAACACTATCCCACAACTTTTGTGGTTTGTCCACATGGCTTTTGGCATACTGCAGTCGACTCTTCTTATTCTTTGGAGACAGCAAGGGGGTACGCCTGGGAGTTCTGGCACGGAGGCCTTCATTACGCAGTGTGCGTCTTATTGTCTGGGCTGAAACTTCTGTACCCACATCTGACAAATCTTTTCTCAGTTCCTCAGCAGTCACACGGGGACTTCTCTCCACTCTACGCTTCAGGTAGCGCACAGCAGTCGAAGTCAGCATCTTCTTTCTGCCACGACCAGGTAGCGTTTCAACAGTGCCCTTTGCCTTGAATTTGCGAATGATGCTTCCTAAGGTGTCTCTTGGTATGTTTAACATCTTTGCAATCTTCTTATAGCCATTGCCCTTCCTGTGAAGAGAAATCACCTCTTCTCTTGTCTTCCTGGACCATTCTCTTGCCTTCACCATGTTTGTAACCACACCAGTAAATGTCTAGAAGGAGCTGAGTATCACAGTCATTTTAAAGCTGCCTAATTGGTGCTTATTATGCTTGATTGCTGCTCGGTGACATCCACAGGTGTTTTCAATACCTGATGGAAAGCACCTGTATGAACCTCTGTTCTTCAGAGTGGTAGTCTTTAAGGGGTTGAATAATTGTGGCAATGAAGAAACCACATAAGAACCATTTACTACTGTATTACATAAACAATTGATGTCATTTTAGTTGCATTTGGGTAGTTACAACGTCCTTGTAGGATTTGATTCTGAATACAATTCCAAATGTACACTATAGTCCCTAAACCCCTTTACAGCATTGGGGGTTGAATAATTTTGGACACAACTGTAGGGGCCTATGGCAGATTAGGGGCCTGGCAGCAGCTATAGGAGGCCCGTAATCTGCCAGCACCCTATGTCAAATAATTCTACACACCAGCAGTGTGAGGAGACCTGAAAGTGGCACATGGCAGAGTGTGGCGATGGAGACAGCAGCAATGGGAGGCCGTACAGGGACCCATGAGAGACTCTGGACCTGGCAGCAGCATGAGGAGGCGGTATATAGGGGCCTATGGCAGATTAGGGGCCTGGCAGCAGCTATAGGAGGCCCATAATCTGCCAGCACCCTATGTCAAAAAATTCAACACACCAGCAGTGTGAGGAGACCTGAAAGTGGCACATGGTATGAGACACTGTGGACCTGGCAGCAGCATGAGGAGGCGGTATATAGGGGCCCATGGCAGATTAGGGGCCTGGCAGCAGCTATGGGAGGCCCGTAATCTGCCAGCACCCTATGTCAAAAAATTCAACACACCAGCAGTGTGTGAGGAGACCTGAAAGTGGCACATGGCAGAGTGTGGCGATGGAGACAGCAGCAATGGGAGGCCGTACAGGGACCCATGAGAGACTCTGGACCTGGCAGCAGCATGAGGAGGCGGTATATAGGGGCCTATGGCAGATTAGGGGCCTGGCAGCAGCTATGGGAGGCCCGTAATCTGCCAGCACCCTATGTCAAAAAATTCTACACACCAGCAGTGTGTGAGGAGACCTGAAAGTGGCACATGGCAGAGTGTGGCGATGGAGACAGCAGCAATGGGAGGCCGTACAGGGACCCATGAGAGACTCTGGACCTGGCAGCAGCATGAGGAGGCGGTATATAGGGGCCTATGGCAGATTAGGGGCCTGGCAGCAGCTATGGGAGGCCCGTAATCTGCCAGCACCCTATGTCAAAAAATTCTACACACCAGCAGTGTGAGGAGACCTGAAAGTGGCACATGGCAGAGTGTGGCGATGGAGACAGCAGCAATGGGAGGCCGTACAGGGACCCATGACAGACTCTGGACCTGGCAGCAGCATGAGGAGGCGGTATATAGGGGCCTATGGCAGATTAGGGGCCTGGCAGCAGCTATAGGAGGCCCGTAATCTGCCAGCACCCTATGTCAAAAAATTCTACACACCAGCAGTGTGTGAGGAGACCTGAAAGTGGCACATGGCAGAGTGTGGCGATGGAGACAGCAGCAATGGGAGGCCGTACAGGGACCCATGACAGACTCTGGACCTGGCAGCAGCATGAGGAGGTGGTATATAGGGGCCTATGGCAGATTAGGGGCCTGGCAGCAGCTATAGGAGGCCCGTAATCTGCCAGCACCCTATGTCAAAAAATTCTACACACCAGCAGTGTGAGGAGACCTGAAAGTGGCACATGGCAGAGTGTGGCGATGGAGACAGCAGCAATGGGAGGCCGTACAGGGACCCATGAGAGACTCTGGACCTGGCAGCAGCATGAGGAGGCGGTATATAGGGGCCTATGGCAGATTAGAGGCCTGGCAGCAGCTATAGGAGGCCCGTAATCTGCCAGCACCCTATGTCAAAAAATTCTACACACCAGCAGTGTGAGGAGACCTGAAAGTGGCACATGGCAGAGTGTGGCGATGGAGACAGCAGCAATGGGAGGCCGAACAGGGACCCATGACAGACTCTGGACCTGGCAGCAGCATGAGGAGGCGGTATATAGGGGCCTATGGCAG
Organism: Staurois parvus; assembly: GCF_062004578.1. Classification (NCBI taxonomy): domain Eukaryota; kingdom Metazoa; phylum Chordata; class Amphibia; order Anura; family Ranidae; genus Staurois; species Staurois parvus. The sequence continues at coordinate 2,693,843 of NW_028319228.1, read as the reverse complement.
ATTAGGGGCCTGGCAGCAGCTATAGGAGGCCCGTAATCTGCCAGCACCCTATGTCAAAAAATTCTACACACCAGCAGTGTGAGGAGACCTGAAAGTGGCACATGGCAGAGTGTGGCGATGGAGACAGCAGCAATGGGAGGCCGTACAGGGACCCATGAGAGACTCTGGACCTGGCAGCAGCATGAGGAGGCGGTATATAGGGGCCTATGGCAGATTAGGGGCCTGGCAGCAGCTATAGGAGGCCCATAATCTGCCAGCACCCTATGTCAAAAAATTCAACACACCAGCAGTGTGAGGAGACCTGAAAGTGGCACATGGCATGAGACACTGTGGACCTGGCAGCAGCATGAGGAGGCGGTATATAGGGGCCCATGGCAGATTAGGGGCCTGGCAGCAGCTATGGGAGGCCCGTAATCTGCCAGCACCCTATGTCAAAAAATTCAACACACCAGCAGTGTGTGAGGAGACCTGAAAGTGGCACATGGCAGAGTGTGGCGATGGAGACAGCAGCAATGGGAGGCCGTACAGGGACCCATGAGAGACTCTGGACCTGGCAGCAGCATGAGGAGGCGGTATATAGGGGCCTATGGCAGATTAGGGGCCTGGCAGCAGCTATGGGAGGCCCGTAATCTGCCAGCACCCTATGTCAAAAAATTCTACACACCAGCAGTGTGTGAGGAGACCTGAAAGTGGCACATGGCAGAGTGTGGCGATGGAGACAGCAGCAATGGGAGGCCGTACAGGGACCCATGAGAGACTCTGGACCTGGCAGCAGCATGAGGAGGCGGTATATAGGGGCCTATGGCAGATTAGGGGCCTGGCAGCAGCTATAGGAGGCCCGTAATCTGCCAGCACCCTATGTCAAAAAATTCTACACACCAGCAGTGTGTGAGGAGACCTGAAAGTGGCACATGGCAGAGTGTGGCGATGGAGACAGCAGCAATGGGAGGCCGTACAGGGACCCATGAGAGACTCTGGACCTGGCAGCAGCATGAGGAGGCGGTATATAGGGGCCTATGGCAGATTAGGGGCCTGGCAGCAGCTATAGGAGGCCCGTAATCTGCCAGCACCCTATGTCAAAAAATTCTACACACCAGCAGTGTGAGGAGACCTGAAAGTGGCACATGGCAGAGTGTGGCGATGGAGACAGCAGCAATGGGAGGCCGTACAGGGACCCATGACAGACTCTGGACCTGGCAGCAGCATGAGGAGGCGGTATATAGGGGCCTATGGCAGATTAGGGGCCTGGCAGCAGCTATGGGAGGCCCGTAATCTGCCAGCACCCTATGTCAAAAAATTCAACACACCAGCAGTGTGTGAGGAGACCTGAAAGTGGCACATGGCAGAGTGTGGCGATGGAGACAGCAGCAATGGGAGGTCTCCCATTGTCCCAACATGGCCCAAATAGTCCCAACATGGGCCCCCTGGCCACGCTTGACTTTCTGGCCACATAGTCGACATACGGCTACGTTTACTTCCTCGGGCGGCTTGACGAAAAATTGCCACACCGCCGAGTAGGAAACTTTGCCCCCGATACTCCTCACTGGCTGACTGCTGCTTCCTCCGTGCACACCGGCACCACTACTGGCCGTGGTGGTAGGCTGCAGTGGAGCTGGTGCTCTACTCCGTGGCCGTTTGGCTCCACTGACACTGCTTCCACTGACACTGCTGCGACCCTGCTGCTGTCTCCTGGGCAACCCACCGACTGTTTCGCTCACTGCCAAGCTGCCACCCTCTTCTCCTGATGATGCGGAAGAAATTGCCTGATGACGACGAGGCTGCCAAGTGCGATCAACCTCCTCATCATCAAGTAGGGTCTCCGCCTCACTACTAGCCCCCTCGGCTGCGTCTGGGTCAGGAGACAGACCTGTCTCTAGACCGGCTACCGGGCCACTCTCCTCGCCACTACTTCTTCGCCTAGCTGCTGAAAAGGCGGATGTCTCCCCCCGTTCCTGACCGCCCTCTGTTAGCTCTTCCTCACTGTACAGTGGGGCTGAGCCCACAGCATGCGATACTTCGCTTGGTGAGGGAACACCAAAGGACAGGGGCAGGTAGAGGACACGTGATTTCAGTGGGCTTGGTCCCGGGCCATGCCAACTAACGGTTGTGTCTGACGTACCCACCGACCGTTGGCTGTAGGTGTCAGAGGTGACCTGGGAAGAGGAAGACGACCGAGCCAACCAATCGATGACGGCAGGGTTGTCGGTGGAGACACGACCGCTGGATGACACCGGGAGCACTGGCCTCTGGCTGCGAATAGTGCTGCCTCGACCCCTTCCTCTGCTGCCACGTCTGCTCGCTCCTAAAACATTGCCTCCTCTGCCACTCCTCTGCATGTTGTCTGACATACTCTTTAATTAAACGATTATGTGTCCCTGAGTAACAATTCTGTGTCCCTGAGTAACAATTCTGTGTCTGTGCGAGTAACAATTCTGTGGCCCTAAGTAACAGTTCTGTGGCCCTCAGTAACAATTCTGTGTCCCTGATTAACGTTTCTGTGGCCCCAAGTAACAGTTCTGTGGCCCTCAGTAACAATTCTGTGTCTGTGCGAGTAACAATTCTGTGTCTGTGCGAGAAACAATTCTGTGGCCCTAAGTAACAGTTCTGTGGCCCTCAGTAACAGTTCTGTTTCCCTGAGTAACAATTCTGTGTCTGTGCGAGTAAGAATTCTGTGTCTGTGCGAGTAACAATTCTGTGGCCCTAAGTAACAGTTCTGTGGCCCTCAGTAACAGTTCTGTGTCCCTGAGTAACAATTCTGTGTCTGTGCGAGTAACAATTCTGTGTCTGTGCGAGTAACAATTCTGTCTGTGCGAGTAACAATTCTGTGGCCCTAAGTAACGGTTCTGTGGCCCTCAGTAACAGTTCTGTGTCCCTGTGTAACAATTCTGTGTCTGTGCGAGTAACAATTCTGTGGCCCTTAGTAACAGTTCTGTGGCCCTCAGTAACAATTCTGTGTCCCTGATTAACGTTTCTGTGGCCCCAAGTAACAGTTCTGTGGCCCTCAGTAACAATTCTGTGTCTGTGCGAGTAACAATTCTGTGTCTGTGCGAGTAACAATTCTGTGTCTGTGCGAGTAACAATTCTGTGGCCCTAAGTAACGGTTCTGTGGCCCTCAGTAACAGTTCTGTGTCCCTGTGTAACAATTCTGTGTCTGTGCGAGTAACAATTCTGTGGCCCTAAGTAACAGTTCTGTGGTCCTCAGTAACAATTCTGTGTCTGTGCGAGTAACAATTCTGTGTCTGTGCGAGTAACAATTCTGTGGCCCTAAGTAAAGTTTCTGTGGCCCTAAGTAACAATTCTCTGGCACTCAGTAACAATTCTGTCTGTCCCTGAGTAACAATTCTCTGGCACTCAGTAACAATTCTGTCTGTCCCTGAGTAAAAATTCTGTGGCCCTAAGTAAAGTTTCTGGGGCCCTGAGTAACAATTCTCTGGCACTCAGTAACAATTCTGTCTGTCCCTGAGTAACAATTCTCTGTCACTCAGTAACAATTCTGTCTGTCCCTGAGTAAAAATTCTGTGGCCCTAAGTAAAGTTTCTGTGGCCCTAAGTAACAATTCTCTGGCACTCAGTAACAATTCTGTCTGTCCCTGAGTAACAATTCTCTGGCACTCAGTAACAATTCTGTCTGTCCCTGAGTAAAAATTCTGTGGCCCTAATTAAAGTTTCTGTGGCCCTAAGTAACAATTCTCTGGCACTCAGTAACAATTCTGTCTGTCCCTGAGTAACAATTCTCTGGCACTCAGTAACAATTCTGTCTGTCCCTGAGTAAAAATTCTGTGGCCCTAATAACGTTTCTGTGGCCCTAAGTAACAATTCTCTGGCACTGAGTAACAATTCTGTCTGTCCCTGAGTATGAATTCTGTGGCCCTAACTAGCGTTTCTTTGTCCCTAAATAACGATTCTGTGGCCCTCATTAACAAGTCTGTGTCCCTGAGTAATGGTTCTCTGTCCCTAAGTAACTTTTCTCTGTCCCCAATTATCGTTTCTGTGGCCCTAACTCTGTCCCTGTCCCTAGTACAGAGCGGTCTGCCTCTGTTCAATAACTGCAGGCAAATGAAGAATTCCAAAATGGCCGCTATTTATAGCTCGACCATTACACAGTGCTGGCTGGCTGGCTGCTGATTGGCTGATGCGATCACATGTAGTTGAGGAATGCATTATGGGTCAGCGCGCCTTGTCTGCGCGCCTTCCCAGACATCCCCGCTCCGTCGCCGCACATGTCAGCCGCCATTTTCTGAAAAATTTCGATTCGCGCGTCCGAATTAGGCTATTTTTCGGATTCGGCACGAATCGAAATTTTTCCGATATTCGACTCGAATTCCACTTCGGATACTTCGATTCGCTCATCTCTAGTAACAAGATCAGTTGATGTACTGTATATACTCTGTGTTGCACATTTTATCTGCATTTCAGTGGTTCTTTTTCAGGTCTTACATGTCACATTATACTCTCTCTTCGGACCAGAAAACAAATCTACTCTTTCAAGGGCCCTCTTATGAGGTAATCCTGGAAACATGCTATTTTGCATCCCTTCAGAAACACATATGAACACAGTTTTCAAATACGGTATAGAGTCTTAAATGTAATCTTATACTGCAATGTTGGCCTTCCGCTGCTACAAAATGGTCCCTCTCACATGTCGCCTTTGAAATGACATCATAACTGTTTTTCCATTCTGCACATTTCAGAACATCTGCTGTTTCATTTCATAAAAAAAAAAAATAATAATAAACTTGCAAGTAACCCATTTATAAGACAGTTGTGAGACGACTCAGGAATGCTCAGAAAGATTTAATATGCACAGCAGAAACTCAGATCTTTAGCACCCTGAGATATGTCTTTGGCTACTCTCAGGCTGGTGGGTTTAAAGTTCACATAGAATGTAAAAGAATTCAAATCCCATTTCAATATGTGGACTCAGTAAGACTCTGGGAATGCCAGAAAGCCTGCTATTCTGGCCTGTAACATGACCACATCAGGCTCAGATTAGTCACATAAAATGTTAAGGTCATATTTTATTTCTAATGTGTTGCAGATGGGTCTGGTTTAGGTGGGAGCATAGCTGTCTTTTTAAATTTTAGTGAAATAATTGCATTTGACAGAACATATTTTGTCTGCAGTAGAAGTGTTCAAACAGTACTCGTATTAACTATGAGGTAACCTAATGAACATAATAAATGTCATTAGTTCTTTTAAGAATACTTATAATAATATAGTAAATGGCTTGCAAAGGTTACGTGAGTGCATCTATATACTATGGGAAACCTATATTCTCTATTGAGTTTTTTGTAATTAGTAATGCACAGCGGCAGCAGTGATGTAACCGCCAAACTATTTCTGAAGCTCTCTGTCAAATTCTAAATGGTACATGCCACTCAAAGTTGAAAATACAGCTTTGAAAAGATTACAGTCTGCTTGCCTACAGCTTCTGTTTTTCTTCCAAATATAGCTGTATTGTACCAGGCTACCTCTTTGCCTATAATTGCATTGTTTGCTAGTAATCTGGTGTTCTGAGAACACAAAATTGTTGGATCATGTGAATATACGGAAAGGTGTTTCAGACTCTACCCCTTGCAGACTTCTTGCTAACTTTCAAACATAGAGGAGAGATGCACAGAATAAAATCATGTCGACCTTTGTGCATATTATAATTTATCCCTGGTTCATACTGATGCGGTGCGGAATTTGCAGCTTTTTCTTTGCAAATTCAGCACCGCATCAGAATCGCACCCCATTCATGCGAACCGCTGCGGGTGTGTATGTTAAGTTAACAACACCCTGAAATCGGTCCGCAAAACGCAGTGCGATGTGCAGAATCAGATCGCATAGGTGTGAATACCCATGCAATCTGATTCTAGTGCGGACCAAAAAAAGGGTCCTGCACCTTTTTGGTGCGGGTGCGGTGCGATTAGATCCCTACAAAATGTATGGCTCCAATCGCACTGCACACAAATCGCATGTGATTTGCACAGGAATGCGGTGCGGTTCCTGTGCGAATCACATGCGATATACCGCACCGCATATATGTGAACCCAGCCTTATGGTCTGTAAAAGGAAAGAGGTAAGGCTGTATGAAATACCTCTGCTGGTTCCACACCTATCCACTTCAGTGCATTCTGCTAAAGTGCATTGCGGTAAGGCATCCCATTCATTTGAATGGGATGCCAGTGCAACAGAGCAAGCAAAATAAAAAAACAAAAACGCAGCTGCAGTATTTATTCGACACATCACACCACTACATATAGTAATGTGTTACTGTGCATTGCAGTGTGCTCTTACACAGGGGCGGACTGACAACTCATGGGACCCTCGGGCAATAGGGGATCCTGGGGCCCCTGTGTCCTCACCCACACCCAAAAAAAGCCTTTGAATAAGCCAATGAAAGGTACCAGGGGCATCTCATGGGGCCCCCTACTGACCCTAGGCCCTCGAGCTGTGCCCGAGTGCTCGAATGGTCAGTCCGCCCCTGCTCTTACATACTGTAGATGCATTGGGGTTCCACAAAGACTGAACAGCACTTCAATGTGCTAGCACATGTATTGTGCATTACTCTAACACTATGAAAAGCCTGCCTTAGTGTGCGGTATTTTTTATTATACAGGATTAATATAGTGCCAACAGTTTACGCAGTGCTTTACAACATAATGATAGACAGTACAATTACAAGAAATTTAATACAGTAGGAATCAGAGGGCCCTGCTCCTTAGAGCTTACAATCTAAGAGGGAGGGTCAAGAGATACAGAAGGTCATAACTGTAAGGTGTGAACTGATGGAGAAAGTAGAATTACAGTTGTTAGATGGAGGCAAGATAGACCTCTCTGACGAGAAGGGTTTTCAAGGATTGTGTATAAGTGGACAGAGTAGGAGATAGTCGGACATATTAGGGTAGGGAGTTCCAGAGGATGGGATTGGCTCAGGAGAAGTCCTGGAGACAAGCATGGGAGGAGGTGACAAGGGAACTAGAGAAGAGGTCTTGGGAGGAACAAAGAGAACAATTAGGTTGGTATTTGTATATATTTGTTTCAATACAGAATGTCGGATTTCAAGGCAAAATTAGTAAGTAACCATAAAGTTAGACTTCATGTTCTTCCTGGAGGTGGAATTCCTTAGCAAAAGCACTACATGTCTAATCTATCTAGGTGCCCTGTAACTGTAAATGTGATGTAGAACAGGATGCCCTCCCTTCTTTGGCGCATGAGCACTCTGTGTGTAGGTGAAGTGTGGTGCGGCAGCAGTAAAGACAGAGTCTGACTGCAGATAAACTCAGAACTTGTGTTACAGAGAATGTCAACAACAAACAACCCCAGCAGGAGAGCACCGCTTAGGGTAACACTCATAGTTCAGTTCAAGGAAGCGAGGCAATGGGTAAAGATGCCTCAACAGCATCTATCTTGAGAGGGTAGAATGTGTCCTGTTTGGTCCGGTCCCAAAGGGGGGCTACAAGACAGGATTGTGAGTCCCTAGCCTGTTCCTACTTGTTTGGAACCTTTCCCTGCTGCTATCTCTTTCCCTGATAGGCAATTGCTCTTTCCCTATTCTAGCCACTTCACAAAATGTGTGCCAAAACCTAGGGGCAGGGACTTTCACACCATGCCACTCTCAGCTGCACCCTGTAAAAAGATTTTCCAGTTCGCGGGACCACAATCTAAGTGCCAGCAGCGATGGTCACTGGGTTAACTAACCAATTAACTCTTTAAGCTACCACCACCACCTTTTTACTGAGAACAAGGAAGCTCACAATCTTAGCAATAACAACTATGATTTTGGAATAAACATCTGTAAAACACACTGCCACCACAGACAGGTATATTCAGAGATTTATCATAGACAGTAGCCCTCTTCAAGAAACAGGGATTCTTTTAGTTTGCATTTGCGTATTAAAAGACAATTTCAACACTTTTCAAATAAGGGTTTAATAATGAAAAGGTCAAAATGGTGCAAATAAAATATTTACTGTACAAAAACAAAGATATTACAAAGTAACAAAGAGAACAAGCCACAGCAAGACAAGGAGGTGAAAAAAGGTAAATACTTGCAAAGCCCTGTTTTTATCAGAGTTCAGTCAAGGGTGAGCAAGGTATTATTGGCTCTCATACCTTGACAGATGTTCCTTGATTGATGGCACATGACAGCTGTCAACTTTTTGAGTAGTCTCTCAGCTGAGGAGTGGCCATGGAGGTGTCACTGTGTTTATGACTGTATCATGACCCTTCCTTACACTCAGTTTTATACTAAAACCAATATCTTCCACTAAGTGCGGGTTGCATTCTGGAAACTGGTAGATTATTGTTCAACATTATATTTTGTGTCCAGGGATACCGAACACAGAGTATTTTGGATGTGCCTGTCACTCAGGAGGTTGGAGACTTCTATCTCACCCTCTGTATGTGCTAGGTTAGTCATGTATGACCTTGATTTGTTTCATATGATATTTCCCATTCAAATATTTACTTAATATTAATGCGTCGTGGTCCTGTTCAGTTTTATGAATTGTGCGGGGATTTTGTTAAGTTGTGAATTGGGCAGAGGTCTCGAAGAGATCACCCCAAGCCTGACTGCTTTCTGGGTAGACATTTTATGGTACGTTATGTGTTCCTAGTGCTGTAATTGCCCTACAAACCATGGGTGACAGAACTTAAGGATTTTGTCATAGTTTTACGATAGGTCAGAGGGAAGTGTTAATCTGTAGATTTTTTATGGTCAGCAGAATTTAACAGAGATCCTGCCAGAACTCATTTAGCTGTTTACAGTTCTGAAAAAGGCCTGTGTGCTGGTGACTGCTGTCCCTAAATTGAGATAACAGGCTCTTTTGAAGTGTGTTAAAAGTTAAGGCTATGAAATCCATGAATTGAAGGAGGAGGGAGGGGGAGAGAGGAAAGGTCACTGTGCTATGCCTTCTTATGACTTGCGATGTGAACACCCTTGTAGTGAGGATTCCCATGCACTGCAAGTGGCATATGCTTATTAAAGTGGTATTAAATCCAAAACCAAAAATTGTTATATTGCAGCTTACCAGTCATTAGATGAATCAGTTATCTTTTCATTGTTTTTTCTCTTTTCATCTGGTGATCTGGCCAGTAACACACCTCCAGTATTAGTGAGACACTCTGGAGATATGAGTACAGGACACAGCAGCATTGTCAGTCTGGGAGATGGGAATGATAAATGTATTAGCAGATTTAAAAACAATAACAAATTAAAACCAAACTCCAGCACACACTTTAAAATCAGTTAAAGCAAACATTTTTTTTACATTTTGGGATAAGAGTTTTACATGAATAAATAAAAGCTGACCATTTTAAGCATCCCTGCAAGTGCTGAATAATCTCATCCATGTAAACTGATACATTTTGCCGAGAGCTTGATCTTCTGAAAAAGAGCAGAGTTACTGCCTGAATCACCAGATGAAAAAAAGAAGAAAGAAAACCTAAAAAAGAAAATGAATGCAGCCATCACATCTAAGAATCGGTCTGCTACAATATAATACATGTTTACTTTTGGGTTTAATACTGCTTTAAGTCTAGAGGTAGAGGAATAAGGTAATAATACTTACCTTTTTTCTCGCTTTGGCAGGCTTTGGCACTCTTCTCCTCTCTCCACAACTCCTGATTGTGGATAGGCTAATGCCGTCTGTCCTCCAGCTAGGAGTACTTTTGTGAATAGGCTTTGGGAACAAGGGGCACAGATAGAGGGAGCCTGCCAAAGTGGGAAGTAATGTCAATTTTATGCCTTATGCCTCTTCCCCTAGATTTAATGAGCATTTAACCATTGCAACAGCTTTAAAAATACAAAATACCACTATTTTAAACACTGAACTGCTATAAACAAATGGTAATAAGGTTTGTGAACCCATTAGCGGGCAATAAAATGTAGTAACAGTTATAAGTCAGTATGCTGGACTGGAATATTCATGTCGATAAACTAATACATGACAGAGAGCAGCATCTTAGGCTTACATCTGTATCACGACAGCTGTTGCTTAGAAGTGCATTATTAAGGAGATGTCATGTGTAAAATATGCATTGATAATTATCCACAGTATTCTACTAGCGTATAAATGACATATGATGCCTGAGGTATTGTCTGCATACAATGACTATTATAAATGGATCTTTATAGCCCATGGAAACATTGCAAATACATCAACACAATATACTTTATGGGAGCTATTATAAATATGACTTCAGTAATTTACTATTTGCTAACACAGCAAATGCACCATGAATAATAAGCACCCATACAAGCCAAAACAGGAAATACAATACTGCAGGTCAAATGTATCAAAGTTCCTGAAAGAAGAACTGTCTGTGTTCCACAAAACAACCACTCGTATTTTTCAATTCATTTAAATTCATTAATTAATAACTAGAAAGGGACATTTGAAAGCTGCAATGGAAATCTTCCTTATATTATAGCCACAATGAAACAGAGTCTTTGATTTTAGCATGATGATTTCAGCATTCATAGTTTGACATGCTGGGCATCAAAACATTCATTACATAATATTTTCAGCATTTTCATTATGACAGCATTTTTTTTCTGTGATAAGGCTAGGTTCACAGCTATGCGGTTCACGTTTGATCCATTTCTGCAGTGCTGTTTATGGTGCGTTTTTTTACACATTTTTTATGTGTTTTGCATTTTTTTCCAACTTGTTACTGGGTAGATTAAAATGCAAAGAAGCATCAAAAACGCACTACATGCTTTTCTGCAGCGTCTCCATTGAAGTCTATTAAACTAAAACCACAATGTTTTGCATTTATAAAAGTCCCTGACCCTTTCCAAAAAACGCACCGGGTTAAAACACGAAGATGTGACCCTGTCCCACAGGAATCATGTTAAATGGATTGCTGTGCATTTCTGCAAAACACAACTGAAAACGCATAGGTGTGAACCTAGACTAATATAAATGTGTAAGTATATATTTTGGCTGACATAGTGTTTATGGTTTGGATGAACATAAGAAGTAAAGTGTTTGTTAAGCCAGGACACAGAAAACATGAAACAAGAGGAAATCTCCAAAGTGACCAAAATTCCCATGTTAGAGAGTTGGCAAAGGAACAAGTGCCCCTATTGGAGGAATTTACCTTTGGTGACAACTTCCAATTTTTGTATTTCCCGTCACCTCCTGTCTCAAAGAGGGAGGGGACACAGACAGTAATAAAAAAATAAAGAGTCTTACCCTTTCCTACTCTATCTAAAAGCATTTAATAAATGCCTATATGTACACTTTAATTTTAGGGCCTAGGTTTACGGATTATATAAAAGCTAAGAGTTTTTTTGTGGGGATGATAGGTATATAGCACATGATATGGTGCTGTCAGTAAAACAGTGTCAAGCCGATGTAAGGGCCATAAGAAAAAGGGTGGATCATGTTGAGAAATTTATGGATGACTACTCAACATCATACAACACCTTAGTGGATGCCCACAATGCCCAAAATGAGGAAATCACCTGGATCAAAGATAAAATGGCAGACCTGGTGTCAAGCCGATGTAAGGGCCATAAGAAAAACGGTGGATCATGTTGAGAAATTTATGGATGACTACTCAACATCATACAACACCTTAGTGGATGCCCATAATGCCCAACATGAGGAAATCACCTGGATCAAAGATAAAACGGCAGACCTGGTGTCAAGCCGATGTAAGGGCCATAAGAAAAAGGGTGGATCATGTTGAGAAATTTATGGCTGACTACTCAACATCATACAACACCCTAGTGGATGCCCATAATGCCCAAAATTAGGAAATCCCCTAGATCAAAGATAAAATGGCAGACCTTGAGGACAGATCCAGAAGAAATAACATAAAAATCAGAGGCATCCCAAAATCTGTACCTGCTCCTTAACTGCAACAGTATATTCAAACCCTGTTCTCAACTATAGCACCCTCACTAAGAGCTCAGGATCTCACAATAGATAGGGTCCACCACCTTCCAAAACCTTCCTTTCTAGCTGCTGAAGTACCGAGAGATGTCCTGCTGAGAGTGTATTTTTACCACATCAAAGAGCTATTAATGACAACCTTCCATAGAGCTGATCAGCTCCTGGACCAATACACCACATTACAATTGATCCCAGATCTGTCTAAACACACAGTCCAATGACGTAGAAATCTGGCAACCATCACCAAAGCCCTGAGGAACCACCGAATCCTGCATAAATGGAAATACCCTGCCATACTCTCCGTCCCCCACGATGGAGTCATCACCACAATGGCCATGATAGAAAAAGGCCTAACTGCTTTGCACCAATGGGGCATTGTCCCAGACACTTCTTCCACTCCTCAACTAATAGAACCACCCGCGGCATTACAGCCTGAATGGCAAGTGGTTTCATACAAACGCTCCTCCAAGAAAAAGATTATTGGAGGCTCCTAAATGTGGGTAACCCCCAAGAAATTGCCAATCAATTTGCCGATCCTTATAGCGCACTATACAACTTAAAAGATAATCCTCATATACCCCAACCTACACCTGAGACTATACAGAACTTCCTAAAACATATACACCTTCCATCTCTCTCTGAATTACAGCTCCAACAATTAAATGCCCCCTTTACCACTTCCAGAGTGGAAAAGGTTATAGCATCTTTGCCCAATGGAAAATCACCAGTCCCCAACGTTTTTTGCAACTAATGTTTTAAAATATTTACTACAATTTTAACTCCTCATTTTAGAGACGTATTCACCAAAGCAGCTGCCACCTCTTCATTTCTCCAGGAGATGCTGAGAGCATATGTAGTGACGCTTCCCAAACCTTGGAAAGTCCCCACCACACCGGAAAACTTCAGGCCTATTTCACTCTTGAATACAGACATCAAAGTATACGCCAAAATACGCCTTGCAAAGCACCTCACAGAGTGTATCCCATTATTAGTACAAAAAAGACCAGATGAGATTTGTGAGGGGGAGACAAACATCGGAAGCTACTGGGGAGAATATTGAATATATTACATTATGCTGAAACAACCCAAACACCTTCTCTGCTACTATCCATAAATGCAGAGGAGGTGTTCGATAGGATCCATTGGCAGTACATGTTGATGGTACTTTCCAGGTTTGGACTCCAAGGTCCTATCCTATCTGCAATTTTAGCCTTGTACTCCCATACAACCACACAGGTTTATACATCAAGCCTCTTATCCAAAACATTCTATATATCCAATGGGACTCAATTTAATGAATTTACCTCTTGCGGAGGCAATCCGTTTGTACCCCCAAATAACGGGATTTAAAGTTGACCTTACAACACAAATTATTAACTTATTTGCGGATGACGTTATACTATTCCTAACCAATCCGCAAACTTCAATAACGTATACCCTAACCTATGCCCACCAAAGTGCTGTCACACTTCAGTGAAATTTTATATTATAAAGGCAATTTTGCCAAATCGCTAATTCTAAACCTGGGCGTTAAAGAGGAAACTAAACAAACACTTCTACAGAACCTGCCCTTTACGTGGAGTTCCAAAGGAATTCCATACCTGGGCATTACATTAACAGCCTCCTCTTCATCCCTGGTATCAACCAACCTTGAACCCCTTATTACAAAAATCAAGGCTCAATTGATACAAATATCGAAGCATGAATTCACATGACCAGGCAAACTAGCAGCTTTTAAAATTACTCTGCTACCACAACTCCTTTATATATTTAGGGTTTTACCAACTATAATCCCCACCCACTACTTCAAAACCCTGTAGAGTATTATGGAATTTCCTGTGCAAAAGGTAAAAGAGCCAGAAGCCCATATACAAACCTAATCCTCCACAAATCAGTAGGAGGCACAGGGTTGGTGGATTCTCATGATTACTATTGTGCTGTACATATGCATATGGACCAAATCAAATACTGGTTAAAGGTGGAGAGGAACTGTTGTGGATAGATGTAGAATCGGCTTTAATGTCTACCCCAGACCTACCCTACCACCGCCTACCCAAGCTTCATTGCTAGCCTGGAGAACCCTACATAACCTACCTGTTTACACACTTTAACCTACCTGTTGACACACTTTAAACCCCCTCTACAAGTGTTAGAAGCTATAATACCCATGCTATCCACTAAATCTCCACACCTATACTGCCTGACCACAATAGACAACTTCCTACATCATGCTAAACCCAAAAAGTTAGAAACAGTAGTAGAAGAATTTAATCTGTCAAGAGAAGTACACTTTACCTGTACTCGCATCTTACACTTTCTGGCCAAATATCCCCTCCTACAACCCATTACACAACCTAAGGCTTGGGCATTCTATACTTCACCTAAACCAATAGAAAGAGGAATAGCCCTTTTCTATATTATCTTACACACCAAAACAATGTTAAATTGGGAAAATCACCTTAATAAAACCTTTATTCCAAGTCAATGGAATCCAGCCTTTAGAGAAATACACAAAGCAACTCACTGCGTTAATCACTGGGAGATGACTTTGAAGATCACCGATAGATGGTATTACACACCCTACAGAATAGCAAAATTCACCCCAACTCTCTCCCCTATGTGCTAGCACAATTGTGGACACTTACTACATACGCTGTGGGAATGCCTCTGTCTAACCAGCTTTTGGAAACAGAAAGTCCACCTATTATCTTCAATCACAGGGATTTTATCCCGCTCCGAACCCAGGCTTAGCAATACTCCACACTGGGATAGAATTATACCCACAACCCTTTTGCCCAGTAGTTATCCACATACTATTAGCAGTCCACTGTGCCATACTCAGAAACTGGAAAACAGTCAACTCCCCTAATATATCGGATGTAACAAAAAAGGTATCGGCAAAATTACACCTACACATGTCTTTTGGCAATTAACTTCCTCACATACCCAAACTTTGATAAAAAATGGTCAATTTGGGCAGAAAGAAACAATAGATCCTAACAAAGTTACAACTCAACGGTCACAAGTTACAGGTTTGTTACAGCTGTTCTAACCACTCTTACAGTCTCCTCTTTGAATATATACATATCTTGTGAATCTGCCCCTTGGCAAACTATTCTGCCATTGCTCATTAGTGTGTATACTCATATATCTTATTACAACTTATAATATATATTGTTAAATCCTTGAATGCTGATCTTTGTTATGCACCTACCCCTGTTTGTATGCTATTATAAAACACAATGACAAAATCCTAACATATTGTCATGTAATGTAAACTTAACCCTGTTTGTGCAATTTTCTAAACTAATAAAAACCGTATAGATTAAAATATTATGGTACTAAAGCTTCAGTGCTAAAAACAACCATACCAGTTTTCAGTAGCTGAAAATTAATTTACGGCACTGAAGATACTTTTCAGCTCCATACCATATATAATCAATGTTCATTAATGACACAAGACTACTGTGCTAAAATTGAAAGAATTATTCTCATTCATTTCAATAATTTTCTAGCTGGTTTCTGTAGATGCTCCTTATGGTATGCTGTCTTACGAACGGTTAGCTGACAGCTAGCTAATAAAACTGACAGAAGCAGCATTGTGTTTCATTCCCAAACTGAATTTACTTCTGTGAATAGTTCTGTAAAACTGCAATACAAGCACATAAATTGAAATGACAATATGCTTGTACACATTTCTGTTTACAGATGCATACAATTAACACATTTCTTGCAAACAGCTACCTACAAATCACATTGAATACATTTAAATATGATCTAGCTATGTACAGTATATGACTTTTACAAACACAATGAAAGAACTTATATGTGTATCAAAGGGGAGAAGGAAGCCTTCAATGGTGTTCTGGAAGTTAAAATGGCTTTGGACTAATGTGTGAGTGAAACGTTCTGTTTCCTCTTCCAGAAAATAGACTGCAATTGCAGTGATTACCTAATAAATGGCTCCCTACTATACACAATGATGAGAATACAGAACACAAGGTTAGATACTGAAACAGACAGCACAGGGTCCCTAAAGCTCTATTAATCCCCAAAATAAAAATGTAACATATTTCATTTTAGCAATCCCTAAATGTGATGTGGTGGCTGCATTTGTTTTCCTTTTTTTGCTTTCTTTCTTTATTTTCACCTGATGAGCTGGCCAATAAAGCACTTCCTGTCTTAGGATGTCTCCTTTATCTATGGAGGAGCTATAGGGACACCCCTGGACAGCAGTATTGTTTGGACAGGGTAGTAGGGCTGCAACTAACAATTATTTTCATAATTGATTATTTGGCCAATTATTGTTTTGATTAATTGATCAATCCAATAAAAACGTCAAAAAAAGTTTGGTATATACTGTAATTTAGTTATTATGTAAAGTTTAAAAAAGACAATTTATTCTTCAATATCTATATGCAGTGGTAAATATAAATAACCAAGTATTTGTTGGGGAACAAAATATCTAATCCACTCTGAAAATAACAGACAGAAGAGCTATATACACCAGAGGTTGAATCTGGTACATATCATCAGCCTCGGAGGTCAACATTTTATCTAAAGAACTTTTTGTTAAAAAAGACCTAAAACACTGATTTTCAGACAGGATTGTAATATAATATTGACCATGACAGACTCCCTTGTCATAGGCAGGTAGCTTGATACAAGCTAACTGCACCTGTTATCACTTATGCTGACCATACACAAACAAATTTTTCCTTAAAAAATTTTCATGTTAAGAACATTCACTCATTTTTCTAATCATGGGGTCAAATCGATGACATTCATCCATTCATCGAATGTACAAAGAATTTTTGTAGGAATATTCTCATCTGAAAATCGTTACATGTACAGCCAGTATAAGACATTTAGCAGCAGCATGTTTTTTTAATCACCTGTCATGATGGGGTCAAAGCAAAAATCAGTCCTGTATATTATGAAAACAGCAGATAATCACTATTGTTAGGGGTTAATTTATACTGTGAAATTGTAAAAGTAATAACATATAACATATATATATATATATATATATATATATATATATACACACACACACAATATATTGCCAAAAGTATTGGGACGCTTGCCTTTACACGCACATGAACAGCCTTAGACTGTAGGGTTCAATATTGAGTTGGCCCACCCTTTGCAGCTATAACAGCTTCAACTCTTCTGGGAAGGCTGTCCACAAGGTTTAGGAGTGTGTCTATGGGAATGTTTGACCATTCTTCCAGAAGCACATTTGTGAGGTTAGGCACTGATGGACTAGAAGGCCTGGCTCACAGTCTCTGCTCTAATTCATTCTAAAGGTGTTCTATCAGGTCAAGGTCAGGACTCTGCGCAGGCTAGTCAAGTTCCTCCACCCCAAACTCGCTCAGTTCCCTTATCTGGAACTAAGGGGCCAAGCCCAACCCCTGAAAAACAGCCCCACACCATAATCTCCCCTCCACCAAATTTTACACTTGGCACAACGCAGTCAGGCAAGTATCGTTCTCCTGGCACCCACCAAACCCAGACACGGCCATCGGATTGCCAGACAGAGAAGCATAATTCGTTACTCCAGAGAACACGTCTCCACTGCTCTAAAGTCCAGTGCTTTACACCACTGCATCCTATGCTTTGCATTGCACTTGGTGATGTAAGGTTTGGATGCAGCTGCTCGGCCATGGAAACCCATTCCATGAAGCTCTCTACACACTGTTGTTGTGCTAATCTGAAGGCCACATGAAGTTTGGAGGTCTTTAGTTAATGACTCTGCTGACAGTTGGCAACTTCTGCACACTGTGCGCTTCAGCCTGTGCTGACCCCGCTCTGTCATTTTACATGGCCTACCACATCGTGGCTGAGTTGCTGTTGTTCCCAGTTGCTTCCACTTTGTTATAATACAACTAACAGTTGACCGTGGAATATTTAGTAGCAAGGAAATTTCACAGATGGACTTATTGTACAGGTGACAACCTATCACAGTACCACGCTTGATTTCACTGAGCTGCTGAGAGCGACCCATTCTTTCACAAATGTTTGTAGAAGCAGCCTGCATGCCTAGGTGCTTGATTTTATACACCTGAGGCCATGGAGGTGATTGGAACACCTGAATCCAATGATTTGGAGGGGTGTTCCAATACTTTTGGCAATATAGTGTTTATATATAAATATATATATATATATATATATATATATATATATATATATATATATATATATATATTATTTTAACATAGTACTAAAGGTTGAGACTTTTTTGCATGGATATAATCATTTGAAATATAATACACAATGCTGGTAAGTTTTTCTATAAATTTAAATTGCATTGCCTTAATTTACCTCCAGTCTATCAGACTCCAGTTTCTCTGGGTTGGGTTCAGACGCTGATTTTCCCTGCACAGGGCCCTAAAAGTGATTGTAACCCTGAGATTTTCTTTTTTTTTTTTACTACAAACAGGTTATACTTACCTGGTCTGAATTGGTTTTGCACAGAGTAGCTCCAATCCCCCTCTTCTGGGATCCCCCACCTGCGCTTCTGGCTCTTCCTGCCTTCAGAGTGCCCCTATAGCAATCTGCAAAGTATAGTATAGAGCAGCAATGGGCAAACTACGGCCCGCGGGCCGTATACGGCCTGGCGGACCTTTTAATCCGGCCCGCGGAGTGATACTGTAAGGATGGCTGTCAGGATGTGTGTAGGCGGGGCAGCATGACGAACGTGAGGGGAGCTAGGCTCCTCTCACAGTCCGCCCTGAAGACCGGAATGGCGCGGGAACACGGCGAGAGGAACGCGCGGAGCAAAGGTAAGTGAATTGAATTACTATAGGGGGGATGAATTACTATGGGGGATGAATTACTATGGGGGATGAATTACTATATGGGGGATGAATTACTATGGGGGATGAATTACTATATGGGGGATGAATTACTATGGGGGATGAATTACTATATGGGGGATTAATTACTATTGGGGGTGAATTACTATGGGGGATGAATTACTATGGGGGATGAATTACTATATGGGGGATGAATTACTATGGGGGATGAATTACTATGGGGGATGAAATACTATAGGGGGGATGAATTACTATGGGGGATGAATTACTATGGGGGATGAATTACTATATGGGGGATGAATTACTATGGGGGATGAATTACTATGGGGGATGAATTACTATATGGGGGATTAATTACTATGGGGGATGAATTACTATGGGGGATGAATTACTATATGGGGGATTAATTACTATGGGGGATGAATTACTATGGGGGATGAATTACTATATGGGGGATGAATTACTATGGGGGATGAATTACTATGGGGGATGAATTACTATATGGGGGATTAATTACTATGCTTACTATGGGGGAATATTACTATACTTACTATGGATGACACATACACATCATTCATCTACTCTTGGTCCGGCCCCCGGGTCCAATATATGAACCCATTGCGGCCCTCAAGTCAAAAAGTTTGCCCACCCCTGGTATAGAGTGATCTTATAGCAAGGTAAAAAAAAAACATCTGCCTTTTGAATCACTCACTTCTCCAGCCCAGAACTACATGTTCCACGAGGCATTGCTCCTCACACATTCACAAATTCTCAGGCACTTACTGACATATGTATGGTGTACTAACCTGTATGTGTGCTGCATTGTTTATACTAACATCTATGAGCGGTGTACTGAGCTGTATTTTCTGATATGTAAATAAAAAATGCATTCTGTGTACAGGTCAACTAATCGGCTGACCAACTAATCGATTATGAAAATAGTTGACAACTATTTGTATGTATGTATACACACACTGTTCTCTGGCATAAATAACATGAATGCTTCTATCCCATGGATTTCCCAGTTTTTGTATTTCCAGACTAAAACTGTTGCGTTGAGAATATTTCATTTAATATAGTTATTGCAAACAGTTTTATAATGTTGATTCTTCGGGCTTCTTAAATAACTGCCCCAAAAAATATGTTTCTAGTTTGTTGATGTCTATTAACCAGCATCATGTAAGTATGGATGAGGTCATGGAATGCACTGCAAATTATGTATTTCAAAGCTGTAAGAGGTTTTCAGATCAATCCCATCAAAGGAAAAACTACAACATGCCTCTGGCTTCTATTTGAACATCCACAACATCCATGTCTGGAAAATAACAAAATAGATAGCATGTTTGAAAACAGCCCACTTCTGGATAACATTATACCCAATAAACCAACATGGTACAGGGCAAGCTTCCTTTTCTGAAATCCCTTTTATTTTATATTTCAAAATAAAAGTATAACATTACTGTAAGTTCTAAGCCCACACTCTCTGAGCAGTATAATATTTCATCTGTTCAATAACCTCTAGTAATTCCACAGGAAGAAAGCAGGAAAGAGTTGCAAAAATATACCATTCAAACCACCAATCATTCTACAAATTTCAGCTCCAACACAAAGGTGCATGAAAATATCTATGGAGCAGCATTGTTACCCTAGGTTTCTCTTCTCTCCTGATTTGAACTATGAATATCTCCCTCTTGTGTCATCTCTATCACAAAGGGGGAAATTAAGTATAGGGTTGTGGGGAGAATCGTGGAAGGTGTTTCCTTCCCATTTGTCTCCCCCCCCACATTGCCTTTCATGTACCCAAGAGGACAGGACACTGGGAACATGCAAGGATATTGGATCAGGGACTGTACCACAACACTATGGATGAGTTCAGGCACAAGTCTGGCCAGACACGAAGCTGAACCTGCCTGCAACATGACCTATCTCACCAGGAAGCTGTCGTTGCAGACTGCCAATCATAGGAAGCCGAGGCATTCCCTGCCCCAAAGCCTCACAGATACAAGGGGCATGGAATGTCTCTGCCACTTATGGTTGGCAGTCCACAGCAGGAGTAGACTGACAACTCATGGGGCCCCCGGGCAATAGGGTATCATGGGGCCCCTGTGTCCTTACCCAAACTCACAAAAGCCTATGAAAAAGGTACCAGGGGCATCTCATGGGGCTCCCTACTGACCCCGGGCCCTCGGGCAGTGCCCAAGTTTCCAAATGGTCAGTCCGCCCCTGGTCCGCAGTGACTTTTTCTTGGCAGATCAGCTCAGGCAGGTTCAGATTAGTATCATTAAACATCTGAGCCCATTCCCGCCCAAGACCTATACTTGCTAATCTGGATGTTTCCTTACAATTACATTTCTGGTGTAAGATATTCTTTGAATGGACGCAGCATTCAAGTTGAAAAAGGCTTGAGAGATTTTTGCTTTTATCCATATTCACTATTCACAGATGATTCTCCAAGCTCCTGTACCCTTTGGGTCCTCCCAATTCATCTTTTGGGACTGGAAGTAGGATAGACAGAGGATGATTTACTAAAACCGTGCAAAATCTAACCCTTTTTTGTCAAAGCTGAAGCTGATTGGCTCCCATGCAGAGCTGCACCAGATTTTGCACTCTCCAGTCTTATTAACCCCTTCATGCCTAAGGGCTCATGTACACTGCAGCTGATAAACTCACGTTTAGGAGCTGTTCAGCGTTTTTTTCAGCAGCCCCTGAACTCACCCTAATGTTTTCCTATGTGTCCATGTACACATCTTCGTTTACAGTCGTTTACAGGCATTTGAGTTTACAGTCGGTTTTTTGACCGCAAAAGTTTTTTCAACTCTTCCAGTTCCCAATGCTGTCCAGAGCCTTTTTTCATCATGAAAAATGCATGCAAAGCGTTTTCAAGGTACTCAGATGGACAAAACACTGAAAACAGGATGTTCCTACCAAGCTTGTCACACCTTAGAATGACCAATTCACACCTCAGACCTCTCCCACCCTTGGAAACAAAAGATATGTTAATGACTATTCACACCTCAAATTCCTCATATAGACCCCCTGCCAGGTGACCTTAATGACTCACTCCACCAGACACCTTCCCACCCTTGGAAACAAAAGAAATGTTAATGAGCAACTCACACCTAAGCTAATTTCAACACTTACTGCTGTCTCTACTTCTACTCTCTGTATTTCTCTGAAAAAGTCTGAAGTAGTTAATAAGTTACCACTTTTCAGTGCTTTCTGGGCATTTGGGAGGTTCTCCGGTGCTTATCTTTAAAAAGCGCTTCTAAACGCAAACGCACATAAATGCGCATAAACGTGTTATGCAAACGCGGCTAAACAGACGGTTTTTTAACCTATTTTTGCCAGCAGTCAGTTTCCATCGTTCAGAAGTGTCCCGTGTACATGGGGCCTAAGGGTAAAATAAATCTTAAAGCCTAAGTAAAATTTTACTTTGACATGTGTTAGTAAAATCACACATATCATCACAACTACTTTGTACATCCAGGTGAATTATGCCTTGTTTTCTTCAGGACAAATTGGGCTTTCATTTGGTGGTAAATGGTAAAAGTATTGTTTTTATTATCAAAGGAAAACTGGCTCAAAATACTAAAACAAATAGTTATTTTTAAATTTAGCTGTGTGTTTCTTGTTACTACCATAACCTATCATCAAAGAACAACCCAAAATAAATTTTCCAGCTCTTGACGATTGCAGCGATACCATATATGTGTATGTTATTTATTGTTTGTACCCGTACTACAGCCCAGAAACAATAGTGTGCATTTTGTTTTGTGGTTTTTTTTTTTACCTAAAACACTCTGACACTGACACTAACTGACACTGATACCAATTTAAAAAAAAAACAACAACCTGACCTTTGACCCTGACCTTGACCCAAACACTAACCCTGACACTGAACTAGATCAAACCTTGATCTAGGTATTTATTCTTTATTTTTTATTTTATTGTTTAATATTTATTTATTTTTCTTTTTTTACAAACAGTTGTTTTTTTTCTCTCTGCAAGGAGAGAGAGATACAATGTATCTCTCTCCTCCATTCAGAGAGAAAAAAAAACAAGGAGGCGGGCTTCATTGACTGATCACTGTGATAGCCAATCAGAGGCTATCAAAGCAATCATGTGACCTGGAATCGGGAGTCCTGGGTCCTAATTGTTAGGACGGGACCCAGGGCTCTCAGAAACACCCTGGTCTTTGTGCTGGGAATGCGCTGTACGGAGTGCTCCTAGCACAAAGACAGGTATGCAAATATGTGGCCCCACGCAAAAAAGCCCAGTTCTGTGAGGCCTCATATTTGTGTTACGTTGGCAAGAAGGGGTTAAATCAACCCCACAGTATATCTTTTGTTGTCTTACTTTAATATTAGAGTTGAAGCTGGAACACTGGATCAGGGAAACATACTCCCAATTTATATACCCATAATTGTACTCTACCTCTTCCTGATGAAGCAGGCTGCAGAGCAACAGAAACGCATTGAATAAAGTGTACCTCTATTCCACAAGGCAGACCATTTGTCATTCTCAAAGAAACAGTTACTTTTGATCTGGTGAAACTATGTTGCTTGTGTGTGGACGTAATAGGTACTGTGTTTTTTTTTACTTTTTTGAACAAAAATATATCTATTAATAAAACAATGGTTTGAATGAGTTGTTACTCTAAGTAGAATCTGAAAAGTCTTGTTTTCTTTTTTGTATAGCAATCAGGGGAGGAGTTTTTGTTCAACCCAGTGGGCTAAGTGAAAAAGAAACCCTTACAGATCACTGAAACCCTTACAGATCACTGAAACCCTTACAGATCACTGTTTTAACCACTTCCCATCCGCCCTATAGCAGATATACTGCTACAAGGTGGCAGGGGTGCGCAAAATCATGTATATATACGTGATTTCACATTTCCGGACAGGGGACGCGCGCCATCAATCACCGGGTCCCTGGAACTGTTAGTAAACAAAACAGTTCTCCTCCCTGTCAGCTCCTGCACACTGCTTTGCATGGCTGTGCAGCCATGCAAAGCAGTGTGCTTACAGTGAAGCACTAACACCCAGACCCTAGTAAAACAGCACACAGTTAACCCTTTGATCGACCCACATGTTAACCCCTTCCTGCCCAGTGCCATTAGTACAGTGTCAATGCTTTTTATTAGCACTGATCACTGTATTGGTGTCACTGGGGATGTCAGTGACACCAAGTCAGTTCCCCCCAGTGTCAGAATGCTTGCCGCAGTCCCCCAGTCCTGTTATAAGTTGCTGATCGCGGCCATTACTAGTAAAAAACATTTTTAAAATCCCAATATATACCGCCATTTGTAAACACTTTAACGTTCACGTAAACCAATTAATTTACACGTATTTGGATTTTTTTTAGCAAAGACATGTAGCAGAATACATTTTGGCCTAAATTTATGACGAAATTAGATTTTTTACATATTTTTACTGGACATGTTTAATAGCAAAAAGTCAAAAATATAGTTTTTTTCTCAAAACAGTTGCGTTTTTATAGCACAAAAAATAAAAACTGCACAGAGGATCAAATACCACCAAAATAAAGCTCCATTCGTGGAAAAAAAAGGATGTAAATTTCATTTGGGTGCAGCGTTGCATTACCATGCAATTGACAGTTAAAGTACCGCAGCGCCGTAAAGCAAAAAGTGGCCTGGTTGGGAAGGGGGGTAAATCCTCTGGAGGGAAAGTGGTTAATTCAAGTGATGTTAGTGCAGCGATCTCCCCGCTGTGTTATTGTGCTCTGACAGAGACGCCCTGCCAGAACATGCAGGTCAGTGCTCACAGCCATTGGGTTTCCAACATGCTCGTTCAACAGAAGCAGAACATATGTAATATATTTATTATGTTTTGTGTTTAGGACAATAAGGAAAAAAAGTAAGGAAAATAACATTTACCAAACTATGCTACTTTGAATAATTATGATGAACTGGAAATCGCAACTGTACTGTGCTGCGTTTTCAGAAGAAGTACAGGGACTTCTTCCCTGCGTGTCCCGGGTCACGGGAGTCCATTCAAATGAATGGGCTCTCGTGCCCGCACAAAAGGCGGCCCGCAGGAATGCGGATATGTGAACCAGGGGTAAAGCTTTTGGGCTGCTGTGTTGCAATGCGACATGTTGCAGCATGTACCATATGTACGTCACCATCCGATTCATTGATTGCAGAGCACCTGGAAGGTGTCAAAGCCATCTGCCAAAGCCTCCCAGAAATGCAATGTCAACAAACACTAATTTTCCCTCTCAGCCTCACCCTGCACAAAAATTTTCCAGCTTGCAGGACAGCAACCTTGGTGCCAGTCATCATCACAACTCTAAACACCCCATCAAGGGAATTTAAAAACCTTTTCTGAACATGATTGGGTATGTGAAAACAGACAGGGTAAAAAAAACAACATCTTTAGGAAATCTGCCCCTTTGTGACAGATAATTTTTATTAGAAATAAGTGTAAATAGTTACTTTGATAGTTGGAAACTTCAGAACCAGCAAGGGGAGAAGCATCTAAACAACAACTTGGCAAAGGTAAGTTTTGTTTCACTTCTAGTCACATCACCCTCCATCTAAAACAAAATAAGCAGTTTTATGTTAACATCGTTTAGGTATATGGATTAAGCAGATGTGACAAGAATGGATGTGCACAGTCAAGCTTTTTTGACATAGAAGGAAGACTTCAAGATGCAGATTTATCATGTCTAGTCTTGTCATGCTGCATGAACAAAACAATAAACTTCATTATGTGTAATTAACAGATTATGTTTTAGTAAAATTCCCTAGGTTCCTCCAGAAAATAATGATACTTTAAATTACTGTAGCTTGCACATGTATATTTTCTCTAAGAGGACAAAGGAAATATAATAATACAACATATTATATATATAAATATAAAAGAAAGAAGCTTGCTATAATTGTAGCATATAATCACATACAGTACCTTTACCCATGCAGATATTATACATGCGTACAATTGACATAGAAGCTTTTATATGAAATATTTTGTTAATTATGTTCAATCTGTTTTTATTGAAAAAATCTTTACAGACAAGGTTGCTAAACGTTTATCTAACACCCATCTAACCACCTGTCCCCAGGCCCTGTTCCCTCTCAAATACTGTGGTCATCCTCTGGCTCTATTCTACACTTTAACTCACATCTTTAATCTCTCCCTCTTTTCTGACATTTTCCCCAACTGTCTAAAACATGTACTGGTCACCCCCATACTTAAAGTGGAACTTCACTCTCTCAATCAACATGGACTATGTTTAATCCTTATACTGCAAGCATTAGTAAAAGGATAGGAAAGTATATCAGATTTAAACTTTTTTTTTACATTTCTTTTCACATTTCTTCAGTTACTTCCTGGTTTCCTTGCCTAGGAAAATGATGTCATACATCCCAGGAGTCTTCAGGAGGGGATGGAGGGTTCTCAGCTCAGCCAATGACTGAGCTAGGGGCAGATGGATTCCAGGAAGTAAATGCTACATGAATCATCTGCCCTTACTCAAGATGGCCACTGCCAGAACTGCGAAGGTGCATTTTGCAAAGTGATTTCTCAGCAAAATAAAGCACGGAGACATGGATGGATGGGGGAGTTTTATTAACAATGAATTAAATAGCATTTTTGTTTGTGGTGCTCAGATACAGTGGAGTTCTACTTTAAAAAGCCTCCCTTGGTGTGACGGGAGTCACTTTGGGTGGGGGGGCCCATGGAACCCAGCTTACTTTGGAGAGGTGGGGAAACCCCTGTCTCAGCTCCCCATATCCCTCTTATGTGTAAATCACCCTGTGCCTGTTAGGTATACAGGGTGATCTGTCCTAATATTGGGGTGGGGGGCTGTTGATTGTTTAATGTTATGTGGCTGCATCTCATTGTTCTATTGTCTGTCTGGCTTGGGAGCAAACTATTATGGGATGTATGTATTTATGTGTATTAGCTTAGTGGGGGGGGGTCTCCAGCAGCCCTCCCTCCTAATGGGACTGTCTGCTGGTGTGAAGTTTAAATACCTGCGTGCAGGGGCGGACTGACCATTCGAACACTCGGGCACTGCCCAAGGGCCCAGGGTCAGTAGGGGGCCCCATGAGATGCCCCTGGTACGTTTCATTGGCTTTTTCATAGGCTTTTTTGGGTGTGGGCGAGGACACAGGGGTCCCATGATACCCTATTGCCCGGGGGCCCCATGAGTTGTCAGTCCGCCCCTGCCTGTGTGTCTCTTGTTACTAAATGTAGATTTCCCTGCCATGTGTCATTATGCAGGGAGGGGAGACTGTCCCCTGAGTGCATATAGTATCTTGTATCTGTGTTCAAATAAACTAGTCTACTTCCTGGTTTACTTCAAGAATGGTGTTGTCTAGTCTTGTATGGTCGGCTGTGGTGTCTGTTGTCGGTGTTTGGATGGGGAAGCAGTATTCTAACGGAAGCACTCCAGCGCAGTCTGGGTCAGTTCCGTTACACTTGGACCCCACCAATATTAACAACCTGTGCCCCATCTCCTTGCTCCCCTTTTCCTCCAAACTCCTTCAATTCCTGGTCTACAACCAACTAATTAACCACCTCATTAAGAATAACCTTCTTGATTCCCTTCAGTCTGGATTTTGCCCTCAGCACTACACAGAAACTTCTCTTCTAAAACTCACAAACAATTTACTAACAGCTAAAACCAAGGGACACTATTCTGTACTCCTACTTCTGGATGTTGGGGCTGCCTTTGATAAAGTTAACCCCCCTCCTCCTCAAAAACTTGAATCCTTTGCTCTCCATGACTGTACTCTTTGCTGATTCTCATCCTACCTATCCCACCGAACCTTCAGTATCACTTACAATTTCACTTCCTCCTCTTACTTTCTCCATTGGGATCCTTCAATGTTCTGCACACAGCATAAGCCAGGAATGTGCACGTGCACAGGTATCTCTTTAGCAACCGGCTAAGGAGAGACCCACAAACAGAAAAGGAGCCAGCAACTTGGGGACAACAAAACACATATGTTTATTATAAGGGTTTAATACCACTTTAACTGTTTGCCAGAAGTACTGCTACATGGTGGTAGGGCTGCGCAAAATCAGGTATATATACATGATTTGCATTTCTGGGTAGGGGGACACACACGCGGCCCTACCAGTGCCGCTATTGGTGGCTAGAGGTGTCACTCACCGGGTCCTGGGACATGACATATATTGAAGCCGGACAGCGCTAATATTAGAAATTATTTACTAAAATGTGTATGTGTTCACTCCAGTAACTCATCAGATGCTTTGATATTTTTATTTTTTAAGTCTCTTTATGCTACAGCAGGGAACTGAGATTTACTTTACTACCAACACAAACCTAATATAATAAATCAAAGCTTTTTTTTGTTTGAAGCAGTGAGATGAACTGTTTGCATTCTGCTCTGTAATTTTAAAAATCCATAGTCATGCCTGAATTGAAGTTTCTGTGCTAAACCTATATTTTGTAAATTGTACTTAAACATTCATCATCTGTTCACATATTTGTATGTCACTGTTAATTTACAGTACGTAAAATGATCCCAAAACATTCTCATTCTCCTCAATTACTGTGCCCACCCATTTATTTTCCTGCTGCTTAAGCAAGACTGATATAAGCCCTGAAGCACAATGCACCAGTTAATAATGCCATGCCTACACATGTAGTAGAAAACAAATCTACCTGTAGTTTCTGCGCTAGTGACAGCACAAATCAAACCATGCACACTGACAGTTTGGCAGATAACCCCCATATATTAGGAAAATCACTCAATGCTTGTGATTAATCTTTTCAAAAAAGTTTACATTTGTACACCTATATCTCATACTGTATTGTGACACATACAACGGCTTATAAAAAAGTATAGTTTAACCCTCAGTTGGAACTAGAAGTAAAAAAATCTGTTTAATGTTTTGGTGTGCAACATCCTAGACTCTATTGGTGTTACTGGCCTAAATGGGCTTAAAAGTTCCTAGTAAACAACTGATCCTCCGGTGTTCTTGGAAAAATGGGAAAAGGAGCTTGGAACAGAACTGAATGCACAGCAATGGAATAAAGTTTTCGAATTAACACATGAGGTGACAAATATGAGCACAGTGGAGATGAATTATAAATGTTTAACTAGATGGTATATTACACCAAACGTAGCTTACAGACAAGTACATAGATACCTCACCTCTGTGCTGGAGAGGATGTGGAGAGAGGGGTACAATGGCACATATATGGTGGGGTTGCCCGAAAATAGAGGATTACTGGAGGGAAATAATCCAATACATTCAGGAAATACGTTGGATAACTGTACAGAGAGATCTGTGGAGGTGTTTATTTTATAACTTTGAGCCTTCAGCGAAACTATGTAAAAATAGGGTACTTTTTCATTTAATTAGTGTGGCTAAAGGTTTGATTCCCAAGTGTTGGCAGGTTCCTGAATCACCAAAAATTAACAAATGAATAAATAGAGTTGAAAATATCTATAGGATGGAGGAGCTATGTCACATGGAGGAGGATAAAATGGGAAAATTCAGGAAAACCTGGTGTAGTTGGTTGAGATTTAAAACCTCTGAAAGATATACGGAGCTGGTCGGAACTGAGGGGGAAGCTTAGAAGTCAGGAGAGAGCCTTAAAGCGGAGTTACACTCGACCTATCAAAAAATAAAAGTCAGCAGCTACTAAAACTGTAGCTGCTGCCTTTTAAAAAAACAGCCACTTACCTGTCCCTCGGTCCAGTGGTATGTCCCCCACAGCTTGTTTCACCGGCCGTCCTGTATTCCAGGAGGTCGGCATCTTCAGTGTGGGCACCCCGCTGTGATAGCTTGCGGATTCACAGCCGGGTACCCACTGCGCATGCGCGAGTAGCGCTGCGCTTTGTGAATGGTCCTGTAGTCTTCTGGGGCCTGTCACGTGTCCCAAAGGACTACAGGGAGGGAGGGAGGACGCCAACCTTGCCAACCTTGTGAAGACTTACAGGAAACGTTTGACCTCTGTCATTGCCAACAAATGATATATAACAAAGTATTGAGATGAACTTTTGATATTGAACAAATACTTATTTTCCACCATAATTTGCAAATAAATTCTTTCCAAATCAGCCAATGTGATTGTCTGGATTTTTTTTCTCATTTTGTCTCTCATAGTTGAGGTCTACCTATGATGCCAATTACAGGCCTCTCTCATCTTTGTAAGTGGGAGAACTTGCACAATTGGTGACTGACTAAATACTTTTTTGTTCCACTGTAGATAGATAAATATGAGAGAAGAAATAGTTTAGGAAAGAGGAGGTAGATGAGGAAAATGGTTTTGGGGGAGGGTGGGGGTAATATTTGGGTAAATGGAAATATGTATATGCGAAATATTTTTGCAAATGTGTTCTTTTTGTACTGGAAAATCAAATAAAAGTTTCAATAAAAAAAAAAGTTCCTAGTAAACATGCTATTAATGTATTTTATTTGTTCCTTTCTATACACCAACATTTTATGAAGGTACGTGTAACTCCCACGGCCCTTTTTAAAACCTCAGCAGGATGTTCTTCCCAATGTCATTTATACTATTTGATTAATTGGAATCCAGCCTCTGAAATAAAATGGTCCCATAGTGAACCATTTATTTCTTAAGGCACAGTGCTGGATTTCATTGCTGCAAGTCAAATCTATTAATACAGGTCTCCAACCTGGGAACCTAGCAGCTGAAGATGGGATCTGTCCATATAACTACACCAGAACCAACAAACAGCGTTTCCCATTTTCCAGGAAGTCATGGAGAAACTGAATAACTATTTGATTCTTTGACTTGCTGTGAAGCACTGAAAATCAAAATGAGGTTACACAAAGATAGCTGAGCAATGCACTATAATTGGGACTGTATGACATTGCAGTATGACATTCAGTGATGCAGGTGAAAAAAAATATGACTATGAAAAATCATTACGAGCATAATGATAATAATCACAATTTTGGCACTCTTCCAGATTTTCGAAACTTTTACGATTTTTTAAACCTTCTTTCTATTAAATCATCTGCCCTTGCTGTCTTCACTTTGGAAAGCAAAAAGTAACATAGTTACATAGTTAGTCTGGCTGAAAAAAGACAAAAGTCCATCCAGTTCAACCTTTAAAAAAAACAAAAGTTATAATTCTATACCCACAGTTGATCCAGAGGAAGGCAAAAAACCCCAGCAAAGCATGATCCAATTTGCTCCTGCTGGGAAAAATATTCCTTCCTGATCCCCCAAGAGGCAATCGGATATTCCCTGAATCAACTTTACCTATAAATGTTAATATGAATAGCTCTACACTGAGTTCACTATATGAACCACTGATGTATTTATACATGTTGATCATATCCCCCCTTAATCTCCTCTTTTCAAGAGAGAATAAATTCAGTTCCTCTAATCTTTCCTCATAGCTGATCTCCTCCATGCCTCGTATCAGTTTAGTTGCCCTTCTCTATACTTTCTCCAGTTCCCCAATGTTCTTTTTGTGAATTGGTGTCCAAAATTAAACATTGCATATTCCAGTTGAGGTCTAACTAATGATTTGTACAGGGGTAATATGATATCGCTCTCTCTGGAGTCTATACCTCTTTTAATACAGACCCTATATCGTTTATAAATATAATAACCACTAGCCTACAAGGCACTTATACCCCCTTCCTGCCCAGGCCAATTTCCAGCTTTCAGTGCTGTCACACTTTGAATGACAATTGCGCGGTCATGCAACACTGTACCCATATGAAATTGTATCATTTTTTTGTGACAGATAGAGCTTTATTTTGGTGGTATTTATTCACTTCTGTTATTTTTTTTTTTTTTTAAACAAACCAAAAACCACTGAAAATTAAAAAAAAAAAAAGTTTTTTCTTAGTTTTTATTAAAGAATTTTGTAAATAAGTGATTTTTCTCCTTCACTGATGTGTGCTAATGAGGCTGTAGTGATGGGCACTGATAGGTTGCACTGATGGACACTGATAGGTGGCACTGATAGGCACTGATGAGGAGACACTGGTAGGTGGCACTGATGGGCATTGACAGGCATCACTGATGGGCACTAAAAGGCAGCACTCATATATGGCACTGATAGGCGGCACTGACTGGCACTGATAGGCGGCACTGACTGGCACTGTTAGGTGGCACTGACTGGCACTGTTAGGTGGCACTGATAGGCGGCACTGATGCACACTGATAGGTGGCATTGACTTGCACTGATAGGCGGCACTGATAGGTGGCACTGATTGGCAGCACTGATTGGCAGCACTGATAGGTGGCACTGACTGGCACTGATGGTTGACACTGAAAGGCAGCTCAGATGGGCAGTGATATGTGGCATTGATGTGCACTGGTAGGCACTGAAATGTGGCACTGATGTGGCACTGGCAGGTGGCATGGATGAGCATTGACAGCTGGCACTGATGGACACTGACAGGTGGCACTGCTGGGGCTACACTGATCATCAGGGCACACTGATCATCGCCGAGTGTCGTGCTGCGCGCTCCTGGAGCCACGCATGCACGGTTAGAATGGAAGGACGTCATATGACGTCCTCCCAAAATGAGAGAACCGCCTTGTGCCTGTCATTGTACATATATGGCGGGCTGGAGGCGGATAAAAAGTAAGGGTCCCAACACTGAACCTTGGGGTACACCACTGACAACCCTAGACCATTCAGAGTATGAATCATTAACCACTACTCACAGAATACGATCTTTCAGCCAGTTTTCTATCCATTTACATATGGATTTTTCCAATCCCGTAGATTTTACCTTACACATTAGCTGTGTGTGGGGAACTGTGTCAAACGCTTTTGTAAAATCCAAGTATACCACATCCTCCGCCACCCCTCTGTGCAAGGTTTTGCTCATCCCCTCATAAAAAGAAATCAGATTTGTTTGACAACTTCTGTCTTTCATGAATCCATGCTGTCTGTTGCTTAATATATTTTTTTCCAGCAAGAACTCATCTATGTGGTCCTTTATTAAACTCTCCAGTATCTTCCCAACAATAGAAGTTACACTACAGGTCTATAATTACTTGGTAAAGATTATGACCCCTTTTTAAATATTGGCACCACATTGGCCTTATGTCAGTCCAGTGGTACTATGCCAGTCATTAAAGAGCCCCTAAAAATTAGAAACAATGGCTTAAATGACAGAGCTCAATTCTTTAAGGACCTGTGGGTGTATGCCAGGTGCTTTATTCACCTTTATTCTGTCTAAATAATTAAATAAATACGTTAATTTGTTGCCAGTAAATACATAAATACATTATTTTCCTTACTTCTGGTTTCTGTGCTTGTAGGCAAGTGATGTTGTGTACTGCATTCGCACTGCCTCCCGGGATAGAATTGTCAGGTATCCCAGGAGTCATTTTCTTCCTCACTCTCGTGAGAGTTTGATAGCAAGGGAGTGGTGGCGGGGAGAGTGGAGGAGGGCTGAAAGGAAGGCAGAGGAGAGCCGAGGAGGGCTGGAGGGGGCTTAGATAAGAGCAGAGATTGGAGATGTGCAGAAATACAGTTTTTGTTTACTGCACAGGTGTGGCCTTGCTGAGTCCTTACTGGCCATGAGCTTCCAGCCCTTTGTTTACATGTTGCTATAGCAGTCACAGCAGAGGTTCGCTATGGCTGATATAGTAATGTGTAGGGTTAGGGCAGGAAGCGCTGTGCCTTTTGCACAGCCACAACAAGACTAAGTTATAGTGTGCATGCACAACATTACAGCACCTGCGGGGCAGACCAGAGAGATAACATTTCCAGAGGGCAGTGGCCTGAGCTTCATTTGCCCACATCTAAGATGGCCATTTTTGGCAAAGAGAGGGGTAAGGAAAAACACTCAGTATTTGGTCTAAATACTACACATTGCAAAAAAAAGTTACTAAGTAGGATGTTCACCATTGCTAAAGCATTATAGTGTATTTTGTTGAATTTTGCGCCTTCCCTGCAGTTCCTCTTCTTGCACAGCTCCTGCCACCGGCCTCTTCAAGTTATGGGAGGTACACAGCCCAGGCATCATCAGGTTGCACCACAGCCTGGTTGGTTTACTCCCCCTGGTGATGGACAGGTATAGAAGGGGAAGAATGTGATTGGTAGCAAGTGAGTTTGAGCCTACTCTGCAGCAATGGAAGGACGCTGGCGCACCTGACATTGGACACTGGTCCCCCATGAGAGATCTTCAGAGGAGGACACTGGGGAGAGATGAAGGCTCCAAGAGGAATCTGCCAGAGGCACGCCTTCATTTGCCTCTATCTGGTCCACAGGACGGGTCAGCAGGGTATAAACAGGACTCAGGTTGCTCATCATCAGACATCAGGTTGGTAAGGGGCCCTCTGACCACTGTCCTATGTACAAAACATTGCCTATATAGATTTGGAGACACTGATATTTGATGGACACTTATTTAAAGGGGATATCATTGCTCTGCTCTGCATATAGGTGGTTGGAACACCTTGCATTGACTCTTTTCTTCTTTGTGGCTTATAATTACCTTCAGTTGAAGGTTGAGCACTCCACTTTTGAACTTAAAGGGCCCAACTGCCGGCAGACTCTGATGTGGTTTACTCAGTAGGCAGTGGTTAGTCAGGGCTATTAGATTAGTGCTAGACCTGTTAATTAGTTGCACACTCCAGAACCATACAACAGGGTATTCCTGTGCACTAAATACTGTTTATTGGTACTGTTTTACTGCCACATATATAATCATATCCTACCCCACATAGTAGATTGAAGAAAGGCAACGTGGTAAAGAGAAGGAATTCCCATTATAATGTACAGCGCTGAGCAAACCGTTGGCGATAAATAAATACTGTATAATAATAATAATCCCTGTTATATTCACTTTATCTTGTGGCTACACTCTACTGCTAGCATTGTGTGTCTGTGCTTACTATTTCTACTAATGCCTTGATTATCTGTAGAGGTTGTTCATGTGTTAATAAAGACATATCATGCCAATAGCATGATACTTGCTATTGATGTGTCATGTACTATTGGTACTGGTTACAGGGTAGGTCATCACTGGAAATGGAAGGAGAACCCAACATTTTCAGCTGCTCCATCAGGAGTCATTGCTACACTTTCATATTTGCTTTATGTCTGTTTATCAAGCAGCAACTTTACCACAATAAGTCTTTATCAAGATACACTGTACACCATTTCTGTTAAACATTACAATCACAGCTTCTATTTTTTATGTTACTCTGAGAGAATGAACACTGGTTGCTCAGTGCAATCAAAACATTTATCCTGTCAAAAACTTAAAAGAATAAATAAGACCAAATGTTTTCTTTGTTTCACATGTTAGTTATGCTTGCTTTGTGGTGACTAAAAAGAGATATGGCAGAAAGGTTAGGTACACCATTATTGTCAGGTGATACATGTTTTCTGATTTGAAATAACCTGTATTATTGCATAATAAATGTAATTTACCAAGAGGGCTGATACTGTATTCATTTGGCATCATTGTCCAAATTAGTGTGAGAAAAGTGCTAACATGTACATAAAACGTAAACCTAAAAACTTAACCCAAAAACAAAAATAAATATGTTGCAGTTTACCAGTACTTAGATGTGGCTGCATTAGGTTATTTTTTCAACCTCTCTACCCTACTTTTACCTGGTGGTCTTGCCACAATTGCTTGTTGTACTGTATCTATGAAAAAGCAGCAGTATCAACCTAGGGTGCACTCCTAATTTGAACTACAGAACACCCCCCCCCACACACACACACACACACACACACATGTCTGAAAATAGGTGTTCTTTCTGGCAGTATCAATGGTTTTTTTTGTTTTTTTTTTTACTATTCGAACAGTTCTCAAGCTTTTAATAGTAAATGTAACACACCAAAATAAAGCAAATCAAATAAGTTCCTCCTTAGGATTTACCTAAATCTGGAAGACAAAAATAACTTCAATCAGTGAGTGTGCTACTTATGTTTAAGCACATGCTGCCATCTAGTGTTTGTCATGTTAACATTTTCTTCTCGCCTTTTGTTCCTAAGCTGCAAATATACTGTATGTATCCTTTAAAGTACAAATAAGAGGCTTGTGTGCTTTTTGTGGTTTTGTGGACTGAACCACAGTTACAAAATGTTTCACCTATGTCAGTTTTTCTTTTTCTTTTTTTTTTGGTTCCATGATTATCCAAATTAGTTTGAGAATATGCAGTTAGTACAGTATGCTTACTCATTTTCTATAGTTTCATCTACTTATTTTTTGAGCTGAACCTTCAGTAAAAATCTCCCTACAGTAATTCTGGAGAATTGTGTTTGGATAACACAATACATTGTAGAATAAACACAAATTTCCTATTTGTACATACCATACAATGTTTGTATCTCTGTGGGGTATATTTTGATAATAATTGGGTTTTAAAACCTGTACTGGTCAATGCTGTAATGGTTATTATAATTAACTGTACACATTATTAGCACTGTGGCCTTACAACTCTGGGCCCTGGGTGGCAATTGCACTGGGGGATTTATATGCATGGGGTTTCTATGCCTTCACTGTATTTACAGGGGCTTTGCCCCTTCAACAACTTAGAAACATATTGGTGGGTTACCTAATGTCCTATATATATTGGTCCTAAGTTGGACTGCAGGTGCTGAAGCCCATAGTCCTTGAACGGGCCATATATAATTACACTCCAGCCACCAGGTGCTGCATGCAGGCAAATCTATGGGGACATGGTGAGGCTAATTTACTCAGACTGGAGAGTGCAAAATCTGGAGCAGCTGTGCATGGTAGCCAATCAGCTTCTAGCTTTAGCTTGCTCAATTAAGCTTTGACAAAAAAAAAGGAAGCTGATTAGTTTCTATGCAGAGCTGCACAGGATTTTGCACTCTCCAGTTTTAGTAAATCAACCCCACTGGCTGCACAGGCACAACCGCGCATCCTAATTTGACAGCTTGCATGTACTGGTGAGCAACCCTGAATACAGACAGTGTGTATTCCGGGCTGCTTACCCACACCCCCCAAATATGTCAAATTGGGACAAGCATTCCTTTAGAATTGAACAGACTACCAGCATGCAGCTCCAGGTGATTCAAGCTGCATAAACACAGGACCTACTCATAGACATTTATCCCCCATAAATATCTTAGGATCATTTCAGAGATCCCCATCTGCATCCTTTTCCTTTATGCCTGTGTCTACAGTTCATTCTGCTCTCTCAATATCTCCATTTGTAGCCACATATTCAGATGCTCTGAGAGTTATGATGACAACCCTTTAGATATTCATGTTCCACCCTACTGGTTACTGGATTGGATTGACTTTAGCTGTGCTATGCTGTGCTGATCAGTTGCTTATCTACTGCTCCAGAAGCAGGTCTGAAGATGTAATCAAGCAAGTGATGGGCAGACTGCATATCTAAAGTCTACATCATGAACTGTCCCGATCCCTCTCCAGAATATACACATCTAAATGGAACCTGGGAATATGTTCTTTCACATTTGCAGGAATACGTTTTGAGGTATCACTCCCACTTTTGGCTGTTATGAAGAGCCAAGAAACAGCAGCTACAGTTACAGGAATAGATCTCATACTTCTCCTTTAAGTGACAACTCTGAGTGTTCTACTTCTGCTGATATCACATCAAAGATGGTGGTGCTGAGCTGTAGCATCACACTTTTCGAATGTCCACATAAGGGGGGATTTTACAGGTAAATAGGATGTATAAAATATATTAAAAGCATGCACAGAGGGTGATTTACTAAAGCAGTTATCAATATTTGCTTCAGTTATCCAATCATGTGAACAGCAAATTCTTGTTCACTTTGAATACCCAACCATGTGCAGTTGCTTCTCACATGATTGTATAATTGAAGTGAAGATTCACAGCATTTTTAGTAAAACAGTCCTAGAAGCCTACTAGAAGATTGTTGTTAAATTAATGGTCTGTCAACTGAAGGTATCTGCATGGTCAATTTTCAGCACAGAATTAAAAATTATAATTCCAAACCACATACAGCTCTTTGAGGCCTGCTATCCTTCATTATACTGTAAATAAGGTTTGGGTTTGCATTGTGTTGCATATGGGTTCACAGCAAGCAAGAGCCATTTGTGGTTCATAGACATGGTGAACTAATGCAGCCATTTGTCCACCCTTTATGAACATTAATAATAGTGTACTGTGAGGACCATTGAAATTTGATCAACTACCTTTGATTGCCCAATAATGGGGTCTTTGTTATATGCCACTCCTCTCACTCTAAAAATTGGAGAAGGGCAAATCTCTAGTGTCAGGGTACTTGAAGCTGTGGCAGGGAATGTATAGGGAAAGCTGTCAAACTGCATAAAGAGGGATTCAGAATCAGTTAGGAAGGAAACTGTACTTTAATTCTGATTGCTAGCTCTTTGGGCAATCAACTCCTTTGATTCCTTTTGTTCTGGTCAATATGAACTCAGCAGTCACTTTTATCATGCTGTTTCATCAATAGTGATCTTTTTTTTTTTAAGAGTTGTAGTATTTTGGGTTGTGTTTATTTTGGATGTATCTTGGGTTTTATTTTATGTTATCAGACCCTTTATTTTAAACTGTTTTTTAGCAGCAAAGTTTTCCATAAACAAAGTAGGCTTTTGTTTCACAGGGTACTATTTCAGGGTTTCATTTATTTTGGGCATACACTGGCTTTTATTGTACATTAATAGGGCCTTTGTTAGATTAAACTGCATTTTTTTTGCTGCATAGTTCCATTTAAAAAGGAGTGTTTGTTGTTGTGGAGTTTTTTTGGAGTTTCTTGCTTTTTATTCACCATCTGTTGTGGGAGCTGCCTTTTTTCGCAGCACACCATTTTTTTATCTGAAAGAAAAATAAAACTAAGTGAAAGAAATGTGTGCAACTCAAACAACTCACATTATATAACTGTATATAATTTGGACTTGATTCATGGTAAAACCTGCCTCCTCTCTCCCTCTTACACTATGGCTCATTCAAGCTGCTTACATACTTTCCAGTCACTGTACTATATCTGTGACTATTGGCTCTGAAATAATACACTCAATTTTTTTTTATTTCATTAAAAAAAATTGCCTTATTTCTCCTTCTTACATTGCCACCCAATCAAGTTGCTTAAGTACAGTCCAGCCACGGTACTTTTTATGTGGCTATTGTCTCTCAAATAATATAGTTTATATAGATGTAGGATTGTAGTTGTTCTATAGATATAGGATTATCATTTTGAAGAGTTTTTGACACTTTTAGATTTTTATTACAGTTAAAAGTGTACAGTATGTTGCCGGAAAAAATAAGCTTACAAACTGTTCTTTAAAACTGTTTTGCCACTGACCAATTGGTACAAAGTTGGGGGCTTTAGTTTTTTTTTTTAACCACTTGCCTACTGGGCACTTTTACCCCCTATGTGCCCAGGCTAATTTTCAGCTTCCAGCATGCAACATTGTACCCATATGAAATTTCTATCATTTTTTTCACACAAATAGAGCTTTCTTTTGGTGGTATTTAATCGCCACTGGGTGTTTTATTTTTTGCACTATAAAAAAGAGCAAAAAAAACTGTTTTTTTTTCTATTATAACATTTTGCAAACAGGTAATATTTCTCCTTCACTGATGTGCATTAATGAGGCTGCACTGATGGGCACTGATGAGGTGGCATGGATAGGCAGCACTGATGGGCACTGATAGGCTGCACTGATGAGGTGGCACTGGTGGTCATTCATGAGGAGGCACTGATGATGCTGCACTAATATGCAGCAATGATGGCACTGATAGGCTGTACAGATGGGCGACACTGATGGGTGGCGCTTACTGGCAGCACTGACTGGCAGCACTGACTGTCGGCACTGCTGAGCACTGATGGGCGCAACTACTGAGTGGGACCGGTGGGTGGCAGTGCTGGGCACTGATCATCACTGCCCTGGTTATCAGTGCAGATGTCCTCTGTGACATTTGCCAGTTGTCTGCAGTACTTTCCTCACGCTGTGACAGCGTGAGGAAAGTGCTGCCGATAACTGGCAACTATATATACTCGGTGATGTGCTGTGTCATTGGACACAGCTGATCACGTGGTAAAAGGTTGCTGTGATTGGCTTTTAACCTCAGCATGTGATCATCTGTGTCCATAGGATACAGAGATCACGGACAGCGCCAGGTGAGCGCCGCTGGGGGCGCGCGGGAGGGTGCGTTCTGGGAGGACGTCATATGATGCCCTCCCAGAACTGGACAACCGCGCTGTAGTCATCTTTTGGCTATAGTGCAGTTGTGAAGTGGTTAAAATACTTTTTAAAATTAAGTATATACCCTTTTAGATCCAACCACTCCTGCTACATAACTACATAGCATATAGAACAATGTTCAGAGCCTGTGCTTTTCTAAACTGCTTCTAAACTACCCCCACCACTTTCAAGCGCTAACACTCTTCTGTAAGTCCACCTGTCCTCTCCCACCTTCCAATCTCACAGCTAGTCTGAATTCAACTTCAGCAACTTTTTTTATTACACCATGTGAGCTGAATACATAGACAGAACTTTTATGAACAGACATTTTTTAAATAACACTATGTGCAGGCATTATCTAGAGCAACTTATCAGCCCTGCACAGTGCTAACAAAATTCCATGTAGATGAGCCCTAAGTAAGACACACCAGAATCACTCAATAGGAAGAAAGGTTTTTCCATCCTAAAGAAGCCATTCCTCTTATGTCTAATACAAAATGATAACTAGAAAACAGGGTTTAAAACATTGGTGGCAATATTATATTCAATTAATTACTTTTAAATACATAGTTTTAAAAAATCCTTTAAATAAATCAAATACTGTATTCCAAATGATTAAAGGCCCACCAGAGCTAATTACCTTAGGAAATGACTCAATTATTACAAATACAAAATAAAAAGTACAAGAAAAAAGCATCTACATTTTAACTGTTCTTATATGACTATTTATTTATCTTTTCTCTTGTTGAATTTTCATTGTGTATATAACAGCTGTTGTGTAATGTTGATATAGTATAAAAGTTGACTTCAGCAACCCAGCAGCCCCACGCTTCATCTCACATCACTGAATGTTGCACTCAAGCCTAAATGTAATGAGACATATGATGCAATGCTCCTTACTAGACTGTGGATTTACAAGGCTACATAAACATTTTATTAGGTTCTCTCTAGATTTATGGGAATGCCTTGATCCACAGGTTGTTACCAGCATGTTTAGTTGCCTTCAAATTACATAAAATTAGACATGCCTCATGCAGAAACTATTTTACATTTCTAGGTCCTGTCCCATGAGAAGTATTATGCAAACAGAATTTGTTTTTATTATGGTATCTTGAACACCTGCATCTTTTTCAAGAATTAAATGAATGGTTTGCCAAAGA
This sequence comes from Staurois parvus, assembly GCF_062004578.1. Taxonomy (NCBI): domain Eukaryota; kingdom Metazoa; phylum Chordata; class Amphibia; order Anura; family Ranidae; genus Staurois; species Staurois parvus. Next base: position 2,652,841 of record NW_028319228.1, on the reverse strand, counting down.
TCCAAATGTAAAGAATCGATAATAAAAAGAAATCAATCTAAATCCCATAAACAAGTGGGTGTGTGTACTGTATATACTTACTTCTAAAATAAGGGGTGCAGGCTCAAATGGTATTGGCAGCAGTGAACAAACTGCATGAAATGGGGGCACACAGGAAAAATCTAAGCAGGTTTGTCCTGCACCCATAATGCAGCAAACATAGTTTCCATGTAGGAGGGCTTTGTACAGCAACCAACCCAAACATCTCCTTGTTCGAAAAAAGTCAAGTCCTTTCCTGGCTACCATGGTGCCACCTAAGGGGTTACCAAAACAAACAGGTAAGCCTTGTACCTTTCTTAGTGTTCAGTCAACACAGCAGATAGCCTTTTCACCCTGCAACAGCAGAGAAAGTGAAAAAGAGAGCTCTGAGCATTCATCAGCTCACATATAAAAAGGCCTGTGGATCGCTGAAACTAAGTCATGAGATCTGGATAACAGGGAAGGAGTGGACCTAGGATTGGAGGCTTACTCAAAGCTCTACAAAGCATCTGGGCTCCTGGACCCTGACCAGAACTTATCAGGATCTGAAAAAACAGAGCAGAGGTATTTTAACTACCTGCTCAGTTTTGTAGCAAGCAATGCAGATCAGCAAGGGGAGTCTGGGGAGGGTGGTCTGTGTCCGGTACTGTACTCTGATATATGGAATTTACAGGTAAGTCAAAATCCTTTTAATCTTAATTATAAAGGACACAGGCATTTTATTTATACACCAAGGGACGTCCCCAAAGCAGTGAATAAACAGTAAGTGTTGGCAACAACTAGGCCACAGAACTGTGCTAGCAGGCCAAAAAAACAGAGTAAAAGACCCATATTCAGAGTGCTGCTGCAAGAAGCTTGTGGCCGAAAGCTGTTTCAGCAAAAGATTGGACATCCACCTGGTAAAACGTTGAAAAAGTATAAACAGAAGACCAGATGGTGGTTTTTCAGAGCTCGACAACAAACGCTTGGTGCCTAAAGGCCCAGGATACAATATATCTGGTTGTGTTTAAGCAAGTTAAAGGAGAGGTTTTTGTTTTAGAGTAGGAGCTCTAGCAATCATATCCCTTATCCACCATGTAATAATGGATTTTGTAGTGGGGTGCCCTTTGTGAGTACTGAGGAAAAGACAAGTAGGGAATCTGTTTGCCTGATGGAAGCAGTAGCTTTAGGTACACTCTAATGGCTTTGACTACACCCAGGCAATGTAGTGAGATTTCCTTTGGGTGCTTAGGAGCAGGGCACAAGGATGGTGAAATAATGTCCACACTGAGGTGGAATGCGGAAACTGCCTTTGGAAGAAAGGATGGTCTAAGTTGTTATACAGCCTTATCATTGTGAAGTATGAGGAAGGGCTCTTTCCAGGAAAGGGCCACTAGTTCAGAGATGTGTCTGACAAACATGATTGCCAATAACTCAAAAAATTATGGCCACCAGAAAGACTACTTTGCTGACAAGAATTTCTAATGCAGTATCCCTGATGGGTTAAAGGGTGGTTTCTGCAAGGCAGAGACGACCAAGTTAAAGCTCAAGTTTTTCTACCTTCATGCATTCTCTGCATGAAGGTAAAAAACCTGTGTGCAGCATCCCCCCAGCCCCCCTAATACTCACCTAATCCCCCTCTTGATCCAGTGATGTGCACTGGAGTCTCGGCTATCCCAGGACTCCCTCTTCTCCTTGGCTTATACAGAAGCAGGAGCCATTGGCTCTCACTGCTGTCATTCACAGCCAGTGAGCCAATGAGAAGAGAGGGGGTGGAGCCACGGCTTCATGTGTGAATGGACAGAAGGGAGAGGTCAGGAGAGCCTGTGGGGGACCTGAGAAGAGGAGAATCCAGGCTGCTCTGTGCAAAACCACTGCACACAGCAGGTAAGTACAGGCATGTTTATACAAAAGAACACGCTCATGAGGGACTTTCATGCAGCAACCATAGTACATATACATATAGAGACTTCTTTTGAAAAAATATATGCTTTATTCCATAGACATCCTTGTAAAAAATACACATTTATTTAAAGGACATTAGCTCTGAAATGCTGAAATTCACTTTCTTCACAACGTGGAGGAAGCTCCCAAGTAAGGGGAACTACTCCACATCAGGGGCGGACTGACCATCTGGAAACTCAGGCATTGCCCGAGGGCCCGAGGTCAGTAGGGGGCCCCATGAGTTGCCCCTGGTACCTATTTCATAGGTTTTTTTGAGTTTGGGCAAGGACACAGGGGCCCCATGATACCCTATTGCCCAGGGGTCCCATGAGTTGTTAGTCCGCCACTGCTCCACATATCATTTAAAATGGACTCAGGCAATAAAACAAAATACTTCCACCTAGGCATGAGAAAAACTCCCAAGAGAAGGGAGACTACACCGATGCATTTTGATCACTCTATTTTTTATCTTCTTCAGGGTACATGATCACAGAAGGAATTTCTAATAAACATAGAAAAATAAATGATAATTTACACATAATGGTGAGTGAATAATATTAAACCAATTACCATAATTATACTTACAAAAGAGATTATATAGATATTGATCAGAGCAATTCTGAGTAATATCAAGGATGGGATTGCATATTCCAAAGCCTTAATGGTGTGGACCCACCAGAAGAGTAAGAGTGGTCAAATATATATCCTATGGCTGACAGCAACTCAGGAACACCAAACCACCCTCATTATTCCTCTATAAACATCATAGAAAATATAATGTAAACTAGATGCAAGGACAGTTAAATGGGTCTAAGTATTGATATTTTAATAAATCCATAAGAACCAAAATGACCATTAAAAAACATGGTAGATGAGAACAAAGGACTAAAGTACTTATTGCTCTTGTGGTGAAGGCATGGCAGGTCTCATGGAACTACAAATTTTAGACAGTAGTTTGATCTAAAATGAGAATCAAAAAAATATATATAATATGTACTGGCACACCTGCCCATAGAAAAGATCACTATTGCAACTATCCATCATGTTTACTATGGAGTAGAGAAATAGATATATTGCAAATCTCAGTATAGAATGGCTGTGACCAAATTCACCATCTAGAATACAAAATCAGAACAGAGCCATGAGAATACTAACCAAACTACTGTGATAGAAAATATCTCTCTTCACCAAAACACTTTTTATGCTCACCAGACCAACGGTACCACATAGCAGACAGCCCTCCAAGTAGAAAGCCAGACCAACCACAACACTGCATCCAATATATATAGATCTCAATTAGAAATGCTGCCAGCAAGAGGAAAGGGCGGGAACCTGACAATGGCACCAAAATGGAGCCTTAGGAGCTTCCTCCACATTGTGAAGAAAGTGAATTTCAGCATTGTCAGAGCTAATGTCCTTTAAATAAATGTGTATTTTTTACAAGGATGTCTATAGAATAAAGCATACATTTTTTCAAAAGAAGTGTCTATATGTATATGTACTATGGTTGCTGCAAGAAAGTCCCTCATGGGGGTGTTCTTTTGTAGATTCTATTTGGGACAAGCAGCTGGATACCTGATCTTTTAGGCATGTTTGTTATTTTTTTCTTAAACAAAAAAACAAATGTTTAGAATCACTTTAAGGTCCTCGAGGAGCACAGAGTGCTGGTAAGGGAGCCTGATATGAGAAACACCTTGAATAACGAGCAATCTTAGGGATTAAAATGACCACTCTTACACCAGTTGAAATGTTCATTGTCTTCCTCTCTTGCTCAATTTTGTGTGGCAGGTATAGCAGAATGCTCAGAAAAAGGAAGGCACAGATTAGCCTGAACTGGGACAACTACTGTTGGTTATCCAAGGCCAGAGCTAGAGGATTCCTGGTTCTGGATACAAAAAGAGGTTGTTTGTTGTATCTAGAAATTAGGATGTCCACAACCGGAGTGCCCCATTTTTGGCATATCACATCAAATACATCTGCACTAAGGCACCACTCCACTCCCCTTTGTCCAAGCTGTGGTTGCTGAGATAATCCCCCTGACAGTTGTCCATTTCTAGGACGTGGACTGCAGAAATCGCTGGACAGTAAGTTTCTGTCCACAAAAGTATCTGATTTGCCTTCTTCAAGGCAGTCAGACTCCTTGTGCCCCATTGATGGATGATATAGAATATGCCACAGTTTGACTTATTCTCTTGACCATGTTCTCTTGACCATGTTCAATGAACTGTCAAGAACTGGAAGACTGAATACCCTGAGTTCTGAGAAGGGCAAGCTAGGGTGCTAAGATCTTTGTGAACACCCTGGGAGCAGAGGACACACTCAAGAGCAATGCAACATATTGGAAGTGGTCTTCTGCCACTGCAAAGCATAGAAACCAATGATGAGGTGGGTAAATGGGAGATCATGTGGATACGCATTTTGGATATCTATAGATGTCATGTGTTTCCCATGTTTCAGTGAGGCAATTACTGACCTTTGCAAAACTGATTCACTGAAAACTTTGGAATGTGAAGTAATTTGTTCAGGAATTTTAAGTCCAGGATAGGAAAGATACCTCAGTTGAGCTTTGGTACTGTCAACAGGTTTGAGTAGATTCCTTTGAATCTGTCTTGTGTTGACACTGGTACAATGACACAAGGTTTTCTGCAAATCTGATTGACTTTGAACAGTTTTTTGATGATTTTAAAAAAAGAAAGTAGTGAGGAGGTAGTTTTGAACTTTATTTTGAATCCTTTTGAAACCACCAATTGAAGTCAGAGGTCTGGGACATTTGTGACCTAGAGAGAAGCAAACCTGCAACAGATGTCCCCCCACTCATAGGAGTAAGGGTGCCACTTCATTGTGAACAGGGCACCAAAGAGGGGTTGTGGTCTTTTTGGGCCAAACCTTGTGCTGAAAAGAAGGGCAGGTTTTGAAGTTAAAGCCTGGGAAGAGTGTGAAGGTGCTCTACATTTAAGGAGCTAGGAGCTCCTGAGGTGGAAGTCATCTTTTTCTGTGGAAGCAAAACTTTCTCACCTGTGACCTCTTTTGTGAATTGGTTAAGTACCTCACCAAACAGATGTCTTCCTTGAAATGTTATACTTGTCAGTTTTTTCCTACAGGCAGTTTCTGATGTCCAAGCCTTTGCCAGAGAATTCTGTGCATATAAACAGAGATTACAGCCATTATGGATATTTGTCTCATGATGTGGAACCTGGAACAGGTACCTGGAACAGGATTGTGGTACCTGGAACAGGTACACACAAAACAAATGCAGAGCAAAGCTGTTGTAATTGCTCTGCGACTACACGATCCTGAAAAATAGAGTTGTATTGGTTGTTCTTATCCAGTTAACTGCTGTTTGACATACAGAAATAATTTTCAAGAGCATCCCACAGAAATGTACAGAAAGGTAGCTTTCAAGAGTGTCCCACATTTTCTGTCAACAGAACCTTTAAGATGGAACATTTTCAATAGGTGTTAGTTTAGGACAGAAACGGCAGGATCAGCCCCAGGAATAGCCCACTTGTTTGTAATCTTTTTCCAATGGATAGAGTTCAGTAGAAATTTTTTGGGGGAGTAAAAATCTTTTGAGGAGTTACCCAGTCATCCTAGATCACCCATTATATCTATTCATAAACCAGAAATACTTTGTAAGTCTTTGTAAGTCTCCCTGTGCCCAAGGGGAGTTGGCAAAAAAGAGGTGACTCAATTTGCACAATGCCAAGGCTTTTGCAGCCAGGGACAAATATCTTTTTAACATAAGCAAGCATGTTGCACGAAGCTCCCTCTTCAATATAGTGACAGTCTGGGGGAGAGAAATCTTCTACAGCTTCCTCCAACACTACCTGAACATACCATTCATTTCCTTCTGATTTGGAGTCCTCTAGAACTGGTATATCAGGGTCCAACTCCAGTTGAAAAATGAGAGTAAGTGGAAGAAGTGGATGGGTGTTTTTGAGATCTAGATACAGATGGCTGAATTAAGACCATATTCTCTCTGAAGGATTATGACATTATTATTGTAGATGTAGAAAATTCTGCTTCTGTCAAATAAGCTGCTTGTTGAGTGCCTGAAATGGAGCTAAAATGCTGAGACCGGTGTTAAGAACAGTTACGGCTCTGGTGCAAGAGATGCCTGAGGATAAGTATTATGTATGCCTCCAGAAGAGCAAATGCCTGCCTGCTGTTTAGAGTTGGCTCCCTTTCGCCTGGTCTCTGCCATAATTACAAGTGAGGGTATTCCTCTGTGGGGTACTCATCTAGTAGAGTTTTGGAGGGATAGGTAAGCCAATCCTGTAGAGGTATGCAGTAACCCAGGTGTAGACTGTCCTGTTACTCATCCTTGTGGTGTAAGGGAAGCGCCTTCAGGCGGCAGTGGAAGTAAAGTGTGCAACCAGCGGTGTGATGTAACACCTGGGCACCCACCTGAGACTGAGCTCTGAGCAGCTGAATTTTAGCAATAGGTTTGAAAAGTTTACACTGTGAAGTGAATACATTCCAAACATGGCCCCATTTTACACAGTAGGAGTCGGAGATACAGGGTGACCCTGTCTTACCTGTTCAGGATGCTGAACTGTATATAATTGTCCAGGCTTTGCACATTACAGTGGGCATACCACAAGGGGTCTTCAGACACTAGGTTTCATAGCGATGGACCATGGCCCTAGACCTGTATAGCATCCTGTGACTAGATCAACACGTTGCACCAAGTGCCAACATTACAAGCTCTCTTCACATCATCAGGTCTGGGTACGACTCCCATGGTTTTACCAAGGTTGCACCAAACTGGATACACTGTTTCTCTGTAGGCAGTAGAAGGCAGTATAGTCGATTAAATAATTGAGACAATAATGAAGGACAATAATAAATTAGTGATTTCTTAAGGAAGGAGAGGAGGTCCATCACCTATAGACACTAAAGAAAAATTAAAGACTCACGGAGAGGGGTAGGGTTATAGGGGAGGCACCCCAGAGAGACGTGTCCTCAAAACCTTGCCCGTGTCCAATCATCTGAAGGTATAAACATGGTGTATGAATAAAATGGCTGTGTCCTACATTGTATGATTAAAGTCTAGGTTTAGCCTAAATTACAACATAAAAGCTCAAGAATCTCTGTTGGATTCTTCTATAACCCTAATTTTTTTAAACCCTTTAGATTGTAAGCTCCATGAGCAAGGGCCCTCCTATTCCTTCTGTACTGAAATGCATTGTAATTGTACTGTCTCCCTTATATTGTAAAGCGCTGTGCAAACTGGTGCTATATAAATCCTGTATAATAATAATAATTTTCTATACATCTTCAGAAATTGCTTTTCTTTGCACTATAGACACCTGATAAGTACTTTACTTTGATGTTAGGCTCCGTTACAGTGTCATGGTAAACTATGTTTGTTCGCCCAGGTAATTCTGAAAACCATATAAGAGAAAGACTATACAGAACCTCAGGAAAAAAAATATATACAACATTAGTGCATGGCAGCTCAGTGACTTAGTGGTTACCACTTCTACCTTGCAGCACTAGGCTCCTCCAGGACACTATGAGCATGGAGTTTGCATGTTCTCTCTGTAGCTATGTGGGTTTCTTCCCACACTCCAAAGACAAACTGGTAGATTAATTAGTTCACCTGGTGGCACCCAGGATGGTTGTCTCACCTCCTATGTGCTTTTGAGTCCTTTGAGAAAAGTGCTATAGAAATACAAATTAAATTAATATTTAAAAAATTCTTTATAAGTTAACCATTTAAAATAATGTACAAAAGTCATGTCCCTATCCCATAAATGGAGAGTTAATAGGGCGCTTCTGCTCCGGGACCCTTCATCTGAGAGATGACAGCTGGTGTGCTCCAACACTGGACTAAGCACTGTGCAGCACTTCTAAAAGTATGAAGCCGACTCTGTACTGGAAAGGAAATGGAAAAAGAAGGCACTTTTAAGTGCAATAAGTCCAGTAACGTTTAATGGAAATGGTTAAAAACACTTACAGCAAGGGTAAGGGTACAGGCTCATCAGTATGTCATCTATCCAGTTCTCCAACTGGTTCATGTACCAAGTTGTGTGCCCTTTTTTATATACCGTATTTTTCGGACTATAAGGCGCACATAAAATCCCTATATTTGTACAAAAATCGGCAATGCGCCTTATATTCCGATGCGCCTTATGTATGAACAGTGTATGTTCACACTGTGCTGAACAATCTGTCAAAATGTTTTTTTATGACTTTGGTAAGCGACGAAGCCACTCCCCTTGCTTATTCAAGCTTATCCTGGCGATGATAAACCAATCAGAGCCAAGCAATCAACAACAAATCAAAGCTTTTTCACTTACCGAAAACTACATTTCCTGATATGTACTGTGCTTCCAAATTAAGGACCCCAAAATGGCACCTGTTAAGAGACCTGTTAAGAGACATGCTTACGACGCGGATTTCAAACTCAAGGCCATCAGCCAAGCAGTACAACATGGGAATAGAGCAGCAGCGAAAAAATTCAACATTAATGAATCAATGGTACGGAAGTGGAGGAAACAAGAAGATGACCTGCGTCAAGTAAAGAAGACGAAGAAGAGTTTCCGAGGGAACAAGGCAAGATGGCCACAATTAGAGGACAAAATTGAGCAGTGGATTATTGAACAGAGAACAGCAGGTAGAAGCATCTCTACAGTCTCCATTCAACTTAAGGCAACAGCGATGGCACGAGATATGAAGATCAACGAATTTCAAGGAGGTCCTTCTTGGTGCTTCCGTTTTATGAAAAGGCGTCATCTCTCCATCCGCACAAGAACTACCACTTCGCAGCAACTGCCAAAGGATTATGAAGAAAGGATGGCCATCTTCCGCACTTACTGCAAGGCCAAGATCATCGAAAAGAAGATCCAGTCAGACCACATCACAAACATGGACGAGATCCCTCTCACCTTTGACATCCCCGCGAACCGTACTGTAGAAAAAACAGGGACGTCTACTGTATCTATACGCACCACAGGGAATGAGAAATCATCCTTCACTGTAGTTCTCGGTTGCCAGGCTAATGGCCAGAAACTACCACCCATGGTCATTTTTAAGAGGAAGACTTTGCCAAAGGAAACATTTCCTCTTGGGATCATCGTCAAGGTCAATCCAAAAGGCTGGATGGACGAGGAGAAAATGAGTGAGTGGCTGAGAGAAGTTTACATCAGGAGACCAGATGGCTTCTTCCACAAGTCTCCGGCCTTATTGATCTACGACTCTATGTGCGCTCATCTCACTGACACTGTCAAAAGCCAAGTGAAGAAAACCAATTCGGAGCTTGCCATCATTCCTGGAGGATTGACCAAAGAACTCCAACCACTAGATATTGGTGTCAACAGGGCGTTCAAGGCTAAATTGCGAGCCGCATGGGAGCAATGGATGACAGAAGGTGAGCACACATTTACCAACACAGGCAGGCAACGCCGGGCTAGTTATGCCACTATCTGCCAATGGATCGTCGATGCCTGGGCTAAGGTATCGGTTTCAACTGTCGTCCGAGCTTTCACGAAGGCCGGAATCATCAATGAACAGCCAAGCAACAGCAATGAGACTGAATCGGATGATGACGAGAGGGATCCGGGCTTGCTTGATGCCGCTATCGCCCAACTGTTAAATTCCGACACTGAAGACGAGGAATTTGATGGATTCGTAGAATATGAATGATTGAAAAAGTGAGCATACTCTTGTGTAATATCTGACCTATCCGGCTATTTTGTTTCGCTTTAATATTGTGTAATATTGTGGTCTGACTGGATCTATTGTGTAATATTGACAGTTATTGTTAATGATTTGAATAAAGTCTGACTTATCCGACTACCGGTATTTTGTTTCGCTTTATGCGCCTTATAATCCGGTGCGTCTTATATATGAAAATAGATCCGTTCACTAATACTGCGTCTTATAATCCGGTGCGCCTTATAGTCCGAAAAATACGGTATACTACCTCATACTACCTCCACGCGGCCAGTGTGCATTCCAGCGGTCCCGGAAGAGCGGTTGCCATCTTTACAGTACTCCCTGAGCTCCCCCTGGAGCTGCTGGCTGGGACTAGCGGGTTGTTTCACAGTGATAGGAGCCCCACTACGATGACATACTGATGAGCCTGTACCCTTACCCTTGCTTTAACTGTTTTTAACCATTTCCATTAAACGTTACTGGACTTACTGCACTTAGAAGTGCCTTCTTTTTCCATTTCTTTTCCCTAACCCATACTAGAATTTTGCATTAAAATGAGACAATGTTGTCTATAGAACATTCATTGCAAAAACCTCCTACTGCAGGCATTTCAGCCCAGTCCCAACACACCACACTCTGTGGTACAGCACATGAACCTCAGTGCATTATCATTCATACATCTTAGAGTGACCCAAAAGCTCCAAACGCTGGGGTTCCCTAACATGTAAATAGTTACTTCTGCCAAGCCAAAAGATGGCATACCAACTCCTGTAATTATCTATTGGGTGCTTATCTCTTTGAAAAACCGATAAGGGTTTCTAAAGAAATACCAATTCCAGATTGCATTGATAAGAGTCAAGTTTAGCATAACAGGCGCAAATGTCTAGTGCATAATTTACAGCACTTTATAAAAAGATATAAAGAGCACATACTCACAAAAGCCAAATGTGTAAGAGCGTTGTATGTAAACCAAGGAACTGGAAGGTGTGTAATGCAATGCAACTCCTTTGGTTCAAATGGATAATATAAAAACAAGTTGAGGTGTTTCGGTGGACAGTCCCCCTTCATCAGAGTATAGCGCCCTCCTAGGTAGCTAGGGGGAGCTAGACTCCAATTGTTAGACAGGGGCTGGGCAGAAGCCCAGGTGTAATTGCCTGAGAGGGGTCAAATTGTAGTCAAGGCTGAGAGGCACTGCAAGCCAGCCCCCCTGGAATTTCCCCCTGCTCTAGGGATTTTGGAGGAAGGCCCTAGAGGCATTTGGTAGATCTAAGGAGTATCTGGTTGCACTTTTGAGGGATCCTAGCCAATCCACAACAAGATGTTGGCAAGGGGCTGGAGGAAGGAGGCTGTGAGGAGGCCCAGTGGGATGGGACTACCTGCAGGCCTGGAGCTCGAAAGGAGGAAAGCTCAGAGCTCCTCAGCCCCCTGAGAGAGGACCACCTGTATGGCAGGGAAGGAGCAGCCCAGCTGATAGGCCTGGGAGCAGCCACCAACCCAAAAGGGGTACAGGAGAGGATCTGAGTGAGTACACCTACACCCTTTGGATGGCTAGGGGGAGGAACACTCTGGTGGAAAACCAAATTTGCCACCTATCAGTGACTGTTCATCTGTTAAAGTGACAGGAACCAAATCCACTACTCAGGGATACCTTACGATTGCTGGGTAAGAGGAGAAGTTAATCTAGGGTCTGAGGTGGAACACTAAGGAGATACTGGCTAGCTCTCCAACAGAGACTGTGCTGCAGAGAAGGCTTGTAAATAGTTCCAGGAAGTTTTACTCAGTTTATCAGTACCCTTGGGCATACTGTACATCCCTAACCCTATCCCAGGTCAAAGTCCCCTAAATAAAACAAAACCAAAGCTCAAGGACTGATTTCTGACTCTGGATTCAAGCCTGTGTGAAGATGCGTGATGCCAGGCTGTGCAGGACTATAGGGGAACCCAAATCTTCTTGCGACTCCTAAAGGGGCAGTTCTACAAGAGCAAAACTGGTCTGAGCTTCCCATCCTGTCTTTAATATAGGAAGAACTTGTGTCTAAGCCGTCCCACTTAAGGGGTTAAAAAGACATAGGCTCACCATAAAGCTCAACCTTCAGAGTTTTCTCAAAATAAAGCAACAAAAAAAATGACAATAATACTCACATAGATCGTAAGTGCATACAATCTCTAGGTGTAACAAATTAAGTGATAACTGAAATTTCTCACCTAGAGTCCCATATGCATGGACTATGGCCTCATCAAATAGATCGTAATGTTCTTTACATTAGAAATACCAATCAACTTGCACTTTTTTTTAAAAAATATATTTTTATTAACTTTTTAACACATTAAGAACATATGCACAAAGACATAAAACATTGGTTCACATGTATCCTACCCTTGCAGGGGTGGAGAAGGTCAATCACACATCCAAAGAAAATACAAGAAGACTGCATCAGAAGAAGCCCCAAGACGCCCACGTGGTTGTCGCTACTAAGCAAGAAATAAATGTGTGAATATTAAGTGTCCCGTACTAGTGTACATTATAGCCAGTACCATATCCCAAAGACCAGTAGAAAATACAGAGACAGCATGAAAATACAATATTACTCAGGTCATGGCATGTCAGATCAACTCGCACTTTATTGCACTTCATGTATGCAAATGTGGCCCCTTTGTATGTACCCTTTATTGGTTTATATATGTGCTCCCTCTAACTTACTCCTATGATGGCTGCTCTCCCCATTCGGAAGATTTTTGCAGTGCACACTGCTGCTGCCTGGAAAGCAAATGTTTACCCCCCCCCCAGTTTTGTATAACAGGTTTCATGGCTCCTGAGGTACTTGAGAAAGCATATATAAGTATGTTTCACAAGTTACAGTATACCTAAAACCAAAACATTTTTTGTTTGGATAGATGGGGGGGGGGGGGGGCTAAAACCAATATCAGTTTTTTTGGAGTTTTCTTTGCAATTGAGATCTCATTAGGGAGATCTCCCTTCATTTCTTGTCCTATAGCCTCAATAGGAAGTGAAAAGATGTCATTCCAATGTGAGGGATACTGTCATATGAACAAATGTTCCACTGGAAGATTTTCCCTTAATTCCTGTGCTGGTGGCAACTCAGAAATTTCGAATTACCTTCACTTTCATTCCTGGAGACATTGCGGATCACAACAATTAGAAGAGTGGATCTCCCTACAAAGAAACTTACAACAATAAACACTGGACAGTGGTTCTAACCCCTCACCACTCTATATAAATCCTTAGAAACATTTTTCTGCCTTTATTTAAACTTAAATATATGTGCTGTTCTTCATATTTATTTTATATATACCATTAGAGAATAGCTGCAGTTTTGCTTAAAAAAGGTGGCAGTGTTAAATTTTCATCGTTATTCTTTTTTATTTATTTTTATTTCCAAGTAATAATTACGTGAAAACCATGAAACTGCCGAGACTATAAAACTGTCTAGTAAACTTAAACTAATAAAATGTTTCAACCAACTTAAACATCTGTGGGGTTCAGATGGAAAGGAGGAGTTAGCAAATATTTACCATAGCAAAAAACTCTTTCCCTGGGTAATTAAATATCATTTACAAGCATGGAGAAATAGAGAAAGAATTTATGCTTCTATCAGATCTGCAGGGAGAATGCGCATTACAGTAGAAGCTATGATATAACGCATGCTGAATAACAGATTTAGGGTTTGAATACACACAAATAATGCAGCTATTGTGTTTACTATGTCCTTAAAAGTTTTTTTAAGCAGTGAATGAAATCCCTGCAAAGCTCAGACGGAGGGAGGTAGAAGCAGCACAAGAAGCTAATGAATTGTACTGCAGGACAATTGCATTGATTGGAAGAGAGAACAGAGTGACAAAGAGATAATCTGATTAGCTTGCTGTTTCTCATTCTACTGTCCAGTCATAGGCTGGAGGAGGAACAAGACCTGTCAATGTTACTGAACTGCAGCAGAGATGTATCAGGTCTCTTGCCCTGACTCTGAATTGCTGTGTAAATCTCAGGACTGGGTAGACAGAGAGAAAAATCTTTTAGCAGGTAAAGCAGCTCCCTTTTATGTACTGTATTTTATCAGTGTATTTAGCTGTTTGCCTGGAGTTCCGTTTCAAATGTAAGACAACCAGGCAATTTCAGGAGTTTAGAAATGGCAGCTTCTATATCTCTTTCAGTACAATTCATCAGAGCTCGCAAATGATACTACAACTGATCACATTTATATCAAATGTAGCACAATGTATGGCCAGCTTTACATGTAAGAAGGTTCAAGGTTCACCGTTCAACATCATAGCAACCAACTACCAACAATACATGTGGTTTAAAATAGCCAATCATGGGGTCTTTCTTATGTGTCAGACCCTCACTTAAAGTAGATGTAAACCCTTTACTAATTTCCTTTAGGCTTGGTTCACACTACTGCGTGCTTTCCCACGCTTCATGTGGGCTGCCCTATGCGCAGAAAACATGGAAAAGAAAGTTCCAGAGGCATCACTTAGCTGGTGCCTCTGTAACTGAAGTTGCCAATTTATTTGCCTTGTTGCGAGATACAATATCAAAGGTTAGGAAGACATATAGTTTCAGGGAAACCATCGACTGATAAGCATAAGCGTGGTCAACATAGTCAAATGACAGAAATAGCCAAATGGACATTGCGCAGGATTGCAACCTGGAATAAGAAAACAGCTGCTTCAAAAGTGACTGTAACTCAAGTGTCTCAATCTCAGTCCTTTGAAGTGTTTCCATTTTTTGTCTAACCCAGGGGTATCAAACTGGCGGCCCTCCAGCTGTTGTGAAACTAAAAGTCCCATCATGTCTCTTTTGGGAGTCATGCTTATAACTGTCAGCTTTGCAATGCCTCATGGGACTTGTAGATTGGAAAAAGCTGGAGAGTTGCTAGGTTGACACCCCTGATCTAACCCCTGTATATCCTATTTTTTCCAACTGCAATTCCTTTTTTTTTTGTTAAGGCCTTTTTTTTTGTAAAAACAATATTCCAGGGTTGCCAGACAGTTTTACACTACTGATTCCTCCTCTGTGAAAGCTGGACACACCTGAAAGAGGATAGAAAGAAGATTGCACCATTTGCTTTGGTGCTGGAAAAGGATTTTATGTGTGCTGTGGACAGCCCATAGAACTAATAGATCAATTTTGGAACAGATCAAACCGGCTATGTCACTAGAAGCCCAAGTGATGAAGTTGCGACTGTCCTATTTTGGTCACACTATCAGAAGAGAGAGATCACTGGAAAAGGAAAGAATATTTGGGAAGATCGAAGGAACAAGGCGAAGAGGAAGAGGTGGTTAGATACATTGACTACAGCTGTGGGGGTAACACTGGAGCATCTCACCAAACTAGCACAAAGTCAACTTCTTTTTAGAGCTCTTATTCATCAAGTCAGAAGGACTTGGACTCGAGTTGATGGCATTTAATATCATTAATAATTATCTGCAGTATCTAACTTAGCTCTACTTCCCCTCTAGGTCACAGGAGTGCACTTAGTTCTGCTCTCCTAAATCCTGCTGTCGGCTGACGTCATTTACCCAGTCTAGACTCTGGAGGTATCCCAATATTAATGTCAGAATCTGCCCAGGTGCCTGAGGGGTAGCTGGCTCAGCCTTTTAGCACACCACTGAGAACCTGAGCCAGCTGCTCCCACCCCCTCCACAGCTCAGCACTTCAGTGAGTGCTGGAGGGGCAGAGCAGGAAGCCAGTGACTGACAGTCGCTGGCTCTCTGCTAACTGAAGAGCGAGAACTAAATGACCAATGGTCTTTGATTGCTCAGTTCTCAGTCCTTGAGGTGGTGGGGGACAAATGCAGCATTGGGCCGATGCTGCATCCACCTAGGTTATTTTTCTCAAAACCCGCACTTCTGTTTTAAATTCTTTTTGTATGCCATTACATATAGGTAAATGGGGAAAACATTTAGGCCTTACTTTCTTGTTCTTACCTTTTCCCCAACAAAAAAGTCGATTCTGCCAGAAGCATTGAGTTGTTCAATGATATTGGGCTCAAGTAAGTGTTTAGGGGTGGGGGGAAGAGGCACAGACACATGAAGGTTTTTTTTTACCTTAATGCATAGAATGTATTAGGGTTAAAAACTTTTTTGCCTTTAGAATCACTTTAAGCAAAGTCAGCAGGTATATTTACATCAAACTTCATTCTTCTTATCCAAGGGAGCAACGTCTTCTTTGTCAGTTAGAAAATATTCATGGTCTTTAATCTGTTTGGTCACCAAAATATGTTAAGCTGAATAGGAGACCTTTTGTTTTGGCATCCACATTAATTTCCTAAGATTTGGAGTTCCATTTGGTTTGATAGTCACACTCTCTGCAACATACAGATATCATCGATAGTACATTATTTTGGACCATCTGGCTGCAATCACAAATTAGACTCACAGACAGTATAGAGTGAACTGATATCTTGGTTGCATTGAGATTAATTGTAAGCACAGTAAAACCACAGAAACGTTTGTGTATGAAAAAATAGCTATCACTTAGACTAATTTCAAGCAAAGTCAAAACACAGCTAAATCTCAATCAATTATGGACATCCTGCACTTCAGAATTTAGACAGTAACCCCAGTACTGGGATGTCTTTTCCCAGTGAGCATGAGAAAAAAAGCTACCAAGCAGAGTGGCTAGCTCACTTAGGGCTTATGATTCAATTCTAAGGCTGAGGAACAAAAACTCTTGGATGTAGTAGGTCACTTTCCCTTTAAACTGCAGTATAAGATCTTTTGCGTGCTCGATGGGGCCCGAGTTGATGCACTTTACGTATTCAACTCCTTCTGGAAGCAAATGTAGAAGTTCCTTAATGAGGTGTGAGTACAAAAGAGAGAAACTGCCTTTTTAAGTGGTAGTTAGTCTGGACGGTTCCCCTTTAGACACACGCAGGGTAAGATATAACTTTAGGAGGGGATTAAAGAATGTGCAGAAACCCTTTTTATAGGGAATAATCTCTCTTGCAGCCTCAGTGGCAAATTACAGTAATACAAGGGCTCTTTGATGACTGAGAGTGCCAACTGTAGTGGAAACAATGATATGACTTAGCTTGCGGAGGGCAAAACATGGCAGTGGGCTCCTGTTATTGGGTTATGCTAAAAAAGTAGCAACCAGAAGGCTGGGTGAAATAGGCCTTAACTAGGGTATGTTGTGAATGGTGTCAGTTAAACCAGGCAGAAAACAGCAGACTTGAATAATGTTACTGGCAGCTTGAATGGCTTGAGAATGGAACGTTCGAACACCCAATCTATGGCACTGGTCAGGTAGCCGATAGTCTCTCTATAGATGGGAGCCCCCAGTATTCCTGTGGTTCCTCCTTTAGAGATCACTCTGGACAGTCACATTCTGGACTACCAACCCACGGCACAGCTCACCGGATTCATCAGTGGTGCCAGTGGTCAGCAGTTTCTCCTTTTCCCTTCTCTCTGTGGCCTAGCCTGGCCTGGTCCTCCGGCATCCTGTATGGTCTTCTCCTTCACACCTGCTCTCCAGCTCTCACCTCACACTTCCAGCCCTGGGTTCCTGCGCTTCTCTATTTATCTGCCTCTGCCCACATGCTGTGTCAGCAACAAGTGCCAAACCAAAGGCACGTTGTAGAAGGGCAGGCAGCCAATGCCTTTTGGTTTTTCCTCTGCAGCTATGCCTGTAGTGTGAGGGATCCAGCTTTGCATTGCAGCCTCAGATGGGTCATTTAGGGCCCCTTCTAGGATAGCAGCCTCAGATTGGTCATTTAGGGCCCATTCTTGGATAGTGGCAGTAGATCTCCCAGATGTTTCCCCTTGCATCAGGTAGGGGTGAATGGTCTCCCTTGAAGCCTCCCTAAAAAATTTCCTAATTCTTACTGCTAGCACCAGAACACTCCTCCTAACTTCCAGTACAATTTCCCTGATCCATTTGCTGCTGCTTGCTCTTCCCACTGTGTTGTGAAAGGGCAGGAAGCCTATGCCCATAGGTTTTTCACCTGCAGCGATGTCTACAGAATGGGGGATCCAGTCACTATCAGAAGTGTGGCAAATAGTTTCTTTGCAAAGCCTCCTTAGAGTGGAGCATATTGGCCAACTTGTGAATGGTGCCAGTAGATTCCCCTTGTATCAGAGAGGGATGAAATGCCCCCCTTGGAGCTTTCCACCAATTTTTTCTTTCTCACCACCAGAACCCCTTATATTTCTCCTCTGCCTCATAGCTTTCCACATGTTGTTGGAGTAAAGGGATGGTCTTCTGTGCAAAGTGATGGAAGTTGGTGTATGGCCTATTGGTCAAAATTAGAGATGAGCGAAGTATTCAAAAATTCGATTCGACTGATTCGGCGAATTCGTGGACAATATTCGATTCGAGTCGAATATATTCGCTGTGAATTTAACTTAAAAAAGGGTGTTTCTAGGCTTCAGAGAGACTTAATATTAGTGCAGAACACTGTACCTTTAATTTAAATGCCCTTGGAGTCTGCTGGGGAAGAGAAATAATACTGTCAGTCAGTATGACATGCAGATGAGTGCCGTCGATCTTAGAATCACCGCACACTTCACTCATTTGGCCAGTCACGGGGCCAAAACCAGTGTTTGGAGCCACAGTGTGGCGGTGGAGGCAGCAGCAATGGGAGGCCATACAGCAACCTATGACAAAATGGAAACCAGCAGGAGTGTGAGGAGACCTCAAAGTGGCACATGGCAGAGTGGGAGCAATGGGAGGCGGTACAGGGACCCATGTCACACTGTGGACCCAGCAGCAGCGTGACGAGGCGGTACGGGGGCCCATGGCAGATTTGGGGCCTGGCAGCACCTATGGGAGGCCTGTAATCTGCCAGCAACCTATGACAAAATGGAAACCAGCAGGAGTGTGAGGAGACCTGAAAGTGGCACATGGCAGAGTGGGAGCAATGGGAGGCGGTACAGGGACCCATGTCACACTGTGGACCCAGCAGCAGCGTGACCAGGCAGTACGGGGGCCCATGGCAGATTACAGGCCTGGCAGCAGCAATGGGAGGCCCGTAATCTGCCAGCACCCTATGACAAAAAATGGAACACACCAGCAGTGTGTGAGGAGACCTGAAAGTGGCACATGGCAGAGTGTGGCGATGGAGACAGCAGCAATGGGAGGCCGTACAGGGACCCATGAGAGACTCTGGACCTGGCAGCAGCATGAGGAGGCGGTATAGGGGCCCATGGCAGATTAAGGCCTGGCAGCAGCAATGGGATGCCCGTAATCTGCCAGCACCCTATGACAAAATGGAACCCTGGGCTGGGGCAGGCAGAACCGCCGTATCTTTATCACGGTTTTCCCAGGCCACCGAATGGTGACGCTGCATATGCTGACGCAACGCTGTAGTCCCAACATGGGCCCCCTGGCCACGCTTGACTTTCTGGCCACATAGTCGACATACGGCTACGTTTACTTCCTCGGGCGGCTTGACGAAAAATTGCCACACCCCCGAGTAGGAAACTTTGCCCCCGCTACTCCTCACTGGCTGACTGCTACTTCCTCCGTGCACACCGGCATCACTACTGGCCGTGGTGGTAGGCTGCAGTGGAGCTGGTGCTCTACTCCGTGGCCGTTTGCCTCCACTGACACTGCTGCGACCCTGCTGCCTCCTGGCAGCAGCAATGGGAGGCCGTACAGGGACCCATGACACACTCTGGACCTGGCAGCAGCATGAAGAGGCGGTACAGGGGCCCATGGCAGATTACGGGCCTGGCAGCAGCAATGGGAGGCCCGTAATCTGCCAGCACCCTATGACAAAAAATGGAACACACCAGCAGTGTGTGAGGAGACCTGAAAGTGGCACATGTTTGGGGCATGATTCATGGCGGATTTAGTCAGTTGTGTCAGGAACTGGTGGTTTGAAATCCAGACTAATCCACGCCTGATTCATTTTCACAAACGTGAGTCTCTCCACACTTTGGGTGGACAGTCGTGTCCTCCGTGGAGTTACAATACCTCCTGCCGCACTAAACACGCGCTCCGATGCCACGCTACTGGCCGGGCATGACGGCCTTTCAAGGGCAAATTCAGCTAGTTGGGGCCAAAGGTCAAGTTTCGTTGCCCAGTAGTCAAGGGGATTGTCTACCTCGGTTGGCAGGGTGCTGTCCAAGTAGGCCCAAGCCTGTTGTTTGAGGTCCTGCTCCAGGTCCACCTGATGCTGCTGCTGCTGCTGCGGCTGGTTAGTAGTTTCCTCACTGCGCTGGTGAAGAAAGCTACTCATCATCGACTGCAGACTGAGGCAGCCGCTGCTGGTGGAGCTGCCACTGCTCCTACCACCCCACCCCTCCTTTGCTGCCATGGCAGCAGAACGCGAGCGCACAGGGCCCACAGTGTCTGAGGATGGACGTTGGCGCACAAAGGCAGAGACCAACTGACTACATAGGTGGTTTTTATAGTACGTTATTTTGGCCTCCCTCTCAGCAGGTGTGAAAAAGGCCACCATTTTTGAACGGTAGCGAGGGTCCAACAAGGTGGACAGCCAAAAGTCATCCCTCTGTCTGATGGTTATTATTCGGCTGTCGCTACGCAAGCAACCGAGCATGCTATGGGCCATTTGTGTCAAGGAATGCGAGGGACTCCCTGCCTCCATCTCCACAGCATACTGCCACGGTGCATCTGGGTCCTCTGTCTCCTCCTCCTCCTCCTCTACCAGATGCTCCTGCTCCTCCACTCCTGTCCGCTGAGTGGAAAAACCACCCATTTCACTCAATAATTCCTGAGCACAAATGTCCTCCTCTACCTCCTCCTCTTCTTCCTGTCCTGCCCCCACAGGGGTCATGTGGCGTTGAGATCTGTGCGCCACGTCTACCGCACCCTGACCAGCCATTGTTAACAGCATTTGTTCCAGGACGTGCAACAGAGGAATGACGTCGTTCATCCCATAGTCCTGCCGACTCACAAATAGCGTGGCCTCCTCAAAGGGCCTGAGCAAGCGGCAGGTGTCACGCATGAGCTGCCAATGGCTGACATCGAAGTTACACAGGGGAGTACCTTTATCCGCTTGTAACATCAGGAAATCGGTGATGGCCTTTCGCTGTTCGTAAAGGCGGTCTACCATGTGTAGGGTTGAATTCCACCTTGTTGCAACGTCGCAGATCAGGCGATGCTGTGGAATTCCGTTCTGCCGCTGCAGCTCAAGGAGGGTGTGCTTTGCGGTGTAGGAATGGCTGAAATGCATGCAAAGTTTACGTGACATTTTAAGGATGACTTGCAGTGGGATGGTGGATTTTAGGAACCGCTTGACAACCAGATTGAACACGTGAGCCATGCATGGCGCATGGCACAACCTTACTTGACGCAGAGCAGACACCATGTTCTTTCCGTTGTCGGTCAACATGGTTCCGATTTTCAGTTTGCGCGGAGACAGCCATCTGTCGATTTCTCTGTTCATTACACTGAGAAGTTCCTCCCCTGTGTGACTACGTTCGCCTGGACCTGGCAGCAGCATGAGGAGGCGGTATAGGGGCCCATGGCAGATTAGGGGCCTGGCAGCAGCAATGGGAGGCCGTACAATGGGAGGACGTACAGGGACCCATGAGAGACTCTGGACTTGGCAGCAGCATGAGGAGGGGGCCCATGGCAGATTAGGGGCCTGGCAGCAGCTATGGGAGGCCCGTAATCTGCCGGCACCCTATGACAAAAAATGGAACACACCAGCAGTGTGAGGAGACCTGAAAGTGGCACATGGCAGAGTGTGGCGATGGAGACAGCAGCAATGGGAGGCCGTACAGGGACCCATGAGAGACTCTGGACTTGGCAGCAGCATGAGGAGGCGGTATAGGGGCCCATGGCAGATTAGGGGCCTGGCAGCAGCTATGGGAGGCCCGTAATCTGCCAGCACCCTATGTCAAAAAATTGAACACACCAGCAGTGTGTGAGGAGACCTGAAAGTGGCACATGGCAGAGTGTGGCGATGGAGACAGCAGCAATGGGAGGCCGTACAGGGACCCATGAGAGACTCTGGACTTGGCAGCAGCATGAGGAGGCGGTATAGGGGCCTATGGCAGATTAGGGGCCTGGCAGCAGCTATGGGAGGCCCGTAATCTGCCAGCACCCTATGACAAAAAATGGAACACACCAGCAGTGTGTGAGGAGACCTGAAAGTGGCACATGGCAGAGTGTGGCGATGGAGACAACCCACCGACTGTTTTGCTCGCTGCCAAGCTGCCACCCTCTTCTCCTGATGATGCGGAAGCAATAGCCTGATGACGACGAGGCTGCCAAGTGCAATCAGCCTCATCATCATCAATTAGGGTCTCCGCCTCACTACTAGCCCCCTCGGCTGCGTGTGGGTCAGGAGACAGACCTGTCTCTAGACCGGCTACCGAGCCACTCTCCTCACCACTACTTCTTCGCCTGGCTGCTGAAGAGGCGGATGTCTCCCCCCGTTCCTGACCGCCCTCTGTTAGCTCTTCCTCACTGTACTGGATGACACCGGGAGCACTAGCCTCTGGCTGCGAATAGTGCTGCCTCGACCCCTTCCTCTGCTGCCACGTCTGCTCGCTCCTAAAACATTGCCTCCTCTGCCACTCCTCTGCATGTTGTCTGACATACTCTTTAATTAAACGATTCTGTGTCCCTGAGTAACAATTCTGTGTCCCTGAGTAACGTTTCTGTGGCCCTAAGTAACAGTTCTGTGGCCCTCAGTAACAATTCTGTGTCCCTCAGTAACAATTCTGTGTCCCTCAGTAACAATTCTGTGTCCCTCAGTAACAATTCTGTGTCTGTCCCTGAGTAACAATTCTGTGTCTGTCCCTGAGTAACAATTCTGTGTCCCTGAGTAACGTTTCTGTGGCCCTAAGTAACAGTTCTGTGGCCCTCAGTAACAATTCTGTCTGTCCCTGAGTAACAATTCTGTGTCTGTCCCTGAGTAACAATTCTGTGTTCCTCAGTAACAATTCTGTGTCCCTCAGTAACAATTCTGTGTCCCTCAGTAACAATTCTGTGTCTGTCCCTGAGTAACAATTCTGTGTCCCTGAGTAACAATTCTGTGTCCCTCAGTAACAATTCTGTGTCCCTCAGTAACAATTCTGTGTCCCTGAGTAACAATTCTGTGTCTGTCCCTGAGTAAGAATTCTGTGTCTGTCCCTGAGTAACAATTCTGTGGCCCTAAGTAACGGTTCTGTGGCCCTCAGTAACAATTCTGTGTCCCTGAGTAACGTTTCTGTGGCCCTAAGTAACGGTTCTGTGGCCCTCAGTAACAATTCTGTGTCCCTGAGTAACAATTCTGTGTCTGTCCCTGAGTAACAATTCTGTGGCCCTAAGTAACGGTTCTGTGGCCCTCAGTAACAATTCTGTGTCCCTGAGTAACGTTTCTGTGGCCCTAAGTAACGGTTCTGTGGCCCTCAGTAACAATTCTGTGTCCCTGAGTAACAATTCTGTGTCTGTCCCTGAGTAACAATTCTGTGGCCCTAAGTAACGGTTCTGTGGCCCTCAGTAACAATTCTGTGTCCCTGAGTAACGTTTCTGTGGCCCTAAGTAACGGTTCTGTGGCCCTCAGTAACAATTCTGTGTCCCTGAGTAACAATTCTGTGTCTGTCCCTGAGTAACAATTCTGTGGCCCTAAGTAACGGTTCTGTGGCCCTCAGTAACAATTCTGTGTCCCTGAGTAACAATTCTGTGGCCCTAAGTAACGGTTCTGTGGCCCTCAGTAACAATTCTGTGTCCCTGAGTAACGTTTCTGTGGCCCTAAGTAACGGTTCTGTGGCCCTCAGTAACAATTCTGTGTCCCTGAGTAACAATTCTGTGTCTGTCCCTGAGTAACAATTCTGTAGCATAGAGTAACGGTTCTGTGGCCCTCAGTAACAATTCTGTGACCCTCAGTAACAATTCTGTGTCTGTCCCTGAGTAACAATTCTGTGGCCCTAAGTAACGGTTCTGTGGCCCTCAGTAACAATTCTGTGTCCCTGAGTAACGTTTCTGTGGCCCTAAGTAACAATTCTGTGGCCCTCAGTAACAATTCTGTGTCTGTCCCTGAGTAACAATTCTGTGGCCCTAAGTAACGGTTCTGTGGCCCTCAGTAACAATTCTGTGTCCCTGAGTAACGTTTCTGTGGCCCTAAGTAACAATTCTGTGTCCCTGAGTAACAATTCTGTGTCTGTCCCTGAGTAACAATTCTGTGGCCCTAAGTAACAGTTCTGTGGCCCTCAGTAACAATTCTGTGTCCCTCAGTAACAATTCTGTGGCCCTAACGGTTCTGTGGCCCTCAGTAACAATTCTGTGTCCCTGAGTAACAATTCTGTGTCTGTCCCTGAGTAACAATTCTGTGGCCCTAAGTAACGGTTCTGTGGCCCTCAGTAACAATTCTGTGTCCCTGAGTAACAATTCTGTGGCCCTAAGTAACAGTTCTGTGGCCCTCAGTAACAATTCTGTGTCCCTCAGTAACAATTCTGTGTCTGTCCCTGAGTAACAATTCTGTGGCCCTAACTAACGTTTCTGTGGCCCTAAGTAACAGTTCTGTGGCCCTCAGTAACAATTCTGTGTCCCTGAGTAACGTTTCTGTGGCCCTAAGTAACAATTCTGTGGCCCTCAGTAACAATTCTGTGTCTGTCCCTGAGTAACAATTCTGTGGCCCTAAGTAACGGTTCTGTGGCCCTCAGTAACAATTCTGTGTCCCTGAGTAACAATTCTGTGTCTGTCCTTGAGTAACAATTCTGTGGCCCTAAGTAACGGTTCTGTGGCCCTCAGTAACAATTCTGTGTCCCTGAGTAACAATTCTGTGGCCCTAAGTAACAGTTCTGTGGCCCTCAGTAACAATTCTGTGTCCCTGAGTAACAATTCTGTGTCTGTCCCTGAGTAACAATTCTGTGGCCCTAAGTAACGGTTCTGTGGCCCTCAGTAACAATTCTGTGTCCCTGAGTAACAATTCTGTGGCCCTAAGTAACAGTTCTGTGGCCCTCAGTAACAATTCTGTGTCCCTCAGTAACAATTCTATGTCTGTCCCTGAGTAACAATTCTGTGGCCCTAACTAACGTTTCTGTGGCCCTAAGTAACAGTTCTGTGGCCCTCAGTAACAATTCTGTGTCCCTGAGTAACGTTTCTGTGGCCCTAAGTAACAATTCTGTGGCCCTCAGTAACAATTCTGTGTCTGTCCCTGAGTAACAATTCTGTGGCCCTAACTAACGTTTCTGTGGCCCTAAGTAACGATTCTGTGGCCCTCACTAACAATTCTGTGTCCCTGAGTAATGTTTCTCTGTCCCTAAGTAACGTTTCTCTGTCCCTAAGTAACGTTTCTCTGTCCCCAAGTAACGTTTCTGTGGCCCTAACTCTGTCCCTAATACAGAGCGGTCTGCCTCTCTTGAATGACTGGAGGCAAATGAAGAATTCTAAAATGGCCGCCATTTATAGCTCGACCATTACACAGTGCTGGCTGGCTGGCTGCTGATTGGCTAATGCGATCACATGTCATTCAGGAATGCATTATGGGTCAGCGCGCCTTGTCTGCGCGCCTTCCCAGACATCCCCGCTCCGTCTCCGCACATGTCCGCCGCCATTTTAGGAAAAATTTCGATTCGCGCGTCCGAAGTAGGTTTTTTTTCGGATTCGGCGCGAATCGAAAATTTTACAATATTCGAAACGAATTCCACTTCGCCTACTTCGATTCGCTCATCTCTAGTCAAAATATTGGCGGCTGAGTGTAAACAGGGTGTTAGGCAAAGCTGTCATGAAGAACACGTCATTTATGCTTTTTTCATTGGCTTTACTACTGGGATTCTCTTTATTCTAGAAGCATGTAACCACTTGCCCTTTCTGCTGTCATGTGCTGCATAGTAAGGTTCTTAAGGACGTGCAGTACATGATGGACAGTATGAAGGATGGTTTTATGTTCCAGATTCACACTCATTAAGTCCTCCACCGCCATGGCACAGACGGCCAGGGCTCTCAGACATGCCGGCATTCCCTGTACCAAACTTGGCACTACTTTTGAAAAATAGGCTGCTGGCCTCATGTGTCCTCCATGATCATGAGTGACCACAGCCGCCATGGTTTTACAATTATCATGAGCATACACATTAAAATCAACATTGTAATTCGCTAAACCCAGAACAGGAGAGGAAACTAGTGAAGACCTCAAGGTTTGGTAGGCATTGGTGGATTCTTGGTCCCACGTAATGAGGTCTAAAGCCTCAGTTTTAGTGTGCTGCCTGAATATGTTGTCATAATGGGAGCAGTCAGGTATCCATTGGCAACAATAGTTGACCATACCAAGGAAAGAGAGCATTTCCTTTTTAGTTTTCGGGCAGGGCAGACCTGTAATGGCTTGGATCCTGGACTGTCTCACCATTCTGGTGCCTTGTGACAGAGTGAAACCCAAGTAATCCACCGAAGTTTGACAACATTGTACCTTATGACTTGCCACCTTGTGTCCCTTTGTACCCAGAAAATTTAACAGAGATTTACTGTCCTGCCTACAAGTCTCCCTGTTGGGTGAACAAAGTAATGTCATCCACATACTGGAGCAACGTGGAACCATGGTGCCCAACCCTTCAAGGATTCTCAGAGGGTCATGGAATATACAGCCAGAGAATGCACGTAGCCTTAGAGCAATCTGGCCCAGGTTAACTGTTTGTTGGCCAGAGTAAAACATAACAGTAGTTGTGTTTATTCATCAACTTGGGCGGAATAAAAAAGCTTTTAAATCAATCACAGTATAATACTGTGTATCATGTAGAATGGAGGTAATCAATGAGGGCACATCTGGGACAATGGGTGCTATTCTCCTCTTCCCCTATTTTTGTTGCTACCTCTTTCTCTAGGATTATAACTATGTTGTAACCCCTGAAAATGTGCTTTGTTGGTAGATTTGGGGATCTCCAATATCCAGTGGCGTTTTTCTCCATCACTTGTTTTTCAAACGTACCAGCGTCCATCTCTATCTAGTTTAAAATAAGCTGTCTTATTAACAGCAAAATTTCAAATCTATATCCTGCCATCAGGGTTTGGATATATATTTAGTGCCCATTTCTGCACTAGCCATGTCCATCACAGCTTCTTCCTTCCAAAAGTTTCTAAATCTTTTCACATACTTTGTCACTGTCTCTTTTGTTCCTTGCTTACAAGCAACAGCAGTTGCTAACTATTTCCTACTCTTCCTTATATGCTCCATCTCAGCTGTCACCTCCTCCCACACCTTTTTCTGAGTGTCTTCTTTCAGCCATACATCAGTGGCTGCCGGGGTTCCGGGATCAACTAAATCATATATGGTAGGCACCTTTGTTCAGTCAAACCCTGAGTCCATGTCATATCCCAAAATTCTGTCAATTATTAATTTCATGTCTTGCTGTGAGCACCGTCTGTTTTGTGTGGCTCTCTTCTTCTGCTCCTTCTCCCTCTGCCCCTCCCTCCTCCTCTCATTCTGTGCTATCAGGACTCTGTATATCTTCTGCCTGTACAACGGGAGGTTGTGGTGATCTGTCTGCCCTTGGAGGTTTGAGGATATCATCATCCTCTTTTTTAGGCAAAGCTGAATATACTTGTGTATAACTTGGCGGAGCAGATGGTGGGGCTTAAGAGTAGAGATTTAGATGACTGGGTTCTGGAGTGTAACCAGACGCATATTGGAGCCAGTAAAGACCTGCTGCTTTCATATACTTCATATCCAATTCAGGGTCCCCTGAAAACCACGGAAAAGCTTCCTTATCTCCCAAACACAGTCCCCTTATCATGTCCATCTGAAACTTTTCATTAGACCCATCTCTAGGAAAGGAACTACTCCTTTTCATACCCAGGGACCACTCGGCAATATTTTCTATGAAAGGGACCACATAATAATCATCCTATGGCGATACTTTGATCACATATTCCTTACAAATTAACCTAGACAATTCATAATTTTCTTGTCTTTCTTTCTTTTTTTCCTTAGCAATATCACCTAACACTTTACGCGGAGGCTTAGGAATGTTGGGCACAGGTCCCTTACCGTGGACTATACCCATCTTGAAGAAAAACAGCTGTTAGGCAAAGCACTAAATATTGCAGTGTCAGCACTTATTCTCTGAAGTGGAGAGGCTGTACTGCCAACAAAACCTTCTCAACAGTTCAGGAGTTTAACACTTAAAAGACCGACACTTGTAATATCCCTATTCTGTAACGTAAATATGCTACATAGCAGTTTCTTAACCACTTCCCGTCCGGCCGCTGTTTATAAACGGCAGGACGGGACACCTACAGGAGCGGGTTGCCGTCTCTAAACGGCACCTTGTATCTGAGGCTCGTGCGCGGCTCCTAGAGCGCGCACCCGCGAGCCCGATGATCGCCGAGTTCGACGGACACGGTGGATTACGTGACATGGTATGGGACCAATGAAATCGGTCCCATACCATGTGATCAGCTGTGTCCAATAAGGACACAGCTTAAGTGTAAACAAAAGCCGCATGGTGCGGCTTCCGCCTCCTTCTCCTCTCACGGAGTTGTCTGTGAGAGGAGAAACAGCGAAGAAGAGGGTTGTAGCTAACTGCCCTCCACCTCAGTGACACCTGATCGCCCCTAAAGTGTCCCTGATCGCCCCTAAAGTGGCCCTGATCGCCCCTAAAGTGGCCCTGATCACCCCAATAAGTGGCCCTGATTGCCCCAACAAGTGGCCCTGATCGCCCCCACAAGTGTCCCTGATCGCCCCCACAAGTGTCCCTGATCACCCCAAGTGTCCCTGATTGCCCCAAGTGGCCTTGATTGCCCCAAGTGGCCCTGATTGCCCCAAGTGGTCCTGATCGCCCACAAGTGGCCCTGATCGCCCACAAGTGGCCCTGATCGCCCAACAAGTGGCCCAGCAGTGTCCCTGATTGTCAGTGTCCCTGATCACCACATAGTGGCCCAGCAGTGTTCCTGATCGCCACAGTGTCCCTGATCGTCACAGTATCCCTGATCGGCGCAGTGGCCAAGCAGTGTCCCTGATCGTCACACAAGTGGCCCAGCAGTATCGCCGCAGTGGCCAAGCAGTGTCCCTGATTGCCACACAAGTGGCCCAGAAGTGTCCCTGATTGCCGCAGTGGCCCAGCAGTGTCCCTGATCACCGCAGTGTCCCTGATTGCCGCACAAGTGGTCCAGCAGTGTCCCTGATCGCCGCAGTGGCCCTGATCACCGCAGTGTCCCTGATTGTCGCACAAGTGGTCTAGCAGTGTTCCTGATCGCCACAGTGTCCCTGATTGCCGCACAAGTGGTCCAGCAGTGTCCCTGATTGCCGCAGTGTCCCTGATTGCCGCAGTGGCCCAGCAGTGTCCCTGATCGCCGCACAAGTAACCCAGCATTGTCCCCGATTGCCGCACAAGTGGTCCAGCAGTGTCCCTGATCACCACAGTGGCCCAGCAGTGTCCCTGATCACCGCAGTGTCCCTGATTGCCGCACAAGTGGTCCAGCAGTGTCCCTGATCGCCGCAGTGGTCCTGATTGCCGCAGTGGCCCAGCAGTGTCCCTGACCACCACACAAGTGGCCCAGCAGTGTCCCTGATCACCGCATTGGCCCAGCAGTGTTCCTGATCACCACACAAGTGGCCCAGCAGTGTCCCTGATCACCGCATTGGCCCAGCAGTGTTCCTGATCACCACACAATTGGCCCAGCAGTGTCCCTGATCCCCACATTGGCCCAGCAGTGTTCCTGATCACCACACAAGTGGCCCAGCAGTGTCCCTGATCGCCGGATAAGTGGTCCAGCAGTGCCCCTGATCACCGAAGTGTCCCTGATCACCGCAGTAGTCCAGCAGTGTTTCTGATTGCCACACAAGTGGCCCAGCAGTGTCCTGATCATCGCAGTGGCCCAGCAGTGTCCCTGATTGCCGCAGAAGTGGTCCAGCAGTGTCCCTGATCGCCGCAGTGTCCCAGCAGTGTCCCTGATCACCGCAGTGTCCCCGATTGCTGCACAAGTGGTCCAGCAGTGTCCCTGATCACCGCAGTGTCCCTGATTGCCGCAGTGGCCCAGATCACCACACAAGTGGCCCAGCAGTGTCCCTGATCACCACACAAGTGGCCAGCAGTGTCCCTGATCGCCGGACAAGTGGTCCAGCAGTGCCCCTGATCACCGCAGTGTCCCTGATCACCGCAGTTGCCCAGCAGTGTTTCTGATCGCCACACAAGTGGCCCAGCAGTGTCCTGATCATCGCAGTGGCCCAGCAGTGTCCATGGTCGCCGCACAAGTGGTCCAGCAGTGTCCCTGATCACCACAGTGTCCCTGATTGCCACAGTGTCCCTGATCGCCACACAAGTGGCCCAGCAGTGTCCCTGATCACTGCAGTGGCCCAGCAGTTGCCCTGATCACCATACAGTGGTCCAATCAGTGTCCCTGATCACCTTACAGTGTGCCTGTTCATAAAGTGTCCCTGATCTCTGCCACACCAGTGGATCCTGTTCACTGCCATCGTCTGTGAGGAGAGAGATCCAGTACAGCTAACTGTGAGTAATTTTCAGCCTTTGCACAGAGTTTACACACACTCACAAAACATTGCCAGCCACCTCACTGTATCTCTGATTTTTGCCCAACAGTGCCTAGTGTGAACCAACTGCAGCCAGATATCTGTCCCTCACTGCAACACCATCCTGATCACTGCCATACCAGTGGGTCCTGATCAGTGTCAAAAATATGGCCAAAAGATCATATACAAGCGAGGAGGCATTTCAAATTCTGAGTATGACAGATGAGAGTGACGGAGAACTTCAAACATACCTTGGGGTGTTTGCTTTCCAAAATGGGGTCTTTTTATGGATAATTCCATTGTCCTGATGCTCCAGGACCTCCAAAACAGCAATAGGTAGTTAAGAAATTAGATGTGCGATCTTTGCCCTTAGAACGCTAACAGGTGCTTATTGGATGTGGAACCGCTCTATGTGGCCAGACTGTGAAAAAGTCTCACACATTTGGTATCACCATATTCAGGAAGAGTTAGAGAATGTGTTTTGGGGTGTAATTTTAAGTATGCCTATGCAGTGTATTAGAAATATCTCATAGATTGACAACTTTGTGTAGAAAAAAATACATTTTCATTTTCTTTTCACATTTTCCAAAAACATGTGGCAAAAAATGAAGTCTTCAGAGGACTCCCCATGCCTCTTAAAACATACCTTGAGGTGTTTTCTTTAGAAAATGGGGTCATTTTGTGGGTAATTCAATTGTCCTGGTGCTCCAGGACCTCCAAAACTGTGATAGACAGTCAAGAAATTAGATGTGTAATTTTTGCCCCTAGAACGCCTAAGGGTGCTTATTGGATGTGGGGCCCTTCTATGTGGTTAGGCTGTGAAAAAGTTTTACACATGTGGTATCGCCATACTCAGGATGAGTAGCAGAATGTGTTTTGGGGTGTAATTGCAAGTATGCCTATGCCGTGTGAGAGAAAGAACTTGTTAAATGACAACTTTGTGGGAAAAAAAAAAGAATTTATTTTACTTTCATCATTTCCTTTGGCAAAAAATGACAACTTCAAAAAACTCCCCATGCCTCTCATTAAATACCTCAGACTGTCTACTTTCCAAAAAGGGGTCGTTTGGGGGGTATTTGTACTGTCCTGGCATTTTAGGGCCCCAAGAAATTATATAGGTAGTCCGTGCATCAGGATTGATACATTTTCAAATATATCAAATATATATACCGTGGTCTGTGGACTCTATAACTTTCACAAAGACTATATAATACACACTGATTTGGGTTATGTCTACCAACAAAATGTAGCACAATGGATTTTGGCCTAAATTTATGAAGAAAGTATATTTATTTGCAAAATTTAGTATCAAATACTAAGAAAAACATGTTTTTTTTCACAATTTTCAGTCTTTTTTCATTTTTCTAGCAAAAAATAAAAACCCCAGTGATGATTAAATACCACTAAATTAAAGCTCTATTTGTTTGAAAAAACAGATAATAATTTCATTTAGATACAGTGTTGTATGCCTGAGTAATTGTCATTCACAATGTGAGAGCGCCGAAAGCTGAAAATTGGCCTGGACAGGAAGGGGGTAAAAGTGTCCGGACAGGAAGTGGTTAACATGCAGCAAATAAGCACCTATACTTCTAAAATGGCAAAAATAAACAAGGACTCCTGAGAAATCACAATATTATTCCTGCCTAGGCAATTTTTCCCCAGAGGTTTCAAACCTCTGAATTCCCTTTGAGATTCCAAACCTCAAACACTCCCCGCGAGACCCAGCGATCTCAAACGGTGACTTTGGCTACTATCCCTGGGACTCAAAGGGGGATGATCAAGGTAAAGGCTAAGACCTATAGCTCAGCTTACCTGACTGGCCACACCTTTATTCCAAAACTTCTGACACCAAATTGGTAGGATCAATTCCTGTCTGTAGCCCAACTGTCCTCAATTATTTTTCACACCAGGCCCGGGAGAAATAAAACTCCAGACACCGAAG
Source organism: Staurois parvus (assembly GCF_062004578.1). Taxonomy (NCBI): domain Eukaryota; kingdom Metazoa; phylum Chordata; class Amphibia; order Anura; family Ranidae; genus Staurois; species Staurois parvus. The sequence continues at coordinate 2,620,916 of NW_028319228.1, read as the reverse complement.
TGTAAAAGCTAAATATGTGAAAGTTTAATTCAAGACAAGAACTGTTACACAGATATCAATAGGCGATGCTTAATTTTAGGATGACCAGTGAAACATTCCATTCTTATCAGTATAGTTAAGTGAAGAACAGAAACTGCAAATGGTTGATGAGTACCATATAAGGTTATTCCGTTTACTGAGAATAGAAACTAGACTCAGGAAACGAGAGAAAAGTTACAAACGAAACTCAAAATCGAAACTAACTGTTCACACATCTAGAAATGGAGGCATTATACAAAATGGATGCCAGTTAAAAAAACATATTTCCTTAAACTGCTCCCTTAAGCAAGAGAAAGGCGAAAAGGATGCATTATATCTTTAAGAAGGAGGAGGAAAAGGGCACATTAGCAGACCTCTAAAAGAAAGTAGTTGCTATGTGCTCTTGAGAAGGAAGAGTGTGTGCCTTTTACTGCTGACTTGCCTCATTAAGGTGCTGCTCCCACCAAGCTCTTTGGTGCATAGTTATGCTTTTTCTCATGCATGTGGTACGGTAATGGCTGGTACTTTTACCAAGGCTGATACATTGCAGCCAGAAGCTGCAAAGTAAAAAGTTGCTGTCAGCAGCAGATATGTTAAAAAAGGCCAACACCACAGAACACTTTGTATTTTTGCTGCCTATTTAAATGCCTGTGTACTGTCCTAACACTATCCAAATTCTAATTACAAACCTGAAAATGTTTAGAATTTTTTGACAATAAATGGAAATGTGGAGATTTGAGGGAAATGACAAGTTTGTATGAAATTGGGGCTTTACTCTTTATATTTGTTATGCCTGATACTTCCACTGGTTAATTCAGGGCTATTACTGCTGGTCAGGTTGAAATTAACATGGTTGGAGTGCTGCTTCTGTATGTAAGCTAAACAATAATGTAAAAGTAGATAAAAAAAAAATCTATTACACATTCAAATATGTTATTCCAGAATACAGTGTTGCTAACACTGTCCATTTGAATGGTATTGTTCCACAACACCACATACAGCTTAACGGCAACCCCCAAGCGTATAATTTAAAAAATTCATTTTTAAGATTTGCTTTCCTCACAGACTTGAATGTGGTTTGGATTTAAGTTTGGAATTTACAAAGAATTTGATGAACACCCTTCAAATTAAAAGATAAGTATGCGATGGCTTTTTTTTTTAAATCATACTTATCTAGGTGGTCACTGCCAGCTCTAAGTGTGAGAACTCAGCGATCACTCACCGGAGCTGTGAGCAGAGAGTGGTGACTGTCGGTCACTGCTGTCAGACTCTGCCCCCCCCCCCCCTCGTGCTCACTAGAGCGCTAGGCTGGGACGGGGAGGGAGCGGCTGGCTCAGACTCAAAAGATTGCTTAGAGGCTGAGCCAGGTGCAGCTCCAAACCCTGGGGTCAAGCCCGACTTTAAAGTAGGGATCTTTCCCTAGCCTGGAACGGCTGAGTGATGCCAGCCAACAGCAGGCTTCAGCCCGCTGTCAACTGAAAACAGGTCAAAGGAGTGCAGAACAAACAGCACTCTTGTGATCCACAGGAGAAGTACAGCCAAAAGAGCTTTGTCTGTACTTCTCCTTTAAACAGAAATACATGCCATTGCACAGATCAGGTAAATATAACATGTTTATTATTTTAATCATTTTAATTTAAAAATTAAGTTTAGGAGGACTTTATAGTCACCTAATTTTAGTGCTGTACAGGACGACCAGAAGCGCTGAGGGTATTACATCTACACTACTGAAACAGCTAAACAAATTCTCCTTACTGCATAAACTGAATAGTAACAAAGTTTTCGCCTGATTTTCTAATGCTAGCTCATTTTGATTGTCACATGGAGTACGGGGTCAATGTGAAGAGCAACCTCTGCAATCCTTAATGATACATGTACATATGTACATACATGTACTTTAATGTCTTGGAGAGGATCTGCAAAGAGGAGTGGGCCAAAATCCCTCCTGAGATGTGTGCAAACCTGGTGGCCAACTACAGGAAACGTCTGACCTCTGTGATTGCTAACAAGGGATTTGCCACCAAGTACTAAGTCATGTTTTGTGAAGGGGATCAAATACTTATTTCTCTCATGAACATGAAATCAGTGCATAATCTATTAGACATGCATTTCTTTTGAATTTTTTGTTGCTATTCTGTCTCTCAGTGTTACAATATACCCGCCATTCGATTTTTAGACTGATCATTTCTTTGTGAGTGGGCAAACATTCAAAATCAGCAGGGAATCAAATACTTCTTTCACTGTATGTAGTGGATTTTTATTATCTTCATATGCCCACAGATTTTCTATGTTTACATTTCCTCAGAGACACCCTAATGGGGCCTCCGACCAGGGGCTATGGCAGCCACATGGGGGGCCTTAGCTATTGTTACTCCAATGTTATGGTGTTAGCGACACTCTCTGTAGTATTGTACTGTCAGCTCAGACAGATATGGTGACACACCCCAAAGGGGTTTGTCCTTGATTGTCTGGGCTTACAAGGAGTTGGATGATGCTGACTGTTATTCAACCCAGAAGAGGATCAGTGGTGGAAAAGAATTTCTACAGGGGACAACATTAAAGACGAGGAGTATATTTAAGTTAGAGCTGCATTATTTCAAAATTATGGGGAAATCCTTTAAAAACAATGTAAACTGGAGTTCTGCCTTACGTTAACTAAAATAAATATATTTAATATAAAGCTATAAAACTACATTGTGCAAATTAAAAAAGAAACCAGAGACTTGTGTCCCTGGGCAGCATCACATTTGCCTGACCTGCTAAAATTGGGGTAAACAATTGGTAAGGGAGGGGAAAAAAACTGTCCTGATTGTTTTGTATGCCCTCTGATAAGCCCTTGCACAAGTGTACAAGCAAAACAAGAAAAGCTACAGTATAGTTGTCTAAAAGTGCTGCTGGACAAAGTAACATCTTTCATTAGCCCCCCACCCAATTTCACCCTACCACACAATGCACAAGTTTACTTTTAAACAATTAAAATGAAAATGTCACAATGAAAAAATGCTGCAAGGCTGCTGGCTCCATCTGCTGTTCAAAATAACAAACATCTCTATAATACATGCACAAGTTATCCTCAGTTGATTTGTAGCAATATTATTCAATGTGCTGGCAGCAATGGTCCAGACCTGAATTGAGGTCTGAAACACAACAAGCCACAAACTGAGCACTGGTTGTTTTCATGTGGCCAACCTGATCAGCACCAAGGGTCCAGATAGAGCCTGTGGAACTTGGCAAATGTTGCATGCTTTCAGCTGTATTTCTCTTGTTTTCAACATTACCGTATTTTCCGGCGTATAAGATGACTTTTTTTACTTAAAAACATACCCCAACAATTGGGGGTCGTCTTATACGCCGGGTATAGAACACTGGATGTGCGGTAATACTGGATGGTAGCTTCAGCTACATACAGTGTACCGTGCTCAGCCAATCACGGCGAGCGATGTATTCTATTACTGAATACAGAGCCTGCTCGGATTGGCTGAAGTTGTGACATCATCAGCCCGTCTCTCTGACGCAGCCAATCCGAGCAGGCTCTGTATTCATTAATAGAATACATCACTTACCGTGAATGGCTCATATGACGTCCTCCCATTCTCCGCGCATGCGCGGCGATGCGCTGTGTCCCTCGGACACAGCTATCACCGATCACGGAAAGAGCCGAAGATGTCGGCTCGGTCATGTGATCAGCTGTGTCCAATCAGTGCCACATCAATGCCACATATCAGTGCCTACCAGTGCACATCAATGCTACATATCAGTGCCCATCTGAGCTGTCTTTCAGTGTCACCCATCAGTGCCAGTCAGTGCCACCTATCAGTGCTGCCAATCAGTGCCACCTATTAGTGCCAGTCAGTGCCGCCTATCAGTGCCATGTATCAGTGCTGCCTTTCAGTGCCCATCAGTGATGCCTGTCAATGTCCATCAGTGCCACCTATCAGTGCCAGTCAGTGCCACTTATCAGTGCGCATCAATGCCGCCTATCAGTGCCAGTCAGTGCCACCTAACAGTGCCGTCTATCAGTGCCATGTATCAGTGCTGGCTTTCAGTGCCCATCAGTGATGCCTGTCAATGCCCATCAGTGCCACCTACCAGTGCCTCATCAGTGCCACCTATTTCATATGGGTACAGTGTTTCATGACCGCGCAATTGTCATTCAAAGTGTGACAGCGCTGAAAGCTGAAAATTGGCCTGGGGGGGGAAGTGGGTATAGGTGCCCTGTAGGCTAGGGGTTAAATGGTGTTGTCTCAGAAGGGGGGTAGTCTTATACGACGAGTATAGCCCAAAACCTATGTTTTAACTGGAAAATTAGGGGGTCGTCTTATACACCCAGTCGCCTTATACGCCGGAAAATACAGTAGTTCAAGATGTGTATTTCACCTATTAACATCATTCTACCCTGCAGGCGACTTCCTACTAAGCTGCATCACACTACTTTGGCATTCCTGTTTACTTAAGTAGTGTTAAAAGCAGTTCTGATGCAAACATGTGTACATTAGGTCCATAGTTTATAGAATAAGTTCACCTTTTAACAAAAAATAATAAATGCACATTTTTTTTGCAGGTAAAAAAATATGCTTTTCCTATTTTTTTGTTTTGGGAGTCTGTAAAGCATTTCACCAGCGATCAGCACATTGTGGGTGCGATGCAGGACTACTTCAGACCTGTCAGTGTATCTGTGTGCCCGTACTTCATACAGGCAAGCAGATACGCACTGACTGAAGGAATCAATTAACTACCACAGTGCGCTCGGCCACGTCTTTTAAAAATTGTGACAGCTATTGGGGGGGAATCCCCCATAAAAATGGGGGATTGGGGGAATCGGGGGTCGGTCCTTTCATAACATGTTACACCCTGAATATGGGTGTAACATGTATCATGTCACAAAAGGTGAACTTAATCTTTAAGACCCCCCCGGATGCCTCTTCTGCCACCAGCCTATACAGACCAGGAACTTAAAATGCCCAATCAGTATCTAAACTAACTGGTGCCACTGGTTCACTTTCACTGGTTCACTGGTTCAAAATAGAACTAAGGTCTGCAGTACTGCTCATAGGGTGCAACATATGACAACTCCCATTCATACATATATCTCCTAGCAAGACATATTGTGTGGAGTCACTCTGTACATGCTCAGTTTGGTGTGTATTGTTAGAGAGGGTTTTTTATTTTCTTACGAGATTGCATGTGATCAGCATAGGGCCAATCAGCACTGTTCAGACAGAGGTCAGGGGTTCTACATCCTCCTAGAGCAGAATGAAAACATCTACTACAAGCTTTAACTAGTGCTCGGCTGAACACTGTTAGAAGTCACAAGACTGCTCCAACTGTTGATGACAAAAGGTATTTAGCAGCTTATATTTACAAAAATAATTGCATTTCCATGTTCTCTGAGAGACCAGATATAGTGAATGCAGGGTCCTGGGTTTAGTAACACTTTAAAGGCTTGTTCACACATGCAGTGACTTGCGTTTTTCAGCACAAGACCAATGCAGGTCACTGCTAAAGCTCATAGAAAACAGTTTTTTGATGTGCCTTATTCACAGCACAATGTGACAGTGAAGTATCCAAAAATGCAAACATGCCTTTTTCGCCATATCACTCACCACACCACATAACACTGTATCGCAGCTATGGCGCATAAACTTTCATGAAGTGTCATTTTGTGACACTTCAATAAAGTAAAAAAAAAATTAAGGAAAGCATAAACAGTGTCATGTGCTTAACCCCTTCCTGCCTGTCCCAATTTCTCATTAAAAGGTTCTTTACGCACAGGGGCAGAAGGATTGGCGATCCTGAGACCAAAATGATTGGCTGTCACAGTGGTCACATGATCGGGTGCCATCCCTGTTGGTTACCAATTGTTAGTGGGGACAGAGAGCTATCGTTGACAGCTTGGTCGCTGTGCTGCGAGTATGCTCTCAGCACAGAAACATTCATTGTCCAGTGATGTATATGTGCATTGTGGGGGCATTTAATGCCAACCCTTTTGCCGCCGCACATATGTGTTATGTTGGCAGCAACAGGTTAAATAGCACATCGCACCACCCATCACTGCTGGGAAACGATAGATGCAAGCTAGCACAGAAAATGCCGCAGGCTGGTTTGAACGAAGCCTAAGGCTACATTCACACCAGCAATTAGGGCAGGTGCAAATTGTATCGGCGGACATCAGAGATTTCTTCTACGACTCTCATTGGGTAGGTACAGTGCATTCACACAGTATTCAGACCCCTTTACTTTTTTCAATTTTGTTATGTTACACCCAATACTAAAGTTGGTTAAATTCATTTTTTCTCATTAACCTACACTCAGTACCCCATAATGACAAAGTGAAAACAGAATTTTAGAAATGTTTCAAAAGTGTAAAAAAGGAAAAACTGAAATATCATATTGACATAAGTATTCAGACCCTTTTCAAGAACACTTTAAATTCAGCTCATGTGCCTCCCATTTCTCTTGGTCGTTGTTGAGGTGTTCCTACACCTTGACTGGAGTCCACCTGTGGTAAATTAAATTGATTGAACATGATTTGGAAATGCACACACCTCTCTATTATTATTATACAGGACTTTTATAGTGCCAACAGTTTGCACAGCACTTTACAATATAAAGGGATACAATACAGCTACACTACAATCAAAACAAAAGGATTAAGTGAGCCCTACTCATAAGAGCTTACAATCTAATAGGGTGGGGCAAGTGGTACAAAAGGTTATAACTGTGGGTGATGAGCTGATGGAAGTGATAAATGTCTATTCAGAGGCAGCATAGTGGCTAAATGGTTAGCACTTCCGCCTGGCAGTACAAGGGTTGTTGGCTCAAATCCCAACCACAGCACCACCTGCCTGGAGTTTGCATGTTCTCCCTGTGCCTGTGTGGTTTTCCCGGAGGGTACACCGGTTTCCTCCTACCCTCCAAAAACATGCTGGTAGGTTAATTGGTTCCTGCCAAATTGACCCTAGTATGGATATGTATGAATATGAGTTAGGGACCTTAGATTGTACACCCCTTGAGGGTTAGGGACTGATGTGAATGTACAATACTGTATATATACACACACATGTAAAGTGCTGTGTAAATTGACGGTGCTATTTAAATACCTGCAATACAAAAAAAAAAATATTCAGAGGCGTGATAGGCTTCCCTAAAGAGATGAGTTTTTAGGGAGGGGATAGCTGGACAGACTGAGGTAGAGATTGAGAGCTGGAGGTCATGAGAGGACAGTTTGGGTGATATTTGGAGACAATGGCAATCAGAAGCCAGTGGAAGGATTGGCAGAGAGGGGTGGCAGACACTGAGGTGGCAAAGTGGATGAGTCTGGCAGCAGCATTCATGATAAACTGAAGAGGGGAGGGGATTATCAGCTTGGTTTTAGAGAGAAGCTGCATACCATTAGGGCTCATTCACACTTGACTGTTTTACCAACTCTTGCCAAACGCCCCTATAGCGTTTGGCAAGCGTTGGTCCGGCGTTTGCCGAGCGTTTATTAACGCTCGGCAAACGCTCCGTGAATGCCGCATGCGCGGTTCAGCGGCAATTGCTAAGCGTTTGCCGAGCATTAAAAATGCCTCACAACGCCTATAATAAAGTTTGAATGGTGTTACCGCTCTGCAAACGCCCCGAAACCGCACCACAAACGCCGGCCGGGCGTTTGTGGAGGGGCACCATAGGCTAGAATAGGAGGCTTCAACGCCTTCTGACTCGACCAGAGGCGTCCGTTTTGCCACACTGCAACGCTACCACTCCCGTTAGAACAGCACCATGTGCTGCAATGGGCAAAAATTTCCAAGGCGTTTGGGAAGCAGTAAAAACGCTTCCCAAATGCCTTTCTGCAGCTTGAAAACAAGGCTAGTGTGAACATAGCCTTATGCAGGCCATAGATGGGTCGAAAATCGGCCGATTTTTCAGCCGAAAATAAAATCGGTCGATTTTCGGATCGTTAGTGGGCTAATTGTTCGGCCATTTTTTTCGGTATTTTGGCAGATTTTTTTTATCGGTAAAGTTGGAAAAAATCGGTCGATTTTGCCGATCTTTTTACCGATAAAAAAATCTGCGCATGAGCAGTGACCTGCAAGAGGAAGACAAAAAGAAGAAGAGGATGAAGAAGAGGATGAAGAAGAAGAAGAGGAAGAAGAAGAAAAGGATGAAGAAGAAGAAAAGGATGAAGAAGAAGAGGAAGAGGAAGAGGAAGAAGAGGAAGAAGAAGAAGGGGAAGAAGAGAAGAAGAGGATGAAGAAGAGGATGAAGAAGTGGAAGAAGAAAAAGAAGAGGAAGAAGAAGAAGAGGAAGAAGAAGAAGAAGAGGAAGAAGAAGAGGAAGAAGAAGAAAAGGATGAAGATGAAGAGGATGAAGAAGAAGAAAAGGATGAAGAAGAAGAGGAAGAGAAAGAGGAAGAAGAAGAGGAAGAAGAAGAGGAAGAGGAAGAAGAAGAAGAGGAAGAAGAAAAGGATGAAGAAGAGGAAGAAGAAGAGGATGAAGAAGAAGAAAAGGATGAAGAAGAGGAAGAAGAAGAGGAAGAAGAAGAGGATGAGGAAGAAGAAGAGGATGAAGAAGAGGATGAAGAAGAGGATGAAGAAGAGGAAGAAGAGGATGAAGAAGAGGATGAAGAAGAAGAAGAGGATGAAGAAGAAGAGGATGAAGAGGAAGAAGAAGAGGATGAAGAAGAAGAGGAATTCCAGTCCGGCAAAAAGTGTCCCTGCAGAGAGCTCCGCTATTTCTTTGACAGTTCCTTGACATTTATAGCGGTTGCAACAATGTATCTATTTGTTTCCGAATAAAAACATCTGTATCCTAAATGGATACAAATAGATACATTGTTGCATCCGCTATAAATGTCAAAGAACTGTCAAAGAAATAGCGGAGCTCTCTGCAGGGACACTTTTTGCCGGCTGTAGACGGGATGAAAATCGGCCGATTTTTTTTACCGTTGCTGGTAACGTCAGCTTGAACGACCAATTTTTCATTTTTTTAAAGACAAATCGGTCGGTTTTCTCTCCATCTATGGCCTGCATTAGGGTAGCACGGTACTAGTATATTTACCTATTTACTGTGGTTTTAAACTTTTGGGATGAATTAAAATTTACCTTTTATATGTTGATTTAAATAATGTATGAATAAAATTGAATTTTAACAAAATAGATTGCGACTGATGCCTAAAAAGTCCATTTTATTTTCCTCTATTGCGTATTTTGGTAAATATTGGATAAGGCTTGGTTTAATCTATTATTGATGCCCATAGTACTACCTTGTGGGGACATCAGACAGATTGACTGTTTAGAGAGATTTAGTTTAAGGAAGTGGTGCGACATCCATGCTGATATATCAGTCAGTACGTTAGTAATGCGAAAGGAGACTGAAGAAGTGAGGTGAGAAGTAGAGAGATAGATTTGGGTGTCCTCAGCATACAGGTGGTATTTGAAGCCATGGGAGGTTATCAGGTGACCAAGAGAGGAAGTGTACATATAGAAGAGAAGGGGTCCAAGAACAGAGCCTTGGAGGACCCCTACAGAAAGAGGAAGTGGAGAGGAAGAGACAAAGTTATAGGTAAAATTGAAGGAGCGTGTGACAGGTAGGAGGAGTACTAGGATAGAGCTGAATCTCGGAGACAAGGCAGTGGAGTTTATTGAGAAGGAGCGAGTGGTCAACAGTTTCAAAGGCCACAGAGAGGTCTAACAGTAAAAGTATGGAATAGTGGCCATTGGTTTTAGCAGTTAGCAAATAATCAGTGAATTTTAGTAGGGCAGTTTCTGTGGAGTGCTGCTTGCAAAAGCCAGATTGTAAGGGGTCAAGAAGGTTGTTTTCAGTGAGGTAGGAGCTAAGGCGATTGTAGGCTAAGCGCTCTAAAAGTTTAGAGGTGATGGGAGCAAGGAGATAGGTCTTAAATTGTTCACCATTCGACACCCTAATCAATTCCTGGACATATGTTTTCTGGATTAATTTTAAATCACCTGGTATAACTACCAAAGGACCTCTTGTCCAGGGGGTGGGGAAGGGCCTGCCCATAAAAATTTCAAAAGGGAAAAGTTTGGTGACTTTATTAGGTGTCATCTTCATCTCAGCCTGAACAGCTGGCAGGTACAACTCCCATCCCTTAAATGCACCCTTTTGAATATCCCCATGGAGACACGAATGGCTGTCCACTGACGGTACCCATCCAACCTGACTGAGCTTGGAAGGAGAAGAATGGCAGAAATTTCCCCAATCCAGGTGTGCAAAGCTTGTAGCATCATTTCCAAAAAGACTCCAGGCTGTAATTGCTGCCAAAGGGGCTTCAACAATGTACAGGGAGAAACCATCTATACTGGGAGAAACCATGGCGCCCAGTGGGGGGCATGCAAGCGCAGCATTGTTATCTTTTATGTAGGCCTGCCAAGTTAAGTAATTTACCTCTTTAACCACTTCCGTGTGTGTGTGGTGTGATTTTCCAGTTTCGGGCAGGGGGCGTGCCGCCATTCGGGGCCTCGGCTGTCAAACACTGGGTCCCGGCCGGTGATTCCCCGCTGGCACCTGGCGTAAACAATACAGATCTCTACCCTGTCAGCTCCTGCACACTGCTTTGCATGGCTCTGCATAGCCATACAAAGCAGCGTACTCACAGTGTAAAATGCACACACAGCCCACGTAGTAAAACAGCACACCTTTGGATCGCCCCTCATGTTAACCCCTTCATGCCCAGTGTCATTAGTACAATGTCAGTGCTTTTTATTAGCACTGATCACTGTATTTGTGTCACTGGGAATGTCAGTGACACCAAGTCAGTTCCCCTGTGTCAGAACGCAGTCCTGCTATGTCACTGATCGCCATTACTAGTAAAAAAAAAAAAAAAAAATCCAGTGTATATATACTGCCATACGTAGATGCTATAGCTTTCACGTAAACCAATTAATTTACATGTATTGGATTTTTTGTAGCAGACATGTAGTAGAATACATTTTGGCCTAAATTTATGACGAATTTAATTTTTTTAATTTTTTCATTGGATATGTTTAATAGCAAAAAGTCAAACATATTTTGGTCTTTTTTTTCAAAATTGTCGATCTTTTTTTGTTTACAGTGCAATAAATAAAAACCGCAGAGATCAAATACCACCAAAAGAAAACTATTTGTGGGGAAAAAAAATCTTAAATTTCATTTGGGTGCAGCATTGCATGACCGTGCAATTGTCAGTTAAAGTAACGCAGTGCCGTATCACAAACAATGGCCTGAACAGGAAGGGGGTAAATCCTCTGGAGCACAAGTGGTTAATTGATGGGTGCAGCTACTTGGATACTGTTAAGAGAAGCAACAAGAATGCTTTAGGGCTGATTCACGCTATAGAAACACAGTCCAGATGCGTTTTTGCATCCACATTTTTTACGCATTCCAGTTCATTTTCCCCTTCAATTGAAGTAGGAACATGCGCATTTTGATGCATTTTACCGGTTCCAGTGCAGTTCAGTGCAGGAAAAATGCAGCCTGTTTTTTTTTTCTGCATTGAATGCACTGGAACTGCAAGCACTGATGTGAACTATGACATTCCCAACCATATAACCTACTTTCTGTGCGTTTTGGATGCAGAATAAACGAACTGAAATGCATGTAGTGTGACATACAACACAAACATCCCTGAGAAAACAGTACATTCCCTTACATGTGGCTTTATACCAGTCCTAAAACAGTGAATGCTCTCATTTCTTCATCTCCACAATAGTAGTGGTTATGTTGTTGTCACCCACATTACACTCGTTTCATTGTACCCCTAATTCTACACACAGCAGCACCAGTCCTGGTGAACAACCACCGTACACCCAGCCATGAGCAGAACGCTCAACCCCCAGCGCATGCCCAGTGCGGCACAGAAGAACAGGAAGTGACGGTTCGGACACAACCCAATCTCTTCCCGTGTCACCGGCTGCCTTCTTCCGGGTGGACTGAGCCGAAGTGCACTATGGAGAGGGGCTGATAAAAGCCGAGAAGAAGGTACAGGACTCCATGGCTGCTACACAGGTAAGCGGAGGGCTGGATCGCTTGGGTTGTTTGGTTTCCTTTCTTAGCACGTCCTGCTGTCTAGGTGTCATGTCTAGCACACTTTATGTTCCTGTCACCTTGCTGCCTGTCTACCTTTGCTCCCAACACTCATTACATGGCTTTATTTCCCTAGTCATAGCACACAGCTCCCTGAGGATTCTTTCCATCAGCCCTGAAGGATTTCCTCCTGTGCTGGAGGCCTCTGAGTGGATGATACCTGAGACAAACCTGTCCAATCACCTACATCGAACAGTGGAATACATCTATTCCTGGCCTGAGATTTATGAACACCTATTACACAGCACAGTCCTTTCTAGACCTGATTTTTCTCTACTTTAGTTGGGTTAATGTGGAACTAAAGCCTCCCAACCTTTTCAGCCAGGAGGGCTGCCATCTTGGCTTCTGTTAGATCTACAACTGCCATAAGTTATGACACTAGCCATTTGATGGTTTGATAGTTGGCATTCCCAGCATATGTCAGGAATGTAACTTTTTTTTTGTCTATTAACTATTCAATCAATGGGCTTAGGTCGGCTTTAAAAGACTTTTTTTTTTTTTCTTGAAATTATACTTGCCTAGTTGGGTGCAGCATAGTCCTCTACTGCATCTGTTGGCTCTAAAACTGAGAACTGAGTGATCAAAGATCACTAATCGCTCCTGTTCTCAGTAGTCCTTGAGCAGAGGGCTGGTGACTGTCAGTCACCGCTGTCTTGGCTAGTTGGGTGAAGCATCAGTCCTCTACTGCATCTGTTGCTCTAAAACTGAGAACTGAGTGATCAAAGACCACTGATCGCTCTGTTCTCAGCACTCCTTGAGCAGAGCGCTGGTGACTGGCAGTCACTGCTGTTTGCTCTACCCCCTCACCGAAGTGCTGGCCTGTGGAGGGGGCGGGAACAGCTGGCTGCAACTCTCAGCAGATCGCTAAAAATGGGTCACAGGAGTGCAGAACAAACTGCACTCCTGTGATCCACAGGAGAAGTGCAACCAAAGGAGCTTTGGCTGTACTTCTTTTAATACCTGGCACTTATACCCCCCCTCCTGCCCAGGCGAATTTTCAGCTTTCAGTGCTGTCACACTTTGAATGACGAATGCGCGGTCATGCAACACTACCTGTAAAAAAAAAAAAAAAAAAAGTTGTGTTTTTTTTTTTTTTTGTTTTGTTTTTTTTATAAGTGTTGCCTTTCAGTGCCCATCAATGCAGCCTCATTAGTGCCCATCAATGCAGCCTCATTAGCGCACATTAGTGAAGGAGAAAAATCACTTATTTACAAAATGTTATGACAAACTAAGAAAAAAAAATTTTTTTTTCCAAAATTTTCAGTTTTTGGTTTGCTTAGCAAAAAATAAAAAACCCAGAGGTGATTACATACCCCCAAATGAAAGCTCTATCTGTCTCAAAAAAATATTACATTTCATATGGGTACAGTGTTGCATAACCGCGCAATTGTCATTCAAAGTGTGACAGCGCTGAAAGCTGAAAACTGGCATTAAAGTGTGTAAATGCACATGCAGAAACACATCCGACACTCTGAAATTGAGCCTGGAGCTCTGCTGGCAGCAAACCTCTAATGAATGCCTGTACACCAGGTCAGTCGTTCTCTTCAGTAATAGAGATGGGCTTGGCAGAGTTTGAATCCTCATGTGAGCCCACAAGGAAGCAGCAACCTGTACTGTCAGTCCTAAGTAGCGAGGTAATACTTGCTCTACAGCTGCACCTAGGCACACCCTTGTATTTGTATGATGGCAGGGAATGCAGTGGCTGCTTATGATAGGTATAGTACAGGTGACTGTTTTCTGACGTACTCTCTCACGTATGTTCAGACTAGGATCCAAACACACCCCAGCTCATCTCTGTTCAGTATCACCAGTGTTTTCAGTCCCCCAAATTCCTGAATTGAGAGTATGATCCCTTCCAGTCTTCATTAATGGCCCATCACTGTTGTAATCGGTCTCAGTAGTCTTGCACTGGAGCTTGAAGGGGCAGGGTTAGACATTTTGGAAGGAAGATGTCTGTATGTACACACCAGAGAAGCCCATGTTCTGGTGAGTTTTTGTCATTTCAGGTTTGTTTTAACTGCTGTAGCAATAACCTAACATCTTAAGCTGACCTCTCATACCAGATAGATGAGATTTGTCCCACTCTTGTGCTGCCTAAATTCTCCATGCTATGCCTGGTGCCTGAGCAAGCTGTCAGTAGACTCTCAGTTCTATGGTTATGCAAATACCAACCAGGAGCCTCTGTTTGCATAGCCACCTCATTAGGATTCTACAGGGAAAAAATAACTAGTGACATGGTGTTTGCGGACTACATATGACACCATTGGTTTGTCAGTGGGTTTCAGTAACATTGGGGGTTCTCTTTAAAGCAGAACTCTGGGCAGAACAATTTTTATGTGTCTCAGTGTCATAAAGTGTTACTAAACCCACAATAGTAAAATTAGTCTGTATATGCAGTACAGCATACTTGTTATATTCACTGTGGAACCTAAGGGGTTAATCTTGTGCATTGTGTAAAAAGGCTGTTTGATCCTTTCTTCTTGTGCTGTGAGTGTGCTCAATAGCACACCCCAGGACCAAGAATGAGTGGTCACTGACTTCTCCTGGTCTCCATATCAATATCTAGTCTGAGAAGCCTGTCCCCTGTATCTCTAAGGCACCGTTCACACTAATGCGTTTTTTTAGTGCTTTTTGAAGAACTGCACTACAGTCCATTTAACATGATTTCCTATGAAACATGTTCACATCTGTGATTTTTTGAGCTGCTGCATTTTTGGAAAGGGTCAGGGACTTTTTTTAAAAGCAAGCAGCAGCATTTTTGCTACAATGGAGAATCTGCTGCACTACATGGTAGTGCGTTTTTGCCACATTTTGCATTTTTATTCTGCCCAGCATAAAAAAAAAAATCCACTTTAGAAAAAAAGAGCCAAACAAAATACGGCAAAAACGCGCATAGAAAAATGCAAAACAAGCTGCAAAAAGCACTGCAAAATGGAAAAAAAGCAAACTGCATAGGTGTGAACAGTGCCTTATACCTCTGAAGAGAGATACACTGGGAGGGAAATTGACAAAAAAAACTGAGCAGACAGACTCTGGAGCATCTGCTCATAGTAACCACTCGGCTTGTTCAGTTAAAGGCATTGTACATTTTTAAAAAATGTTTTGGTTTTTTTTTGTTTGTTTTAACTAGGTATTTAGTGTGGTTATACTTCTCAAAAGGAGATTCTAGGAGTCAGGCAGTTACTCTAGGAGAGCTGGACAGGGCTGTGAAAGGTCCTTAACCCATCAGCAGGACCGATATCTGCTCCTTTGTGCAAGGAGGAACAGGATGAGCACTGCCAGAGCCCTACAAAATGACATCCAGCAGGTCACTGGTGTGAATGTCTCTGACCAAACAATCAGAAGCAGACTTCATGAGGGTGGCTCGAGGGCCCTACGTCCTCTAGTGGGCCCTGTGATCACTGCCCGGCACCATAGCGCTCGATTGGCATTTGCCATTGAACACCAGAATTGGCAGGTCTGCCGCTGACGTCCTGTACTTTTCACAGATGAGAGCAGGTTTATAGTGTCATGGTTGATCAGTTCCCCTATGTCCATGTATTGCTGCCCTAGCCTATCCCTAGGGACAGGCATCTTCTTGTTCTACTGCAAAAACAAGGGAAGAAAGGGCGCACCAGCCTTGTGCTTTACCCGAGAATACATTTTTTTTTACGAAAAAGATATATACTCACAAACAACTGTGTGTCAAAAGCATAACAATTTCCAAAGCAACCAAGTCACCAGGTCAACTCCCAAACTGCGAAAAGACCCTCAGATGGCTGGTGGGTTTCAAGGGGCGATCCCCTCTTCCTCAGATTTTGCCATATCATCCTATCAGACTTGAGCACAGGGGACATTTTTCCGATTTATCATCTTGTTCTAGGTCACAGCGTCCAGTGCATGCCTTGCCATTTTCTCTGTGTTGCTTCACAAATATTGGAGTGCTGATGTGATGAAACCTCTTCCTGCTACATGGTGGCCTCTATTAACTGCTCTGTTTGTCAGTCAGATCTATATACAGTTTAGCTCTTACCTGATTGTAGGATATGCAGTTTTCACAGGAATTGTCAGTTCTCAGACTTCAGAAGACTTTATTATTATTATACAGTATTTATAAAGCGCCAATAGTTCGCTCAGCGCTGTACATTACAAAGGGGGACAGAACATGTGACAGAACAATACCAATACAATGCAAAACATGAGGGGATTGAGGGCCCTGCTCCTTGGAGCTTACAATCTAGGAGGAGATAGCTGTGGGGGATGGAGTGGTAGGAAGAGTGGAGGAGGTCGGCAGGTTAGCAGGGAGTGGGGTAGGCTTCCCTGAAGAGATGGGTTTTCAGGGTGCGCCTAAAGGAGAGGAGAGTAGGTGATAATCTGATGGGTTGGGGCAGGGAGTTCCAGAGGATGGGTGACACCCTGGAGAAGTCCTGGAGGCGGGCATGGGAGGAGGAGACGAGGGAACTAGAGAGAAGGAGGTCTTGTGAGGAGCGGAGTGTGCGTGCTGGGCGGTACTTGGATATTAGGTCAGTGATGTAGTACGGGGCAGTATGGTGGACAGCTTTGTACGTCAGTGTTAGGATTTTGAATTTGATCCGTTGCGCAATCGGAAGCCAGTGGAGGGATTGGCAGAGGGGGGTGGCGGAGATGGAGCGGTTGGAAAGGTGAATGAGTCTGTCAGCCGTATTCAGGATCGACTAAAGCGGGGATAGCCAGCGGCAAGGCAGGCCAGTGAGGAGGGAGTTGCAGTAGTCGAGTCGTGATATGAGGGAGTGGATGAGCTGTTTAGTGTTTTCTGGGGTTAGGAACGTGCGGATTTTGGTGATGTTGCAGAGGTGGAGTCTGCACGAGTTTGTTAAAGATTGGACTTGGGGCTGGAAGGATAGGTTGGAGTCCAGAATGACACCCAGTACTCTGGCCTGCGGGGCGGGTTTGATGGTGGCGTTGTTGGATGTGAGGGGGGGTGGTGTCTGGGCTGGGGGGAAGACAAGAAGCTCGGTTTTGGAGAGGTTCAGTTTAAGGAAGTGGAGCAACATCCAGTCTGATATGTCGTTCAGTAGGTGTGTGATTTGGGCAGAGACCAAGGGGGTGAGGTGGGGGGTTGAGAGATAGATTTGTGTGTCGTCGGCATAGAGGTGGTAGTTGAAGCCGTGAGAGTGTATGAGTTGGCCAAATGAAGAGGTGTAGATGGAGAAGAGAAGGGGCCCGAGGACAGAGCCTTGAGGGACCCCAACAGAGAGGGAGAGTGAGGGGGAGGTGGTAGCATTATAGGTAACGCTGAAAGAGCGTTGACAGGTAGGATGAGAGCCAAGAGAGCGCAGAATCTCTGAGGCTGAGGGAGTGTAGTTTTTTGAGGAGGAGGGGGTGGTCGACTGTGTCGAAGGCCGCAGAGAGGTCAAGGAGTAGGAGCACTGAATAGTGGCCATTAGCTTTGGTGGTTAGCCGGTTGTTGGAGAGTTTGAGTAAGGCAGTTTCGGTGGAGTGTAGGGGACGGAAGCCGGACTGTAGGGGATCGAGGAGGTTGTTGAGGTGAGAGCTTAGGCGGGTGTAGACTAGGCGCTTGAGGAGTTTAGATGTAAATGGGAGCAGGGAGATGGGTCTGAGGTTGTTCGGGTCATTGGGGTCCAGGGAGGGCTTTTTAAGTATGGGGGTGATGTGTGCATGTTTCAGAGGGGAGGGGAAAGTGCCGGAGGAGAGGGAGAGATTAAAGATGTGGGTGAGGGAGCGTAGGATGGAGGGGAAGGGAGGTCGTAGGAGTTGAGGGGGCAGGTGGTGAGGCGGGCATCAGAGAGGATCTTGGAGACTTCCTCGATGGTAGTAAGGTCAAAGGTGCGGAGTGTTGGGGGGGCTTCAGTATGAGGAATGTAGGGTGGGGTGGAAGTGGAGGTCAGAGCAGTGGTGGGGCCGTGGGAGAGGGGTGATGAGGGGGTAGTTGAGTGAGGGGGAACGGGGTTGGAGGGAGTTTCAGCAGCGATGAAGTCCCTGCGGGTTATGTCGAGGGAGAGGGGGTAGCTGTGTGAGAGGGGACGGGTTGAGAGGGCGTGTGAGTTGCGGCGATGTCCTTTTCGAATTGTGTCAATCTTGTTTTTGAAGTGATTGGCAATCTCAAGGGCAGTGAGTGAGGTGCTGGGTGGAGGTGGGGGTGGAGAGAGTAGAGAGTTGAAGGTGGAGAAGAGTCGGCGAGGATTGGAGGAGAGGGCCTTGATGAGGGTCAGGAAGTAGGCTTGTTTGGCTGCGTGGATGGAGGAGGTGTAGGTGTGGAAGGCAGATTTGTAGCGGGTGAAGTCTTGTTGGGATTTTGTTTTGCGCCATAGTCGCTCCAGGGCACGACTGTGTCGTTTTGAGGGTTTTGGTGTGATCAGTCTGCCAGGGCTGGAGCGGTCGGGGTCTGATGTTGCGTGTGGTTAAAGGCGCTAGTGAGTCAAGGGCTGTTGACAGCGCGTTGTTTTAGGCAGTCATAGCCAAGTCGGGGCAGGGCAGGGGGAGGATGCTGTCGTGGAGTTGATCAGCTGCAGAGTGGAGGGGGGCAGGGTTAAGGTTGCGGAGGTTACGGCTGGTAGTAGTGTGACATTTGGAGGGGTAGGCATTGGAGGACGAGGAGATAGAGAAGGTAATCAGGTTATGGTCAGAGAGAAGGAAGGGGGTGTTAGTGAGGTTGTGGGGAGCGCAGCAGTTGGAGAAGATGAGATCAAGGATATTCCCGTTGGAGTGGGTGGTGGATTGTATGCACTGTGCAAGTGCAAAGGAAGAGGTTAAGTAGAGGAGATGGGATGTGTCTGGGTTGTCAAGGTTGACAGGGATGTTGAAATCCCCAAGGATGATGGTGGCTAGCTCAGAGGAGTGGAAGAAGGGTAGCCAGGAGGAGAAGTCATCCAGGAAGCCGGTATATCACAGCAATCTTCAGGGGGGTTGGGGAGAATAGTCGGCCGCAATGGGCCTCGAAGGAGGAGGATAGGGGGGGGGGGGTTTGGGAGGACTCGGAAGGTGCTCTGCGGTGACAGGAGCAGACCAACCCCACCACCTTTACGACCGTTAGGCCTGGGTGAATGGGTCCAGGTGAGACCTCCGTAGGAGAGTGCAGCAGGGGAGGTAGAGTCAGTGGGCTGGATCCAGGTGTCTGTGATCGCTAGGAGGTTGAGGGAGCGGGAAACAGAGGTCGTGGGTGGCGGTAAGCTTGTTGCACACCGATCGGGCGTTCAGGAGTGCACATGAAAACGGGGGGGAGATTTTAGGGAGCAGGGGGACAGATACTAAGTTACGGGGGTTGCGGCAGGACATGGAGGCGGGAGGGTGTTGTGCGGGTGAGGGAGGTGGTGGAGTGCCAGGATTCGGGGAGATGTCCCCCGTGGTTAGGAGGAGAAGAAGGGTAAGGAAGGTGGCATGGGAGCGGGATGTGCAGGAGCGTGAGAAACTACTAGTGGAGGTGTTCGGGTCAGTGGGAGAGTGGAGTAATAGGAGGTGGTGGGTGCCGTAGAGGGGTGAAGGAAGCAGTGAGGACACAATATACAAATGTTTGGGAGGAGCAGAGGGATATAGTGAATGGATTTTGGGAACTGAGGAGAGGAAAATGAGGAGTGGAAGAGGCATTTTGGGGAGGTGATGAGAGCAATAGTAGGGAGATGATAGCAATGAGGGGGAGATGTACAAGTTTTGGGGTGGAGCAGAGGGGTAAAGAAATGAGATTTGGGAACCGAGGATAGTAATAAGATAAGGAGAAGAGGGGGCGTATTATATAAAGGTACACAGAGTGGGACTCGGGTATGTAAGAGAGGTTTCCCAGGGTGATTGCTTGCAGTCTGTCCAGCATGCAGTAGAGTTTCTTGCTGTTGTTGTGTCTTCCTGCTGCTTAGGTTCTCCTGCTTTAGTTCAACTGCTGTGTTTAACTGCATCGCACTCCTTCAAAGCAGCACTCAATCAGAAGCAGCACCCCCATCAGAGACTGTGCCCCCCATCAGTGATCTCTCCCCATGAGCTGATCTAAATTTATAGGGAGATGCTCAAATGAGCATTCAACTCCACCCCAAATAGAAGCTGATAAGGATCACATGAGTAGTGGTGGGATGTTTCACAGGGAACAGGCTACAGTCATAAACTGGGTGCAGCTAGAGGTGAGGACTGGTCAACATACACACAAATATAAATACACCATTTGTTCTGAATTTAACAGGAGTCAATGCGTTTTTCTAGTTAAGAGCGGAGATAGGAGATAGATGCATTTACCTGTGAAAGTAGAGAAGGCATAATTAGACTGCTGTGTTTAACTGCATCGCACTCCTTCAAAGCAGCACTCAATCAGAAGCAGCACCCACATCAGAGACTGTGCCCCCCCATCAGTGATCTCCCCCCATGAGCTGATCTAAATTTGCATTACCCTGTGCTGTGCAGTGTAGTGCTGTGCAGCACACCTCGTATATCTCTGCATTGGAGCAGGTGGTCCCCTCTCTTTGAACAGGAAAGCCATTCCTTCTGGTACATGAGACTGTGATCACAAAATATGGCTGGGAGGGAAAGTGCTTGCTGGAGCTTCTGATCGCTGCCTGAAATTTCGGGAGATCTGGTTGATGGCCACAGCAGCTGGAGGCCTCCTGTGCTCTCCAGTGGGTGGAATGCAAGGTACTGGCTGTCTTTTTTTTTTTTTTTTTTTTTAAATACTAGTAATGGTGGTGATCAGCGACTTTTAGCAGGATTGCGGCGGGCATTCTTACACTGGGTGGGAACTAACTACCACTGACTTTCCCAGTGACACTAATACAGTGATCAGTGCTAAGAAAAAGCACTGACACTGTACTAATGACACTGGACAGGAAGGGGTTAACATCTGGGGCGATCAAAGGGTTAACTGTGTGCTAATTTATTTGGAAAACATGCTGCTTTGTATCTCTCAACATGCTGTTCAGAGAGATACAAGCAGCATGTCCATGCTGACAGGAAAGAGACCTGTGTTTACACAGCTCTCTGCCCTGTCATGTTTGCTGACAGAGTTCCAGCTGGGAATCGCCTGCCGGGACCTGGTGATTGACATCCCCAGCCACCAATAGCAGTGCAGGTAGGGTGGTGCTACCCGGAAATGCAAATCACGTGTATATATACATGATTTTGCACAGCCGTGCTGTTCTGTATCATTACTTCTGCTATAGGGTGGATGGCAAGTGGTTAAAGTCATTTTTTAATAACAGAAAAAATGTGAAATAACCTGCGCCAAAGAAAACACACAATCAAAGAATGCTGCTCAAAAGATGAAAAAAACATAAAAACAAACAAAAAATGAAAACCGCGCAAACCAATTTTAAAGAAAAGACAAAAGAAAAAGTCCAAATAAGTCCCAAATAGAGACTCGCGTTTCAAAAAAACTTGCTACAAAATATATAATTCCCAACGTGTTCAAATCACCTGTAGTGATTCAAATATTCACCCACACTCGCCCAATCAGGTGATTTCTAAGTCGGTAATGGCTTTAGGAATCAGACACAGACTTTGGAGGCGAGATGAGATCTCCACAACTGTATAACACTGAACGAATCTCCAAAATCTTCAATATTTTTGGAACAATTCCTCACAAGTGGACGAAAGAGGGGAAAAAAGAAAAAACAAATCGTGTGATACTGCATAAACTAAAAAATAGAGCTAATGTTCACCATTACACTCACATTTAAAAATTCAATTGCACACTCAGATGGACATGAAATCCTCTCAAATGACCCCCAGCAATCCTTCCCTGGTGATCTGCAAACTCTCAATCATGGATGGATGGTGGATGCAAAGAAAAATGGAGGGAGAGCCAAATAGCATAATAATGTATAAAGCCTTTAATTTAAAGTGTGAGTGCAATATGGAAAAATAATTTTATAAGAGTAAAACAAGCCTTTGATAGATTTCTTTCAGACAAGCTGAAAATCCATTATGGCATGTATAATGATCATATTAGCATGGAGAGAAATGAACTGGCAGCAATCAGGGAATTTAGCCTGTCTTGCCCACATCAAATATGGCCACGGAATGCCACACCAGCGTGCGTTCCACTCCCTGGACGTGATGTCACACGTCATGGTTCGAAAACCGGAAATTACGTCAACGCGTTTTGCCCCTCCTGCCGCAGAGGCACCACCCACACAAATGTGAACCTAGCCTTAGTGATGACAGGTTCAGGCCTATACACTAGAGATGTAACATTTCCAGAAATTTTGAAGCTATATATATATATATATATATATATATATATATATATATATATATATATGTGTGTGTGTGTGTGTGTTTTTTTTGTTTTTTTTTTCCTTTTGGAAAAAAAAGACTTTTTTGGAAAAATTTTAAAAATTTCCATGTGGAGTAGTTTTTACAATTTGAAAGTAATTTTTTTACATTGGGAGCGTGAAATGCACAGCGGGAGAGATCACAGCACTAACACTGCATAGTTAGTACAGCAATCTGTGTTTTTTTTTTTTTTTTTTTTTTTCCATTCAGCGTGCTGGGTTGAAATAATAAAAAAAAAAAACTGTGTACGAGGCTTAAGTGACAGTATGTCACTTGTTTTGTTTGCTAACCATATAGATGGTTATTTTTGTATTTACTACCACATAGAGATATTTAAGAATAAATTGGTGTGTGTGTTTTTTGTTTTTTTTACTTAGTTATACATCAAATTTTGTTTGTTTTTTTGTTTTTTTTTGTGAGGGTTTTTATCTAATTAATCTGCCAGCCAATCACTTATGAACATAATCATTAATTGCAGCCCTAGACTTGAGTCATTTAATGAAAGATGTACACAAGTTGTCGGAGGACCTTTGTATTAATTACCTTTTATAATTTAGCTGTTGTTCTTTTGTCGCTATGTATGTCATATGTGCATGTTGTGTAAAAGTGCATAGTAACGAAGAAACTATTTCTATTTTTTTTTTTTTCTGGCATGATCTTAGACTGACTGACTTTTGAAAATGGGAGATGCTGCCAAGCGAGTCAAAAACAGAGGTTTAATGGATGAAGAGGATTTTAAAAGAAGTCCTGGAAAGCAATCCTATTTGGCTCATGAATGCCATGGAAACAACCTAGGAAAGAAGCTAGATACTCAAAAATCTAAGCCTATTCCTTACAGCAGCAGTCCCCGAAATGGGACTTCTCAGAACACGCTCAAAAGTTTCAGCCCGGGGGGGCGAACAGGTACTAATCATAAAGATGAAGGAAACCGGTGGTCAGCGGAAGAGCAGAGAAGTAACTGTGATAACTGGAGGAATAGACGACCACAGGCTTTTAACAGAACAAGGAATGATTCAACTAGTGACAAAGGTGATGGCTATAGGTGGCAGGACACTGGGGAGCGACGTAACCAGTTGGGAAGATCTCCAATGCAGAAAGGTGCCTTTCCAGAAGATGCTTCCGATCACACTGGCATTTCTGGTAATCTGTTTAATTTTAATGGAGGAGCACTAGAAAATCAAACATAAGCCTACCTGTCACACATGTATAGTTAGAACTGGCCAAACGTGATGGTTTCAGGAGAGACTTTAAAAATGAAAATAGTGTAGGCATTCAGAGGTTAAACCCAGAGTTTTTCAGAAGTGCCAGATATTTGCCTGATAACAACTTGGCATTTGGGCAAAGCAGAGTATAATGAAAGTTGCTGCAGGTATCTATATCCACCTCCGCTGCTGAAGATTTTACCCCCTTCCTGACCAGGCCATTTTTTTTACAGTTCAGCACTGTGCTACTTTAACTGGCGATTGTGCAGTCATGCAATGCTGTACACAAATTAAATTTATCCAAATTTTTTCACACACATAGAGCTTTCTTTTAGTCATGGTCACCACTGGGTTTTTTTTTTTTTTTTTTTTTTTTTTTGATCTAAACAAAAAAGACCGAAAATTCTGATATTTTCTACTTTCTGCAATAAGTTATCCATTAAAAAAAAATATTTAAAGTCAAATTTCTTCATGAATTGTATTCTGCTATGTTTTTGGTACAAAAAAAAAATCCCAATAAGTGTATATCGGTTTGTGCGAAAGCTATAGCTTCTACAAACTAGTGTGTGTGTGTGTGTGTGTGTGTGTGTGTGTGTTTTGAAAATTGATCAGTCCTGATGTACTGATGACCTATCATTTCTTGAGGCCCCTAAAATGCCAGGACAGTACAAATGACCCCTCTTTGGAAAGTACATAGTATTTGGTAAGCATGGCCAATCAATTTTTTTGAACGTTTTTTTTTTTTTTTTTGAAAATGAAAAAATATAAAAACATTTTTCATATGACTGGTGTGGCGGTGATCAGGGACACAGACTGGTGACAGCATGTTTAAAAAAAATAATATAAAAAAAAAAAGTGTATGTGTGTGTGTATATATATATATATATATATATATATATATATATATATATATATATATATATATATATATATATATATATATATATATATATATATATATATATATATAACTCTTTACCGCCATTTGTAAATGCAATAACATAAACCAATTAATTTACATGTATTGGGATTTTTTTTTTTATTTAGCAAAGGCATGTAGCAGAATACATTTTGGCCTAAAATTTTATAATGAAATTTGATTTTTTTTTTTTCCTTTTCTTTGGACATGTTTGATAGCAAACAGTCAATAATATTGTTTTTTTTTTTATCTCAAAATTGTCGTGTGTTTTTTTTTTTTTTTTTATTTATAGCACAAAAAATAAAAACTGCACAGGCTATGAAATGCCACCGAACGCTCAATTCGTGGGAAAAAAAGGACGTAAATTTAATTTGGGTGCAGTGTTGCATGACTGGTCAATTGTCAGTTAAGGTAACGCAACTCTGTAACGCAAAAAATGGCCTGGTCAGGAAGGTCAGTCAAGTGGTTAACAACCCTTTTATCATAATGATATGGTTAATAAGAGTGCTTTTATAAATACATAGCTTGTTTTCTTATGGTTGCCTTTAAAATCACATGAAAGGGGGTTTCAAGTTCTGTGCTAAAATTGCTTTCTCTGAATACACTGTGAGGTGTGCATTTGAAGTTGCAGAAAGTAAAATGCAGTTGGCCTCATTTCCTGGCTGGAGGACATCCAGCATCATCTAGCTTTTTCCTCCCAGTTGAAATGTCCCTTACCTACATTCACTGGGTTCTAGTTTTGTCAGTCCTCATCAACCAGGATTTATTTTAAAAATTCTCTTACCAAGAAACAGTGGAAAGAACACAATGAGTAAAATGTAAGCAGATTAACCACCTTAAGACCAGCTAACATACCTTTACACCTCCAGCCTAAGGTGGTTATACTGGGATGATACCTGCAGTTACAGGG
Source organism: Staurois parvus (assembly GCF_062004578.1). Lineage (NCBI taxonomy): Eukaryota > Metazoa > Chordata > Amphibia > Anura > Ranidae > Staurois > Staurois parvus. The sequence continues at coordinate 2,595,577 of NW_028319228.1, read as the reverse complement.
ATCTTTTTTTTTTTTTCCATGTAAAAGCAATCCTAGTGGCTAATTAAGGCTAGTACACATGGTCCGAGTATTGGCCAGTTCAGCAGAAACTGGCTGACATTCGGCGCTCATGTACAGCAGTCTGTCTGACAGAAGCCGGTCTAATCACTGACTTTAAATGAATAGGCTTGCTGGAAAACCAGCATCCAATCAGCGCTTGCAACCAATGGCTTTGAGTGCTGATCAGTGTCTTTTGGTGCGGAGGCAGCGCCCACCCTGTCAGAACACAATAGCTCAACGGGGGAAGTTCGCCGCACTAATATTGCTTAGTATGGTGACCTTTTAGTTTTTTCTTGCTCTCTCATCCCAAAGGTGAGCCTGGGATTGAAGTTGGCAGTTCCGTCTGCTTACCATAGAGGTGATCAGGGACCTGATCTTCCATGATCATCTCTATTATCTCTATAATATAAGAAACCAGACGTGACTGGATGGCTTGGGAAAGTATCTAATCACATCTTGGTGTGATCAATTGCCTTTTTTGGGCAGTGGAGAAATCTGGGGTCTAATAGATCCCAGATCGCTCAGTAAAAGGCACGGTTACTGAAATGACTATCACAATGGATGTTGTTCATTCCTTGTGATGGCAATAAAAAATGTATAGACTGTGTAAAAATAGCGAAAAAATTCAAATAAAATTTAAAATTTTTTTACTTTTTTTTTTTTTTTTTTTTTTTTTTTACGCTCCCTGCTTGCTTGCAAAGTCAAACGCACCTGTCTGTCCCAGGTCTGTATATAAACAGTGATCTCCTCACGTGTGAGGTATTACGCATTTATTTTGTATTTCAGTGACACGTCATAAACAAAAACGTGACAGACGTCTCCGCAAGTCTGAGCAGGAAGAGGATGACTGCCTAGAAAGCCCCGTCATAGATGAATCCACCTTGTCTGAAAAGGAGCTGCTAGGGCTTCAGCAAGCGGAGGAACGCCTAAAGAGAGATTGTATTTACAGACTGAGAAGGGTATGAGACACATACACCAAGTATACGCTTTAGACAGTATTGTATTTCACTTTCTTAAAATAGCCTGGCTGTGATACCTGTCTACTTATTTTTGGGATCATATGATCAACTGTTTTTACTTAGTGCAAGTTCATAGTTTTTTAGTCCTTATTTTAAGGCCAGGGTCAGCAACCCATTGATCATGACCTGCCCTTCAACCACTGGCAGGTGATGGGTAGATCAAGAACACGTCCCTGCTTTGTCAGTCTTTCCTCTCAGCCTCTGCTATCCTCATCCTCACAGCTGAGCAGAAAGTGAGTGGCAGCACAGTCCTGGACAGAGGGCGGGATCCGGAGCTGCCGCAGTTAACCTTTCAAGTTGATCAGCAGGTAACTGGTTGCTAGGACACTGGATGGTCTTAGAAACCTATCACCAGATTGTTAATATGAAAACGTAACTGGCAGCTCTTGCCCTTCACCCAGAACTGTGCTGCCTCTCACTCTGTGCTGTACATTTGTAAGGGAGAAAAGCTAGGAACTAGGATGTCTGTATAGGGGTGTTGATGTGACGGGCAGATGACTAATTGGGGGGGGGGGGATGAAAAAGAAAACTGCTGTGGTGGGGGGGAAGAGGGGAAGGGGGGGGGTATGCACTACTGCAATACACTGTTCTTCATGGTGCCCCTTTTTTTTTTTTTTTCCCAAAAACAATTTTTATTGAGAAATCGGGCACAAAGGTAACATATATACAGATTACAATTGGTTCATGTATACAGTTTAGAAAATGCCCGTATCCCTAATGGGATGTACATCTGAAGCATATTGAATGTCAACAATTAACTTGGCTTGAAGTAATGGTGCCTTTTTATGGTTGCCTAGCCTTGGTTTAAGGTTTCATTGGATTTCCTTTTCTGAAGAAGGGTGGTGTTCATGCTTTAGGTGTGGTCACTACTTTTCCACTTTCGTGAAGATTTGAAGCAACCATTATTCTTGTCTGTCTGGGCCTTTCTTTCTATTACAGTAGTTGTAGTGGTCGAAGAATGCTGCCTATATGAACTTTATAAATCTAGGCTGCCTGTTCAGGATTTCTGTCATTCAGTGAATATCTAATCTTAATCGCCTGGTCAGCTTCATGTCTCAAGTTACCTTTTGTACCTCTGTAACCCCACGCCGCATACTGAAAGTACTACCATTAGACACAGTGTGCTTGTTTTAGACTCAAACTTCTGTGAAAAAAGACAGTTTCCGGTTTGTCTGTCCTGTGTATGACTATATGCTTTTTTTTTTTTTTTTTTTTTTTCTCCAGTTATTTATTGTGCATAGGATTCACCTAGCAGGTGTTTTTTTTTTTTTTTTTTTTTTTTTTTCTGGTGAGTGTAATACCCTGCACATGTGGAGCCAGAATAGAGCATTATAAAAAACTAAAAAACAAAATGAATTGGGATGGTCAACCTCAACAAAAACTAGACTACCCCCAATGATAGAAGAGGGAACCATGCAGTCCTAGTCATTTTTCTTGTTTGTTTTAACCATGCTATTGTGGGGTCCTGCCACAGTCCCCCAACCCCCAAAGTCAGTTTGTAAGCAATAGATGTTAACATTTTTTTAAACCACAACCTTGTCTGCAAAACAACCAAAGGACAATTTAGTTCTTCAAACCTTTTGGTTGGTTATTCAACTTTCCAAAGTTGAATATTCTCATTCTCTGGAGACTTTGGGTGTAATCTGGGGCACAGATCAAGTAAGAACTATTGTTCAAAAAAGCTTTCTTCTATGGTCCCACATGTGGACACAAAGAACTCTTTCTTGCACAAAAGAACTTAGGGGTGCCTTTTTGAAACTAATGACCTACTTCAGGCACTACTGGTTACCCAGTTTCTCTCTGTTCTATGATGTGAGGATGCGGAGTTAGACCCAAACAGATCCACACCTTGTATCATCCTGTGCATCTTTTCAACCAAAGATCTCCCTGACGTGGTGGATCTCTAGCTCTGCCCTAGAGTTGGGAAAGTCATTCATTATAAAGGCTGCATGAAAATATTGAGCAGGAGATGAGGTCAATTCCACATGAAACTAACTTTACACTGAATAAAAAAAAAACCCACTGCTTAAACTACACACATTCATATTATAATTGTATTAAAAAGTATCGGCCTAGAATGGATATAATATAAATATTAAAAGTCAACCTTTATTGTAAAATGAATTAAAAAGTTAAGATTGCATATGAATGCATTCATGTGTTTATCTCCCACATACCTATCTACCATATTTCTTAGCTGGCAGCTCTTTCTTGTAAAGAGCCTTTTCTTGTATTGCACATGGACAAGGTGGTCTTGAGATCAAGATCTTCTCTGCCCAAGATGGCCTCTTTCCACTTCAATGAGGATATTGTCCTCCCTTCCCTCTGTCCTGCTCCAAAACACATCAAGGAAATGTTCTTACACTGCTTGGATTAAGTCAGGGCTGTTGGGATCTACCTGGCAGCCATGGCTTCTTTTTGCAAAACTTTCTTTCCTGTCTTGTCATTCCTGTAGACTCTCATAGCGGACATTCTGTCTCCTACTCCACCATTTCCAAGGCTACACCCTTAGACTTGGTTCACACTAATGCGATGCGGGAAGCACCGCAAATGCAGTGCGTTTCCTGCACCGCATTGCAATCACATGGTGTCCTTGCAATCTGGTGTGGGTGTCCCTGTTAAATTAATGACACCCCAAAACAGTTTGCAAAATGCAGTGTAGTTCCCAGAAATGCGATCGCATGGGTCTGAATGCGATTCAGGTGCTGGGGGGAAAAAAATGGTCTAGCGCCATTTTGGTGTAAATTCAATGTGATTTGAGCCTTACAAAATGTATGGTTAACATCGCACAGCACAGGCATTGAATGTGATGTGCACAGGAATGCGCTGCAATTTCTCCGTGAATCACATGTGGTGCACCGCACAAGTGTGAACCTGACCTTAAAATGAAATTCCAGGTTTACTATGCCTTTTTAACTAGTTTTCTTAGGCCAATCTGTCCCAAACAATTTTCTACACCAAGCAGTATACCCACTGGGTACCCTGTATGAGCTTTATGTAGCCTCAGCTACATACAGGTATATAGCCTTTTGTTCTGGCTGAGACAGGTCCTTTCTGTCTTGCACTTGAAACAGGATAGTCCGGCTGAGCCACACTCTACTATTCATAGGCAGCTTTTGGCTTTAATTGTCTGAGGCAGAGGGAAGATGTCATGATCTCCAACTCGGCCAATCAGAGGAAGCTTTTTGTATTCATTCAGAGAATACAAAACTACAAATGAAATGGCTGAGTACTGCTAAACCTGACTCTATTTTGTTTTGGGTGTGAGACATTTCAGTTTTGCCATGTTGCTGGCCACCCCCTGCTAATTGATTTGGGATGTCCAATCTCATGGTCTATTATAAAAGTATTGTACAATTAGGATGATGGGGATTTTGACTTGTGTGTAAATACCTTTTTATCCTTGTCAGTACAGGGCACAAGCCCCAGCCCTCTGACAAACTCCAGTTTTTATGTTGCAATAAGGAAGGGCCACAGAAGGCAGAGGGGTGGGTGGGGTTATGAGCATGTCCTAGAATGCTATAAATCTGAATGAAATCAATTGTCTAGTGTCTTGTGCCTTTTCCACGGTTTGGCGCTTTTTCTAAGGTTGATTTGAGTCAACATGAATTTGTATATGCGGATCCAAAATCTTTTAACCTTTTTGGGCATGTCCAAATGTGCAAATCTGTGCCTCTCTACTCGCATACCTCTAAAGCAATTAAGAAAGGTTTTCGAGACTGATTCTTGTGGGAAATGGGTATCATTGAAGTAACGCCTGATTTTGCTTCAGTAATGGAGGTATTTATGTATGGTGAACACAAGTTAAAGGATAGTCTATGCCAATCGCCAAGATTCATTTCTAGTGTCCTATTTTCTGACACTTTTATACTAAAAATTCTTCTAAAATTCTGAATGCAGCAGTGTGGTGGTTTTTTATTTTACAGCTAGTGAACAATTTGGTCCATTACTTCTGGTATGCATAAAGTTTTACTGTATACGGCTTGGAAATTGAGCAGATTTTTGTCTTTCAGCGTCCTCGAAAGTATCCGACAGCGATCTATTGTTGTAAACTTTGCGATGCTCTTGTGGATTCTATATCTTCTGCACACAAACACATAAAAGAGAAGAGGCACAAGAGGAATTTAAGGGTAAGCAAGTTAACTTTTCTTTTTTTTTTTTTTTTTTTTGCGACACCTGAGAAGGCACTGAACAGCCTTTAGTAAGGTAATATTGCCACAATTGTATCCATGATTTGCACAATGTACACATGGGAACAAGCGTCTTTTCTAGGGGAGAATGACAGGAACTGCCTCCCACTTTGCATCACTAGTATGTACTGTGTGATAAGCGTTTCTAAACTGCCCTCACCATCTGGGAAATCCCAGGCAGGAATTCAGTGATTTTATTTAACAAAGGATGCTGTTTGTGTTACACAGTATGAGAACATGTGCTTAGGATATGGTGGCTCACTTTTTTTTTTTTTTTGCACGCTTTAGTGGTCTCCAAACTGCAGCCCTTTGCTTGCTCTTATCCAGTCCTTGAGGTACTATTTCATCCACTGATACCAACAATAGGGATGAATACCTCCCTCATGATACCAATGAAGGGGCACAATTCCTCACAATGGAGCACAATTCCTCCCAATGACCCAAACAGTCGGGCCCAATGACACCAATGATGGGGCACCCTCCCCCCACCAACAGTAGGACACAGTTCACCAACAGGACACAAATCCTCTCACTGATACCAACAATGGGGTATTTGTTTTTTTGTTTTTTTTTTTGTTTTTTTTTTCACCCACTGACATCACAACCTTTTCTACTCCCAGTGGCTACAGTCTGCAAAAAAAAAAAAATCTGAAGGACAAACTGCCCCCTTTGTTTAGAAAGTTGGGAGACCCCCTTCTCTAGAAGATCATTGCAGTGTTCTTTTCTGTTAAGAAATGTAGAAGCCCTACTGGAAGGCCTGTACCCCTGCATAGTGGGTAACTAAAGATTGCTTCCTTATACCAATATCTATGTAGTGTTTTCCACCTGATGACTTCTGATGCTACAAAAGGGAAAGGTGTGTTTGTGTGTGTGTGTATTCCTAGATTTAAATATGTTAAACCTTTTACATAAGACCAGTCCTAATTGGTCCGTGTGAATGATTTCATAAAATGCTGATCCATGTAATGTATATCTCTCACAAGTCTTTGTTTTGTAGGAAAAAAGGGAAGAGGAATTATTGACCACTCTTCCGCCACCAAATGAATCGCAACTGCAAGCTATTGGAATAGCGATTAATAAAGTGGTGCAGGAACATGGCTTGGATGAAGAAGACTTGGTAGAAAGGCTATCCACTGTGTCTGCAATGGAAACACTTATTCAGGAGAATCTTCCAGGTTTGTTAAGTTTGCTTGATGTGTGACGTTCATTATTTTTTTTTTTTTTCTATTTTTATATTCTGACTGTTTTACATTCACAGGCTGCTCTCTTAGGCTGTATGGATCCTCCTGCAGCAGAACGGGATTTAAAAATTCTGATCTGAACATAGATATTCAGTTTCCTGCCAGTGTAAGTAACCTTTTAGATTGGTATCTGACTAATATAATTACTCTAATTCAGAACAAAAGGTAGCCAGTCTGCTTACAATCTCAGAAAGGAAAGTGTAGACCTGTCCGTTTTTGTGTGTATGGTGTGTGTGTTTTTTTTTTTTTTGTGTTTTTTTTTTTTTCCTTCCATGGAAGCAATGAATCAATTAACATATTAATGTTGATCTGCAAAATGAGGATCAATATCCTTTCTCATCAGTGGATAGAAAAACAAGAAAACTCAAGAACAAAACAAGTTGGGAAGAACTCCAGTATCCATTCTGAATATGATCTGACGCCATGTTATATTAAATTTCATCAGGGCGTGTTTAGAAAAACATTTGCACAGCTTTTCATCAAAACTGCCTGTGAATTTTTTCAATGCAAATAGGTAAAAATGTTCTCCGGCTATATGCTCTGCAGATCAAATGTGTGACTGAGGGTAATATTGCATTCTGGCCACTAGGTGGCACAGATCATTAAAGGAAAGAAACATGAGTATCATCTCCTTCTGTAGACCCTAATGCAGTGTTGATCAACTAACTGCTATGCAGATTTTTTTTTTTTTTTTTTTTATTGCACATCAAAAAGTAATTGGACACCCACAAAGGTTAGAGCTGTGCTAGGGAACTGACTAATCATTTTCTCCAGCAAGTCCAAGGGCACATTGCGAGGGAATAAAAAATGCACGCCATTGTGTTGGCTTCATTTTTATCTCCTCCCTACAGAATTTTTTATGAAGCTGTCAGGGAAGGGGTGAAGGGGAATACTGTAGACTAGACTCTCATTTGAATGACAGCTCTGAGACTGCTGGCACTGATGACACCACAGCCAAGGTTGAAGTCTCTTGGCTTTTGGATGTATAGGTGAAGGAGCCTTTTCTCTTTAACCTTACCATGCCTAAAATATGTTACATGCACATATCTCATGGTAAGATTTTTTTTTTTTTTTTGAGGTGAATTATCTGGCTACAGGGTTACAGGGTATCGGGGTTTTGAGGGAAAGTATTTCAAATGAGCACTTATTTGAAGTGTGTATTGCGAGACTGAATATTTTTTGTGCAATTTTTGTATTTGGAATCCATATCTGACACCTTCCCACCGAGCGTATGCATATATGTGGCCTCATGAAAGTAGATCTTTATCCGTTGGGTTGTATATATGTGACACTGTGTGCAGAGCGCGCTCTGCACAGTGTACTTCTAGCATAGAGACTGAGCTATCATGGACCGCTCTGGGACTTGTACGAATGATCAGTAATTAGGAGCACGGTACCTGATCACTGTGATAGCCTGTGACTGGCTTTCACAGTGATCACTTACTGTACAAGCCACCCGTCTTTGTTTTTTGGTGTTTTTTTTTGGGGGGGGGGGTGTTATTTGAAGAATAGCGACATTACAATTTTTCACTAAAAAGATATAGTGTGTGTTAAAAGCAGAGCTCCACTCAAAAGGAAAGTTGCACTTTAAGACCTCCTCCCCCACTCCTGGTCAAGAAATGGCCATTTTGAGGAGGAGATGGGAAGCCGGTACTTGATTTTAACACTGACCGTCGGCACCAAACAATACCAGGATGATGGCTGCAGTAGCAGGCATCATTCTGGTACAACGGCTCAAACTCCAGCGATGTACGGGTACGTTGCTAGAACTGCAATGGGTAAAGAGATGTGTATATTTCACCATGGGAGTTCTGTATTTGACCCCAACTTCTTGCCTATAAATTCTCAGGGAAATATGGATGCAATAGCAGATTTAGATGAACTTGACTAACAAATTACAGTCAAACACCTGCTAAAATTTTTTTTAAACAGTTATAGCATCAGCCAGCCCCTCCACCACTCCCTACAGACACCCATTTGGGAGAAATGCTTTACATGAATGAAATCTTACCATTGTAAGCACCCCTGACAGTGTTAAAGCAGAACTAAAGGTAAAACAACCAACTGCGAACAGGCAAGCTATTTATCTCAGAGACTTGTTATGTCTTTTCTGCAATAAAATAAACTTGCGTATCTTCTTCACGGTGTACACTGAACTGCTCATGTGCAGCTTAGGATAAATTCTCTGCATGGTGCCTGTGTAATGGAGAGAATGTGTGCAGGAGTTGCATCATCCTCACCAGTCAATCAAAAGGGCTGAAAGCTCTGCACCCAAAAGACAGAAGGAAGATGTTGATGCTGTCGATGGATCCTGTGGATGTCAGATTGTTGGTATGGAGGGTAAGTATTTGCCGTTTGTACTGGACAACTCGGTAAAGCAAGTTGAACTATAATACTTACTGGCTGAATCAATGGGGGAAAATAAAGGGAAGGGGAAGGAGTGTGAGAACCACAAATGCAGCCGCCATATTTTAGAATTTGGTGAACGACAATAAAACAGTTTCTGCCACTGTAATGGTTTCAGTCACTGACCCAGGTTGACTGTCAGGAAAGTGCCACAAGTCCTTATAGTTGTGCTTGTTTTGTAAGCCAAAGTATTGAAGCAAGGGTGTCAACACAACACCCTGGTCATTTTTTGCATTTTGAGAAGGAAAAGCCAGTAATGGCAGCCTCTAATTTTCTCATGATAGGGTCCCTGCAGGCTAATGTTTGTACAACATATCAAATAGTGCATTTTCAGTGAGTTAGCTGACTCCCATTGTGAGAAAGTTTAAGTGTGTAATAAACAAAATATGGCATCCTCCATTGTACAGTTAATTTTACATAAAGTTGGTGATATATACATGTGTATATATGTGAATTAATGAATGTGCATTATTTCTTTAAGCTCCTTTTTGCAAACGTATCCATCCTTTTTCTTTTTAAGATGAATCAGCCGGATGTTCTCTTATTAGTTCAAGATAGCCTGAAACAGAGTGGTAAGTAGTCTTGAGGGTCCAGAGTATTTATTCAGCCTCATCTGTTTGGCAGTCTAGGGGATGACATATCTCCTCAGCTTACCAGAACTTACGGCATGCTGAGATTGTACACTAAACTGTGTATGGCTCTCAGTTAGGGTCTGTTTACATGTTTGTGCTGGGGTAACCTATTCACACCCACGCACCTGTGTTTCAGCATACCACAGTGCCCTGTAACAAATAAAAGGCAGCAGATACAATTTTAGGTCCACTGTAGTGCTAGGCAGCCAATTCAAATGATTAGGCTGGTTTGGAGCAATTCATATTTAAAGAGAAGTATGGGCAAACATTTATGCTTCCCTAGATGGATGCAGCATTAATCTGATGCAGCATCTGTTCCCCTGCTGGCCCTGCAGTGAGAACTGAAGTTCAGTTCTATATTAAAGTAAAAATTTAGTCTGAAAATTGAAGTGGTTCTAAAGGCTGAAGGTTTTATACCTTCATGCATTCCAGGTTTAAAAAGCTTTAGTGTGCAGGACAAACTCTGCTTCCAGGGAGTTAACTTGCAAGGATAGTGTATGCTTTCCTTTCTCCCTCACAGGCCACTTTAAGTCAGAACTATTCAGTGTTGCCTCCCATACTCTCATAAGTTTTTTGTTTGGTTTGTGGTTGGTTGTTTGGTTTGTGGTTGGTTGTTTGGTTTGTGGTTGGTTGTTTGGTTTGTGGTTGGTTGTTTGGTTTGTTTTACGATGATAAATCAACAGCAAAACTATTTCTCCCACCCCCAGTAAAATATAGGATTAGTTCACTTTAAAAATTGTCATTGTGCCCCTTCTAGTCAATGCATCAAAAATAGGAAATGTGTTCAACCCAGTTCGTATGTACTGTAGAATCCTTAGGTGTTGTTTATTAGGCCTGGGGCAGATTTGTTTTGAGAGAAATTAGACTTGTTTCCTTTTACATGTGTGGGGTTTTTATCTAACCTGTATATCCATTTTTACAATTCTAGATTTGTTCATAGACTTTGATGCTGACTTCCATGCAAGAGTGCCTGTTGTGGTTTGTGCAGAAAAGAGGAGGTTAGAACACTTTTTGTACATCTTTCAACAATTCTGAAATGTATTGGTAAAATGTGATTTGATATTAAAGCTGTAGTCTAGGCAAAAAGGATGACTCATTTGATAAACTGCTCTTTTTGCCCTAAATAAGGGCCACAATATTGTGGCTGAACTGCCCTAGCTTCTTCAGCTGGTAGACTGTGCAGCTTTCTGTCTGGCCCATGATCCTTCCATTTGGGCACATTTTTTCGCTTCTCATCCTGTTCTGCTGATGAACAGAGGTTCACCCCTCATCTTCTGTTCCAGAAGTGAGATTTTTACTTAAAAAAAAAAACAAAAAAAAAACTGGGGGATATGCCAGAACTCTTAGGATCAAATATGCTGTTTTGCATAGTGCATCTTCCAGTGTTTTTGGCTGCACGCAGGTGTAACCTTTAAAACAGGTTGCACCTTCTATGTACAGTATCAGATTTACTAATCTATTTAACTCTTAACCTTTTTTTCTTCATGCTTCCCAATAGTGGTCGTCTTTGCAAAGTAAGTGCAGGCAATGAAAATGCTTGTCTCACCACCAACCTGCTCGCTGCTTTGGGCTTATTGGAATCAAGGCTCATACCTCTGGTTGTGGCTTTTAGACACTGGGCAAAGGTAAATGCTCTTACTGTTTTGCAGTTTTTTTCCTTTGACTATTTCTTTTGAATAAGAAAAAAATAAAGACCTGAAATACTGATTTGCAGACAGGACTGTGATATGGTGTGCATGATGAAGTCCATGGTCATAGATTGGTAGCTTGATACAAGCTACCTGCTACTGCTGTCACTAAGACATTAAAGCAGAGCTCCACCCAAAAGGGAAAGCTCTGCTTGTCTGCCTCCTCCCCCACCGCTGCCACATTTGCCACCTTTTGGGGGGCTGGGGGGAGAACCAGTACCTAGTTTTGACAGGTACCTGATCCCACCTCTGGGTCAGTTCGCCCATCCTTCCCCCACAGCCTTCTGGGACACTTCACCGGTTCCAGAAGACTGTGCCCATTCACAAAGTGCAGTGCGCAACGCTTTTCTGCTGGTCTCCCAGAATTTGTTTATTTGTAGCTGCTGACTCAATGTTTTTTTGTGGGGGAGGAGACGCTCCTCTTTAATTAGCAACAGCTTGCTTTTTGTATCGCCTGTCATGATGTAATTAAAACCAAAAATTACCCTTTATAGTTTAAAAGCCAATCTGCAGCTTGGCTTTAAATCACGGCTATAAGGGGTCATTCATTTATACTGTGAAACAATGGAAGTAATATATGAAAATGTAGATCGGGGTATTTTAACTGGGAGGCGGATTTGAAGCAGGGTGGGGGGGAGAGAATAAGTGTTTTTTGTTTTTATGTTTTTTAAAGAGATAAAGGCTGTGACCTTTTTTTTTTTTTTTTTTTTCCATGGATATAACCAATATATATTACAAATAATTGTAATGCCCTAATTTGCCTCTGGGTTCATATGCTGATTTTACTGCACAGAGCTGTTGCATCACTTCCTTCTCCTGCCCAGGACTACTTGTACCATGAGTCATTGTTCCTCACATACATTCAGAAGTTCTCAGGCACTTGCTGACCTGTATGGATGGTGTACTGACCTGTATGTGTGCTGCACTGTGTATACTGATATGTAAATAAAAATATTGCATACTCTATGCAGGCCAACTAATCGATAATGAAAATAGTGGAAAGTTATTTTTACTGTTGGTTTTATGTTTGCTTCAGCCTTAACAAGTTATTACATTTTATTACTGATGGATTTAGTAAAACTTTAAAGTATGCACTGGTCTTGGAAATTTCACCAGATGTATAATATGACCAAAGTGTAATTTTTTAGAAAACCTTTTAAAGCGTATCAATTTAGGGTTAAACCTTATTGATCGCTCTAAAAAGTCTGCCTCTCGGTCACGCGTAGGGATACCTAATGTGTCGCACAACATGTTTTTTTTTTTTTTTTTTTTTTTTTGTATCAATAAGTTTTTATTGAAAGGTTTTTTCAAAGTAAACACAGAAGATCAGAAGTAATAATTTTTGTGCTACATACAGAGGAGAATCCAGCTATGTGATAGTAGTGGGGTTGTGACACCTGATGCCTCCAGTCCACCCAGATAATGGACACATTGTCTCAGAGCTGCTTGTTAATTTTGCTCTACTGCAGGAGTTCTGAAGACTCAAATCTGGAAGTGTTTAGAGCCGACTACTTCTGTGTTCTTACAGTAGCACCAGTCTGCGCTACTTTCAATCTTGTATCTAACTGTTGCAGTCCTGGTCTCACAAAGGAGGCTATGCAGGTTTTTTTGCCAGGTGGCTGCTGAAAACTGAGAGCCAGGCAAAAGAAAAAAAAATAACAGGTCCTGGGAAAAACACTGCCCATAACTGTTAGTTTTCACTTGTCCTAAACTGTAGGTATCTAAACATGACTGCACATAAGGTCACACCATGTAGATTCCTCCAAGAGCCCTGAAGCTACCAGCAGGTATCTAATGTATTAAACTGCACTCTGACTTTAAATTGTTTTGTTTCAGGTGACTTGACTTTAGGGTTAAACTTTGTCAGACTGTTGGCATTTTCAGATGTAGAGGTCACCAATGGCAGCTCTATTGTCTTTCAATATGCACAAAATATGTCCTTTCTGTAAAATGAATCTATAAGGATTATCATCTTTTAAAATGTGTTTGTGAGAGTGTCCTGCTTTCCTATTTACGTAGTCTCCTATAGTTGGTCAAGCCTGTTGTGCTTTCTCCTAATTGATCTGTATGTATTATTTTTCTGTACCCATTTTAAAATGTAATGTGAGAGTAGCAATTTGCTCTCCTTATTTATATAAAAAAAAGTGACTCTTTAGTCACCTCCCACTCTGGCTTAAAATCTGCCTTCAAGGAGCATTTACATTTTACTAAGCATTTATGAGTGTCATAGGAACTGTGCGATATGTCCTCAGTGTCCAATAGTGTTAGGTTATTTTGTGAGATGGCATTGGGTTTGGCAAAACAGACAGACTAATGGAAGCCTAAAAGCAGTGTATGTTCAGTATCAGAGGACTCTTTGGACATAAGAGGTTTCAAGTATTCTTTTTTTTTTTTTTTTTTTTTTTTTTTTCTTGTTTATTCCTTTTCTTTTGTATTTTAGTATTTTAACACTCTTTAAACACTTTGCAGCTCTGTGGCATAGACAGACCTGAAGAAGGGGGCTTACCGCCATATGTACTTGCTCTCATGGTTGTGTTCTTCCTTCAACAAAGAAAAGAGTCTGTTCTACCTGTCTATTTGGGATCATGGGTATGTACTGTCACTTCGGAAAGAAGATGTAAACCCAATATTTCATATTCTGTATGTTTGCCTGCTGCTCCATGTACTTGTATGAAAATATATCCTGTTCTTGCTTCCTTTGTGTGAAATCTCTGGCGTTCCTGCCAGTCACTCTGTTTTCCTATTAAAAAAAACTGACCATAATAGGCATGAAAGCACAGCGTACACAGTTTTCTGGTTGTGCTGGGATCTAATTCAATGTTCGTGCATGTGCTGACCCCCCCCCCCCCCCCCCCGCACAGCCATTCACTGGGAAGATCAGTATACTGCTGTTTTCTGCAAGCTCCTTATGCAGCTGAGACCAAAGGGTATGTGATTTCTTATTAAAAAAAGGGAGGGGTGTATTTATGATATGAATACACAAATGTTTTGCCTTCATTTCTATTTTAATCTGAATGGGTTGTCTTACATTTAAAGGTGGAGGTGGGGGTTTACATGTACTTTTTAATCAGATTCTTAAAATTCCAGGGTGTTGGTGATCTAGGCGATCTAGAATTACTGTAGAAAACCACATCAGGCTTATGAATATTTAATGCTGTGTGCACAGATTAAATGCATTTATGACTGATGAAATGCATATACTGGAGCTGTATTATCCACAAAAGTATGTCTTGAAATTTAAAGTAATTCCACTCAGTACTTTCTGTCTGAAAGAAAGGAAGAACTGATTTTAATCTGCTGCAGTTCAGTCACACTTACAGGGTAGTTAGAGGTAGGAAGTAGCAGACTGATGAGCTCCATTCTCTTACTCTGTTCTCCTATATCAGATGTCTCTTGTTGGCACATGAGCAATGCACCTCACCAGACTGGTTCCTTTTGCTGTTTCTCCCTCTGTCTGAGCTCTGTTGTACAGAGACTGTAGTCAGTTACTTTATTATACAACCCCAATTGCAAAAAAGGTTTGGACGCTGTGTAAATTCTACATAAAAGCAGAATGCATTGATTTGCAAATCTCTAACCCATGTGTTTTTCACAATAGAAAATAGAAACCATATCAAATGAGAAAATGTGCCACTGGGTTTATAGATAAAACATGTGTGCATTAAGAACAATAATAAGCAGCAAGCACACTTTGGGGGAAATTTGCTAAAACTGGAGCTTGCAAAATCGGGTGCAGCTCTGCATAGAAACCAGCAGGCCCCTTTCACACAGGCGTGCCATATGTCCGTTTTTTTTTCATCTGTGCATTTACAGATGAAAAACTGACAGCCATGTACTTCTATGGACTAGCAGATGTAAATGGATGATCATCGGTTTACATCCGTGTTTTTTTTTTTTTTTTTTTTTTTTATTTGTTTTTTTCCCTTGTTTAATTTAACAAGTTGAAGTTAGAAGCTGATCGGCTACTGTGCACAGCTGCACCAGATTCTAAGCAAATTAGTAAATCTCCCCCTTAGTGTGTATAATATTGTGTATAGAACTTGCTGCTCTTAAAAAATTTAAATGATTACTTTATAAATGTGTCACATTTTATGTCTCCAAGTGAAAAAACAAATATTGCAATATTTACACACAAACCATTTACTAATTTGTTAATACAGAGCTGCAAAAATTTGTAATTTTATTTATTGTTTTTCCTTGGAGTTCAGCTTTAAATGACTGAAATGCACCTTGCTATAATTTTCATGTGCAACTCCGAAATCCAATAAACTTGCTTTAGTGTTGTAAAAAGAACTTTAAATCACAGATGAGAGAGAACTAGAGTCTGTGATTGAAAAAAGTGGTTCTGTGCTAAAGTCTCACTTTATGTAAAGAGTAGAGAATTAAAAGCCTGGCAGTTAGTTCCCTAGCTGTATGTATAGTAAATTGTTTTGACCCACCGCCAAAAAGGCTTTTAAAAACTGAACCCAAGATTTAAAAAGGGCTTAAATTTTCTATTTCAGATTGACGGCTTTTCCATGTCCAAATTGGGGCAGTTTAACTTGGGAGAGCTTGAGAAAGAGTTTGTGATTTGGACACAGACTGCTGCTGGAAATGGAGAGAGTGTCCTAAATGAGCAATGCCAGTTAAAAGGAAAGGTAAGTGGTTTTGTTAGCACTAACTGACATTCAGCAGGAAAGTAATTAAAAAAAAAAAAAAAAACTTTCTTGCTATAAAGATTGCAATAATCCTACTTTTTAAAATTGAATTTTTGGTCCAAAAGTAAAAAATAAAGCCAACAGGCAGGAATTTTATTGCAGAAGAGACATGCTTAGTTTCTTCTGCGTTAAAGTTGCTTACTTACCTGTCTGCCCACGCAGCTCTATGTACAAATTTGGGAGTGACATAATTCCCACTCACCCAGTGACAGCGAATGAGGCCCGGGGAGATCTGGGACGCAGCATCGCTGGATCAAAGGTAAGTATAGTTTTGCTTTAAATGGTTACCATCGGTGAAATTCTATTAACCACTTTCTCGCTGTCCTATAGTAGTACTGCTGTAGGGCTGCACAAAATTGCGTAATATATACGTGATTTGCTTTTCCGGGTAGGGGGCGCACACACGCTGCCCTAGCTGTGCCACTATTGGCTGCTAAGGATGTCAATCAGCCGGCGATCGGGTAAAGCTGACAGGGGAGAGACTTGTGTGTGAACACAGGTCTCTCTCCTGTCAGCAAGGACATGCTGCTTTGTATTTCAGCAGAGAAATGCAAAGCAGCATGTCTCCATAGTAGCACACAGTTAACCCTTTGATCACCCCAGATTTTAAACCCTTCCTAACCAGTGTCATTAGTTCAGTGTCAGTGCTTTTTATTAGCACTGATCACTGTATTCGTGTCAGTGGGAGTTAGTCATACAGTTCTCACCCAGTGTCGAATGCCCACTGCAGTCCCGCTGTAACTTGCAGATCGCCTCCATTACTTTTATAAAAAAAAAATTAAATTCCAGTATATGTACCACCATTTTGTAGATGCTATAACTTTTTTCATGTAAACAATTTAATTTACACGTGTGTTTTTTTTGTTTTTTTGTTTTGTTTTTTTAGCAAAGGCCTGTAGAAGAATAAATTTTGTCCTAAATTCATGAAGGAATTTGAGGGGTTTTTTTTTTTTTTTTCAAAATTGTTGGGTCTTTTTTCTTTTGTTTCTATATAGTAAAAAATAAAAACCGCATCGGTGATCAAAAAGCACCGAAAAGAGAGCTCCATTTTTAGGGAAAAAAATGGCATAAATTTTATTTATGTACAGCGTTGACAATTGTCAGTTAAAGTAACGCAATGCCATAACGCAAAAAATGGCCTGGTCAGAAAGGGGGGTAATTCCTTGGGAGGGCAAATGGTAACGTACCTAAACTTACTTGGACACGTTTACAGCTGTCAAATTTGTGTTTTTTGTTGCCAGAGGAAAGGTGTTTAGGAGAGCTGGGCAAACGCCCTGTGTGCATGAGGATATAATCCTGCCTATTGCCAATGTGCAAGTGCCCATTGTTGCCACAAGAGTGCAATATCATTAATTCACATGTATGTGCTCTAGGGCACCAAAGAACCACGTTGATTCTAATAGGCATGTACTTGATCATTTTTGCAGGCTCCAGTCATCTTTCCTGACAAACCATGTTCTGCCTCTGTTGGTCAGCTGTGGGTTGACCTGTTAAGATTTTATGCTTTGGAGTTCAATATGGGCGACTTTGTCATCAGTGTTCGTGTTAAGGAGAAAATATCTAGGGAACTGAAAGACTGGCCCAAAAAACGTATTGCTGTGGAAGGTAATATTGCTTTTCTGGTCTTAAACAGCACCTGATATACGTCGTAAAAAGCCTAACAATGTTCCATTTTTAAAATGTAGATCCATACTCTGTTAAGAGGAATGTTGCAAGATCCTTGAACAGTCAATTAGTGTTTGAGTTCATGCTTCACTGTTTGAAGGCTACATACAAATATTTTGCTATGCCACAAAATAAATCGCAGAAATCCACAAAGAAGCCGCCAACTGATTCCACTTTAGTTGTTGAATTGGAAGGTATAGGAAGCAGAACTGGTGTTGAAAGCGAACCACAATCCAACCTTGTTCTTGATGCAAGTCAAAAACTGGAACATTTGGCTACAGACAACACATTGAACGCTTCTTCCGTTGGCACGACCCACTGTGAAAGGTTAAAGGTTGCAGTAAATAAAAAGCTAGTGTTTGACACACTTCCTGAACTTACTATTGAAGATGATTGTATAACAGCAGACCCTCAATATGCCATCAAGAGCAGTGGTGATCTAAATAGTGCTCCTGACGGGTCAGATAATGATCACCCTATACCAAAGGAAAAGCGACAAAATGATTACATTTTGATTGGCCATGGCTTTGATGATGACAGTGAGGGTGGTGAGGCTCATTTGGCAGGAAATGAAGAAACTGACAGCCTTTCTGACTTTGAAGGGGACCTGGGAGCTGAAGGTCATGACTTTGGTTTGGAGAATGTGGACATGTATGCTGTAAAGGTTGACTTGGATGAAGAAAGCACAGAGGGAACTGATGAGCTAGAGGAGACTGCACATGATTTTGTGACCGAAAGTTTTGATCTGGCAGATGTGAATAATTCAGATGAGGATGAAGATGATGAAGAAAATAGCCTGCTTTTGAATCGCAGAGAGCATTTGGATAGTCTTACTGCAGATGAAGAGCTAGAGAATACATATACTGGTTCAGCAGATGATCTCTTGTCAGAAGATGAACAGCAGACAGAACATGTGTCTAAGATTTTAAAAGATTATGAAAAAAGCAATGCAGAACTTTCTGATACTTTAGAAGATGAAGATCCCAAGCTATTACTGTTAACTGAAAGCTGCGGCATTGAGGATGCTATTTTATTTTATGAATTTAGCAAGCCCACTTTCACCAGAGGCAAGGTATGAATAAATTATATTCTATATTGTATGGGATAGGTAGGCAGAGTTCATAAACATTTTTAAGAAACTATAGCTTTGTAGATTCCTCATATGCAGATCTTGGGTTTAGATCTGCTCAATTAGCAGAAGGTGAATGTGCTGTAATATTCAACCCCCCTAAAATTTTCATCCATTTCATGAGGTTGTCAGGTTTTTTTTTTGTTTGTTTTTTTTTCCCCAAATCTAGTTACTGTGATGTACAAGCCTGATAAGGTCATGGGGGGGGGGGGGGGGGGGGGGAGTTTTGGGATGGTGACTTACATGCTAGCTTCTTATATTGTTCAAGGACACCAGTTGCAAGACCTCCTGCTATTATGCCCAGCCCCTTTAACCCTAGGGCTAAATTGAATTAAATACAAGGATTTGCATTCAGTGCAACAAAAGCCACATCTCTTAAATTCCAGAAAAAAATCTGAACATATTTTGGTTCTTAACATGGTAATTTTATCTTGCAATATTGTATTCTTGATAAAGGCTAGTGCTCAGCTGTGAATTTATAAAAAGCAGTATAGAATTTATCAATTGGAACAAAGGCTTATTTTAATGTATCTTTTTAGGCTTCCTTCACATGCCCATTTAGCCGCATACACCAGATTCTAGTGGAAAGAATTGACAGATTCTTGTGGCTGGAATGACCGGTGCATTTGAATAGCGGCAGCCATCTTTCTAATTGCAGGTAACTGCTTGATGCATGGTTACATGCAAGCAGCAACGGCCACTGTCAGCCTGTCAAAACTTTGCACAGGTTGCGTCCGCTGCTATTCGCATAGACTTGTCATTTCACTTGCAAGAATCCGCTGATTCTTTTTGCTGGAATCTGTGTTAAACGGCTTTGTGAAGGAGGTCTGAAAACTGGCCAAGGACTGCGACGTTGTCAGTGCTGCATGCAGCCTAAAACACCGTTTGATAGGCCAGCTCTCTGAAATTCTTGGTGTACAATGTGTTTATTTTTTGAACCTAGCGGCCTACTGTCGTGTGTAACTTGTGTAAGAAAGAAGGACATCTAAAAAAAGACTGCCCAGAAGACTTTAAAAAAATTGAACTGGAACCCTTGCCAACTTTAACTTCAAAGTTTTGCCAAATTTTGGATCAAGTTTGTATGCAGTGTTACAGTAAGTAGACTCAATATCGTACTGTAACATTTTAGTATGTTCTGAAACTCCTCTTTCATAGAGGTGAGGTGTTCATGGTATAGCAATTTAAAGCTTGTTGTAGACCTGTTTCTTAGTGTGTCTATCACTAAGCAAAACACTTGTGTGATATAATTTTTACCTCCCTGGCGGTATTCCCGAGTGTAGCTCGGGGTAAAGTTTCAGTACCACAAGCAGTAACACTCGGACTTACCATGCGGCGTTGCTCAGGGATTTTCTGCAGCGCTTACCTTGTCCTTCGCTCCCACGATGTGTCCCCTGCAGCGTCCCCGGCTATCTCCTCCGGCCGATGCCGGCTTCTGTGTTCCAGTCCCTGTGACGTCGGGACGAACGGGGGCTGGAACCGGCGGCAAATTTGAAAGTTTTAAAAAATTTTATTTTTTTGTAAACTATTATTACATAGCAAAACATTGCTGTTTCTAAGCATTTCACATACATTTGGTCCCTACTGCTTTTGTCCTGTGCCCTGCCTGCATGTTGACTGTTCTTTCTGCCTGGAAACTGGAAAAAGTCCATGGCGTCCAAAAAGCGTCCCTTTTTAGGTCAAAATCGGTTTTAGACCAGCTAGAGAACAGCGATAGTAAATCAGAACCACTTGCAGAATTGAGTGATAATGATTCGTGGGGAAATTAGTCCTCAGACACTGAAACCGATTTTGAGACTTTGCTCAGTGATGTGCGAACTTGGCACTATATTTCAAATTTCAGTGTTTTTGGTTTGATTATATTGAATTAAATCTATATTATTGAATTAAATGTATTATATTTTTTATGATTTATTAAAAAATAATTTATGATTTCGTGTTTCAAGTTTTATCATATCCGGAATGTTTACTAGACTCTTGTTCGGACAGATTTCAGTGAGTTACTCCTAAAAATGACAGGCCTGCAATAAAAAAACTACATATTTCCATGCAAAATAATGGTACCGCTTTTGGCACCAAAAATCTGAAATAATCATACCGCTAGGGAGGTTAAGTAGTCATTTTCCTAACTGCATAGTCCTTCTGCAACAGTAGAACTGAACCCGTTCAATGCCTTGCTACAGAATGCGTATGCATTGTGTGAGCAAGGCAATAACTGCATTCATAGGGACCTTGTCACACAGATGGTTTTGCTTCTTAACAGCCTTTTTAAGGAAACCATACACCAGCCAGTTTGTATGAGTTTACGTTTTAGATGTGACCTGATGAGACCAATTTTTTTTTTTTTCTCTGTGTATTACCAGTTGCAGTGATTATAGATTATCCATTCAAAGAAGGTGAGTGTTAGAGTGGAAATTCTGGCTGTATGATCACCTCCCTTCTACCTTTTTGTCAAGAATGAAGGGCATGTTCATTTAGATTTTGGCTGTATTCTGGTCTTATCAAATCTTGACTATTTGGTTACCAGGCAACAGGTAATGTTTTGTATCTATTGTATTCAATTGTCTGTCCCTTGGATCATATTTGTCTAAGATGAGTCTTGTTAGTATTTGTTGTTTGCTGTTCACTTCGGTGACTGTCCAGGGATCAGTTTTCACCTGAAGTCGGGCAGTTGAAGCCATGTCCACTGCCTGACCTCACAAGTCTTACTCAAGATGGGGAAAATGGAAGTCAGGAGATTTTCAGGACAGCAACTGTCAGACTTCAACTGACCTCTGACCCCCTGAGAGAGGGTACCGGGATCAAATGGTAAGTAATGCTGAATGTTTCATAAATAAGCTTGCATACACTAATCTTTTGTTTAAACCCTTTTATGGCTGTTTGAGATAGATATTACACACACACAATGGTAGGCTGTTGAAGATCACCAATGTCAATGTGAATGTATTCTATCAAATAAGTCAGCCACGGTTTTTTGTTTTCAAAGTCTAAATTTTAAATATAATTGCCTTTCTTACCATTGCTCTTTTTTTTTTTTTTTTTGTTTTTTTTTTGTCCCATAGCGGATTTTTCTCCATCAGCACTAGAGGGTAAAGCTCGTGAACATATACGGCAGGATCTGGAAGATTTTATAAGACGTGAATTTCAGGGTAAATATGCAGATAGTCTACGCAGCACATATTGTATACTGGCTTAACTAAAAACATGTACTGAGAGAAATATCAGGGCTGAATTTGTCCACTTTTAAAATTACTTGTTGCCTGATAGTGTCTTCCTTAGCTAGTTGCCTGGCTACATTTCACTTATCTTCCTATATCTTAGTTTAAGGCACTGACCTGGAACAAAGACGTCTGTGGCTCAAGCCATTGTATCCCCATGAAGGTCAGACAGCTAGCAATTGTAGGTCATTCTGCATATGGTCTCATTGGAGGTTTCCTTTTAAAGCCGGATGTTGTGAATTCTGCCACTTTCTGAAATGCGTTTGCTTACTATGATTTTTTTCCAACCAGTTTAAAAGAAACAAAAAAAAAAATGTAAACAAAATAATTAGGTAAATTAATTCACATTTGTCTGGGAAGGAATGAGCCTTGTAAACAGCCTAAATAGCCAGCAGCTCCATAGAGCTGACAAACCAGAGAACATGACTCCCTCCCACACCTGCAAATGCTACACAGGGATACTTGTGGATGACAGCCAGTGTGAACAGCTACTGGTGTGTAAGCATTACATTTCCTAGATAGATGGTGCCAGATTGTCAGATTGTTTCAGGGGCACGTTCCAGCTTTCACAAGCCTCCCAAAACCTCCAAATAACAAGACCGTTTTGTATTTTGCTGCAAAAGCTTCAGCGCAGCAATCTGTGTTCCACTGGATACAGCAGGCACAGATCGATGCGCTGTGCGCTCCCAGGGAGTGCGCACAGGCAATGGATACGGGGTGACTTTTAGAACTGTTCCCCCGCATTGGCAGCGCTCCCTTCCGGCCATTTATCTGCATGGGCCAGACAGGAAGAGGTTAAACATTGTCACCAGTGCAATACAGCATTATCCTATAACTGGCGTGGCGGTGATCAGGGACTGGTGACAGTATGTTAGAGAACCACCTTTTTTTGTATTTATTTTTTTGAACAGAGTGACCAAAGCAATACAGTTACTATGGTAACACTGTACTAGTCTCGGGAAGTGATTTTAGGATTTTTTTTTCTTTGCACATTGATTTGCTTATACAAATGTATTTAATTGATGGAAAAAAAAAACATTTTTACTGAATGAAACTGATTTATTCAGTGTCTTGTGATTGGCCAAAGCTAATCACATGGTACAAATGGGCTGTGATTGGCCCTGTCTTTACCATGTGATTGCTATGACCAATCATGGCTAACACAATTTTCTACAGTGGATGGCATGAAAGGAAGCCATCCATTGTTTCCAATTGTCATGTGATCTGCTGGGATTGGTCGCAGCACCACATGACACTGGCAGCAGGCTGGTGGACACAGACAGTGGCAGATCACTGTGTTGCCCCATGAATGGCGCTTTCTGAGAGGATGTCATATGATGCCCACTCAGGAGAATCGTCCCACTCCGCTGTAAATCTGCTATAGGCTGGGTGGGAACGTGTTGAGGAACAAAGGTCCAACCCCTGTGTGTTATTGATCAGTACACATGAGCACATATGCGTTAACCCGCTACTATGACACTTAAAATGTGAAGGGACTCTTAATTTTGTAGCATTACTTTTAATGCAAACTAGGTAGAAAATGTGCAACATTTTATATACAGATAATTATTTCTAATAAGAGATGTGTACATGTTTGATATTTGACACATTTTATGTATAGTTTTTTTTTTTTTTTTCCCCCTCCTGGTTTGTGTTCCACAGGAGCAAGACTTAACTTGTTTGGTTCCTCAAAAAATGGCTTTGGATTTATAGAAAGTGACCTGGATATCTGCCTGACATTTGATGGGCTTGAAACAGCTGAGGTAACCTTCTTGTGACTATAAGACGTCGACACACCCTTTGTAAAAGGTTTCTGAGATTTAAAAAAATCAGACCAAGCCAAAAGCATGTGGGAAAATGTGGTGTTGTCACTTGATTGAACTTTTTGGCCTTAATGCCAAAATGTATGTTTGGTGCAAAACCAACACTGCACATCACCAAAAAAACACCATACCCACAGAGAAGCATGGTGGTGGCCACATTATGCTTTTTGGGGCTATTTTTCTTCAGCTGGAACTGGGGCTTTAGACAAGGTGAAGGGAACAGTTTCAGATACAAGTCCATTTTGGCACAAAACCTTCTGATCTCTGCTAAAAAGATGATGAGAAAGGAGATCAAAGTTTTTTGTAATGGCCTAGCCAGTGCCCACCTGAACCAAATTGAAAATCTGTGGGATAAGCTGAATACAACTGTGCACAGAAAATGCCCTTGTAATCTTACAGATTTGGACTGCTTTTTTTTTTTTTTCATAAACAATTTTTATTGATTTTCACATATGTATACAAAAAACATCACAGGAGAAAAAAGGAGCACATCCATGGTGAGATCTGCATGGTTACACACATAAGAATGTCATATAGTTACAGTGGGGTGGCCATCAGAACTATACATCTGCAGAAAGGCGGGAGGAGAAATTGTCCCATGGGTGCCACACTGCCTCGAACACAGCAATCGTACAGGCTTGTACGGACTGCTTTTGCAAGAAAGAGTGGGCAAAGACTCCCAAGGCCAGATGTGCCATGCTGATGGACTCCTACCCCAAAAGACTGCTGTCATAAAATTAAAAGGTGCTTCAGCAAAGTATTTAAGGATGTGCATATTTATGCAGCCACATAATTGAAAGGTTTTTTTTTTTTTCACTTTCCCCCTCCAGCACTTTCACTGCCTGAGCTTTTTTTATTTTAAGTGTGCAAAAAAGATTGCAAAAATCCCCACCAAAACATATGTTTACTGAAAGCCAACCCCCCCCGAGAATAAAATAGTGGTAGTTCCTGTGTTTTTTTGTTTTTTTTTTTTGTTTTTTTTTTGTTTTTTTTTTGTTACACGAGATTCGCTTAATGGTCTTGAAAATGCAAAATTTCAGTAAAAAATACAATAATTTAGGGCACAAAACACAATATATTACCAAGTTTTGCGGGGGTCAAAGATTTGGTTATGCCAAGTAAATGGATACCCAACATGGTAAACTTTTTAAAAATTGCATGTGCCTGTGAAATAACAAACCTCAATATCCTATATTTTCCATAGGTGACATCTAAAGGTCCCTACAGGTCATCAGTTTAGCGTTAGGCAGGTTCTGTGGTGCTAAAATTATTGCTGTCATTTCGGCATGCACGGCGAAATGTAACGTGCATCACAATCGAGGTATTGTGGGGTTTTTTTTGCTACTGGTTCTCTTTATTGAGACGCCAGCGGTCTAAAAGACCCCTGATGTCTCACTTGTCCTCCCAGTTAATCTAATGCAGTGTAGACCATATTCTTCATATTCTTCCCCAGCCATACAGGCTGGGGAAAGTGACGGGGGTCTCAGAAGTGACGTTTTACACTCAGTCAGCTCCTTATGACATATGGACCTGGCAATAAAATGGGTTCAGTTTTGTTTTTAATTGAATTGTACAGAATATAGGTCCTATTTAAAGGTGGAAAACATTCAAGCTGATTATTATGTCTGTTTTTAGAATATTTGCTTATTTGATTTTTAATAGCCTCTGGATTCGATAAGAACGATTGAAGAACTGGCAAGACATCTTCGAAAACATCAAGGTATATTTTTGCTGAGAAAATAACTCTTTGCTGAACATTTGCCTAATTGTTCTAATCCTTTAGTATCATTCCTTAAAGAACTCTGGGATGGTGATTAAATCTGTATATTGGTCCTGAATAGTCAGTTAAACAAAATCACGGACATGATTTTGATTACTATTGTACACTTCTTTTTTTTTTTTTTTTTTTTTTTTTTTTTCGTCTAAAACTCACTGTTTTAAATATTTAAAAATCTGTGGGCATCAATTTCCACTGCATCTTCCTCAATCCCCAGGCTTCAGGAGGAAGTATCTCAGAAGCAGGGACGTATCTTCCTGTTATTCGTTGCAGCTCATGGAGACTATACATCCCATCATGCCCTGGGATTGAGTCTGAGTGGGTGGGACTGTGGAGATGTGTGGTGGATGAAAAAAGTGATACACATAGGATTTTGACTTCACCCACATGACTGTGCCCTGCTCTGCTTTCCCTTATTTTTTGCCAGTGCATTGTCCACAGTGCAATTTTTTTTTTTTATGTAAATGTGGTGGGGGGTGCTTTCTCTGACCTGTGCACATCCTGGTCTGTCAATGAAAGTGTGAGGTCATAGGAGGCAGGACAGACCAGGAGTGTACTTGCCCGTCAACCTAACTACACAGCACAGTGGGTGGATCAGACTGGGAGTTTGACACTTGGGTACTCCCACTGCAGTAAGCAGCAATGTGATGGTCTCCCTGCCTTTTAAAACTACATGGGGATTGTACAAGACTGGTGACAGAGAGGATGGAGGGCGTAATGGCCACTGGTCTTTTGAACAGAATATGAGGGAAACCGAGGGCCTTTCATTGAACATACTATACCATAACATTTTCTCCTAGAGCTCGGCTTTAAAGTATATGTCCAGATGTATCCAAAATTTACTCTAAACCTGTAAAATTTTGACATAGGAATACCCCCAAGTGCTACATCACCCAAAGACTATTCCCTACATATAGTAATTGGTTTACTAAAGGAGTAGAGCAAGTGCGCTATGCAAAATTAACTTTCACTTGCCTTAATGATTGAGGAGAAGCTTTCTGTTTTGCATTAACACAATAACCTCACCTTTTTACTGGTCTCAAGACATGTTTTGCAAACTGATAAAGATTAATAAGATTTTTTTTTTTATTCAGGGCTGAGGAATATCCTTCCTATTACAACAGCAAAAGTACCAATTGTAAAATTCTACCATGTACGAAGTGGCCTTGAAGGAGACATCAGTTTATATAACACACTGGTGAGTATACACCACATAGGTGTTTTGTTTTTTTTTTTTGTTTTTTTTTAGGTATGCACTTTTAGCTGCTTGTAACACATGCGCTGAGTTTTTTTTTCAAATGGGAAATGTGTCCTTTTTCTCTCTTAGGCACTTCATAACACTAGGCTTTTGGCATCTTATGCTGCTATAGATCCTAGAGTAAAATACCTTTGTTACATCATGAAGGTGTTCACCAAGGTACGCCTGTAATTTGAATTACTTACTGTACATAAAGTAGTAGTTGTATGAGCTCCAACTTGGCAATTCTTCTTTTCTGTGAAGGTGTGTGACATTGGAGATGCTTCCAGAGGCAGTCTGTCTTCATATGCCTATACTCTTATGGTGCTATACTTCCTTCAACAGAGAGATCCACCTGTTATTCCTGTTCTCCAAGAGGTAAGGCAGCTTGTACATTCTCTTATAGAAATGTATCATTTTGCTAAAAAGGCAGCCCATGGCAATGTTTTGCAAAAGGACGTAAACAAGTTTACTCAGTTACACTAGTAAATTATGTCAAATCACATAAAGAACAAAATATAGAAACAAAATCACATACTGTATGATGCAGTCTGTCACTAGCATTAACAGGCACTGTTTTTTGTTTTTTTTTTTTTCTTTGACAAATCCTTTTATTTTTCCATTTCCTGACAATTTTGTTTTTTATCCTGCTTTCAAATTACACAGCACTGTAGCTGAACGATGGACAGAGTAATCTTACAAGATCATGTAGTTTCAACCACTTCAAGATCAAATTGTTTCACCCCTTCCTGCCCAGGCCAATTTTCAGTTCTGTCGCACTTTGAATGACAAATGGCTCTTGTCTTGCCCTGAGTGATATTATTATGGTCAGTGGCTGGGTGAGAAGCAGTTAAACATGTTAGTTACAAATTAAATGCCAACTTTTTTTTTATTTTGGGACAAAAAAGTTTAAGCAATATGAATGAATGCTTAACATTTTGAGCACCCAGTCAGTGATAAAGCAGGATGAAACATATCTGGCTAGCACAGCCATATTTGTACATTCTCCCAATGCACCCTCTCCACCAATGAGACCCCCATGCTTAACTTGGCCACTGCTGACCTGTTCGACTGGACATCTTCCCGGTCTGAAGTCTTCAACTATTCTGATTGATGAGCCTTGCATGGCGTAACTTCCTCACATGTGCATAGGGGTTACTTCATCCCACCCAAAGAATGCTAAGATTGAACATTAAACAAAACATGCACAGCTCAATGTACAATCAGAAGAAAATAGCTGGCAGGCAGTAAAGGGGTTTTTATTACAGAAAAGATATAGTCTCTACTGCAATAAGTCTACGTGCTAGCATTTATTTATTTTTATTTTTTTTTTGCTTTTTCCCAATAACTTTTCACTGGACTGCTTTGCCCATTACAGCTGACATAATTCTCTCCTAGAACAGAATTGTGGGAGTGGGTACCTGTCCAAAAAGGTACCTGCTCCCAGGAACAAAAATACAAATTTTGGTTAGGGAGGGGGGAGAGTATGAGAAGTGTAACTTTCACTATTTAGTAAAGGTCTGTTTTTCATTTTAAATCTTGTGTAAAGGCTAATGTGTGTGGTGTTTTTTTTTTTTTTTTTCTCTCCCAGATTAACCTAGATGCTCATAAGCCCGAAAAACTGGTTGATGGCTGGAATGTGTACTTCTTTGACAAACTGGATGACTTGGTAAGAGTTGAAGTTTAACAGTGCTTTAATCTATATAAAAGATATATTTTTTTTTTTTTTCTCCCTACCTCCCAAAGAATTTAGGTTGTCTTAATGTTCATTGTCTAACACGACTCTTCTGAATCTTGACCAGAGAAGGGCAACAAAACTAATAGGGGGACTAGAGGACCTCCGTTACGAGGAACCACTAAAAGCATTAAACTTCTAATCCCTGGAAAAGACACTTGAGAGGAGATGTGGTGGTAATATACAGTACAAATAACTCAATGGTGATCATAGCATAGGGGAAAAAAAAAATTATTCAGTTTCAGGAAGATGTGCAGCCACTCAATGAAATTTGAAGAGAAGCTGTTTTAACCTTTAACTGCATAGGGGGTTCGTTACTGTCCAAGTGGTAAGGGTGTGGAACTCCCTTCTGCGGAAGGTCGAACAACCCTTTCCCGGGTCTCCTAAGACCATCGGAAAACACATTTCCGATGGTCTTAGGCACCGAGACACCGCTCCTCTATCAGTCTCCAGGCAGGTCCGCCCACATGCAGATACGTCCACATTTCCCTGGACCGCGATGTGTGCGCGGGATGACATGCCGCTCCTGTCATCTGGCCACATCCCTGGGATCACTCAACAGCTCCGCCTCCTCGCCAGTGATTGGCCGCCGGAACTGTAGCTCAGGAGAGGCACACAGGCGGCCAATCACCGGCGAGGAGGAGGAGCCGAGCAGGAGCGCGAAGATCAAAGAAGATCGAGCAAGGGAGCGGCCGGAGAAGGAAGACAGCTGACAGGTAAGTGTCTATAGCGTGCAGGTGGTGCTGCCGCAGCCAGGAATGCTGGCTGTAGATGGTAGAGTTAGGAAGCGAGCCCAGGCTGGAGCAGGAGTCAGCAAGGTAAGTATCATTGGTGTCAGTAGGAGGAATAGTATCACTGGTGTCAGTGGTAGAGTGTCAATAGTATCAAGGTAAGTATCACTGGTGTCAGTGGTAGAGTGTCTTGCAAGCCTTACCTGCATGCTTTTGTGGATCGGTCAGTAGTTGCCCCCCCCCCCCTTCTTCTTTTTTTTTTTTTTTTTTTTTTTTTTTCCCCCTGGACGTGGTGTGGGGCACTCGTACTTCATGGGGTGGTCAGTCCTGTGGGGTTCCCTGCTCTCGCTGGCCTCTGGCATTTCCTCTTGGGGCTCCCTTCTCCTCCTCCTACCTCCCAGTCCCTTGTGATTAGGCTAACTTCTTAGGGTTTTTTTTTCTTTTTGTTTCCCCCCTTCCCATGAGGTTCTGCATGGTGGGGGTCCCCTCCAGGGGCAGCCACCATGAGTCTTTACTGTGGCCAGTGGTCATTTTGCTGGTGATGCAGTGGCCATATTGAGGTCGACAGAAAGGGTGACCATGTTATGATGGACCTTTCCATTGTCTTGTAAGGGGGCTGGCTGGAGAAGTGTGTGCCGCCATTTTCCTGTAGCCACGTATCGGTAGCCATCTTGCCAGTGATCCCCATTGACTTGTATGGAAGCTGGTTGGGGAAGTCCTTGGCAGCCATTTTCTTGTAGCCATCTGGCCATTTTGCCCGTGATTTCCCACGGACGCGGCGGCTGTCCCTGGGACAGGTAGATGTGATCTCTGAGGCACAGTCAGCACAGCTGTAGCCACAGCTGGCTCACTGACCACATCCACAGGCGGCATCCATGTCAACACCCACAGTGCTCCCCTGTCAGTTGAATGGGGGTGAGATTTGCCTGCGGTACCACCCTCTGCTGTAGCATCCCCTCCTGATCATCTTATGGAGGTGGCAGGTTGATCAGGGTCTTTGACCCACTAGACGTGCTGCCAGCAATCTTGGGATCCTTCATCTACTGGGTGCAGGCATCGTTCAGGCGCATGGCAATCAGGAAGCACCCCCCACTTGTGTCTTCAGATATTTCTGAGCCTGAGATGAGCTACGCCACTGCAGCCTTGAGGATGCCTCCCCTGATTCCTCAAACAGCGAGGTTGGATTCTCTGCCTCTCCAATCACACAGGAGAGAGAGCAGGTGACCGCACTGAATACTTCCGCGTGAGACACGCTTAGAATTGGGGACTTTTCTGCTGTGGCTGACGGCATGCCTGTTCCCTTAGTATACACAAGCTGGCTAGGTCTGTTAAGGTTTTTCCTTACGCCGCTTACTTTGACAAGTTTATTTACAAAGATTGGAACATCCGATGCTTGCTTTTGTGGTTTTGAAGCACTTTCTGGTACATTACCCCTTTTGAGGAGGCCCTGTTGAGGAAGCAGACCTTGCCTCCTGTGGTGGATCCCCCTATTTCAAGTTTGAATAAAGCAGTCTTCATTCCAGTGGAGGAGTCTCCCTCCTTTGAGAATCCTGCAAACCACTGGGCAGCATCCATCGCCCACTCCATTTTTAGCATTGAAGGGTTGGCGTTATGGCCTGTGTTGGCCACAGCCCTGGTGTCTCAGATGCTTACTGAATAGACCAAGGTTCTGTGGCAAGTTTGTCCACTGGACAAGTTGATCTGATGTATGTGGATCTGGCGGACCAGTTGGTCCAGGGTCTGAAGTACATTTGTGATGCATCCTTGGATGCTGCTCCTTTTTTTCTTTTTTTTTTTTTTTTTTTCAAGCTCTTCATCTCAGCAGCGGTGCTTCGGCTTGTTCTTTGGCTCAAATGCTGGTTTGTTGACCAGACTTCTAAAAAGACCTTGGTGGCTCTGCCCTTTGAGGGAGCTTCTCTTTGGTGATATCTTGGATGACATCAGGAGCCTCACGGGAGGCAAGAGTACCTTCCTCCTATGCCTAAGAATGGGGATTAAACTGCTTCAGAGGTTGGGACCTGCTTTTACAGCCCATGAGGCTTTTTAGTTTCCCTGGCTCCTCTAACAAGGGCTCCAAGCCCTTCAACCGCTCTGGACGCACAAGTCCACCAAGCCTGTGGAAAAGTCCTCTTCAGTATGAAGCTTGGCCTCCACCCATTTCCATGATAGGGAGTAGTCTATGCTGGTTCTTGGGCCTGTAGACCTCCCTCATTCCAGGCAAGGAACTGCAAGGTGGTTGTGTTGCACTACGGGATAGATTTTTTATTTTTTTCCTCCTTCCACCAGAGAAATTCTTCCCCTTCAATCGTTCTGACCAAACCTTCCGCCATTGCGCATTCGGGCCCCATGCAGGACAGTGCAGGATCTGCTGCCCAGGGAGCAATATTCCTTGTGCCCAAGCCGGAACAGTTCCGGGGTTTTACTCCCATTCACAGTTTGCCCGATTTTAGGACCTCTATGGCCTTGAATTGTTTGGTTGCGGGTGCAGAAGTTCAAGGTGGAATCCCTTCCGTTTGGTGGCTTTTCTTCATAAGGGGGATTTTCTGGCATCCATAGACATCAAGGATGCTTACCTGCACATTCCCATCTACAAGGGACATCAGCAGTTACTTCACTTTGCAGTTTGGGTCACACATTGTTTGTTTGTTTTTTATTTTTTTTGGCAATCCCCTTAGGGTTGGCCTTGGTTCACTGGTTGCTCCCTAAGGTGCTGGTCTCAGTTCTAGCATTGCTGAGACAAAGGGGATTGCTGTCATGAGTTATCTGAACAACCTGATCTTGCAGGTGGACTCCCAGGGTGCACTGATGGACAACATGGAAATCACTATAAGCTCCCTGAAGGACTTCAAATGGGTCCTGATCATCAAGAAGTCTGCCCTGACCCTGACCAGGAGGCTGGAGTGTACAATTTTGAGTGTGCCTCACTTGTCAACTCAAAGCAGGCTACAGTGTTGCTCCTGGTTGACAAGCTCCCAAAACTAGTCTTGTATTGCAAGCAGTCCTCCCTGCAGGCTTTAGGTCCAATTGGACAACACCACAGCAGTGGCCTCTGTCATCTGCCAGGGTGGAAACGAGCAGTACGACAGCATCACTGGAGGTCAATGCATTTTTTTGGTGGAGGGAACAGCACATGCTGGCTGTTTCTGCCATTTACATCCCAGGCATCATTGGCAGAGGCAGTGGTCCCTACAACTGGATGTGTTCTTCAGGTCTGTCTACTCTGGTGGATCTTCTAGCATCCCTCCTCAACAGTTGGGTACTGAGCTTTGCAGCGATAGCGTGGGACCCCCTGGTGGATGCACTGGTGGCACTGTGGGTCCAGTATCCTCATATTTAAGTCTTTCTTCCTCTCAAGCTACTCATTTGCCTGCTGTGCTGTGCCAAAGGCATTCCGGTCCTTCTGGTAGCTCAAGACTAGCACTGTTGGTGGTAGTATGTGGAAGTGGTACAGCTAGTCATGGACACTTCCGGGCAATGGCCTCTTCGGGAAGACCTGTTTTAGGGTCAAGTCTACCACCCTGCTTTACGAAAGATATCACACCTGAATGCTCATGTTGCCTTGTGCTAGGCACTGGATGTCCGTCCATGTTTGTTCTTGGTGGCTCAGATTTTGTCCTTTCTCGAACATGGCGTTGCACAACAGCATGACTCGAGTACCACTATAAAAAAAGATTTCTGTTCTTGTGGTTTTTTTGTTTTTTTTTGGGCATCCTTTATCTGCAGTTTCATGCAAAGGGTTTGTCATTTGTGGTGCCTCCTGCAGGTTTTCCATTGTCGCCATGGGACCTAAACTTGATTCTTTTGCTCCTCCAGAATCCTCCTTTTTGGGAGTATTCGGGATATTACTCTGCTTATTTTTTTTTTTTTTTTTTGTCAGATTTCCTTGGTCGCCATCACTTCTGCACAGCTGGTGTTGGAACTGGCGGCCTTATCCTGTGAGTCTCCCTCACTGGTCTTGCACAAAGCTAAGGTCGGTTCCATCCATGCATTTCCTTTCCTCCTCATTCAGGTGAAAATCTGACACCGCCTTCGGATATTGTACTGCTTCCTTGTGTCCAGTCATCACATCCTAAGGAGGTTGCATTGCACTCCTTGGATGTTGTCTGGTCCGTGTGTGTGCGTGTTTTGGAGTGTGTGTGTAGACAGTTCAAGGAAAGGCCAGGTGACCTCAGCTACTATATCCCATTTGGATTCGGCATACACCAATAAGGACCGGGCTTCTTCCTTCCCCATTGCCAGGGCAGTTAGTGCTCTGGCCATTTCGACCTCAGGTGTCTGTGTCTCAGGTTTGCAAGGCAGCTTTCTGGCCATCTGGGCATACTTTTTCAATAAAAAAATAAAATGCTTACAAGTTGATGTGTTTATTTGCATCTTCAGATGCCTGTTTTTTGACCTAAAGGTTTTGCAGGCCGCTGTTTGATTCCTTGTTTTTGGTTTGCTCACCTCTTGAGACACCGCTTTGGGAAGTCCTAGTGGTCAAGAATTAGAGCCGTGTCTGTCACTGAATGTAAGCAAAAATGTTTTGTTTTTTTTTTGTTTTTTTTTTATTTTTTTCTTTTTGTCAGTCACAAAACTCAAAAATCCCTTTTTGAGTTCATTGACAGATGCGGCACCCACCCCTATTTTTTGAGAGTTACTTCTGACACTGCTCTGTCACTAACTGGCTTGCCTATATGGGGTTTATACCAGCTAGGTCTATAGACAGTGTGGTGTTTTTTTCTGCTTAGTCCTACTTCTGTGGGTTATGCTATAAACCCTATTGTCAAGAATCAGAAAAGCTGTGTCCGTCGAACTCGGAGAAAGGGATTTTATGGTACATAGCCTGCACACATGCCTGTAGTTTTACTAATTGCTAGTAAATACAGTCGTTGTCAAAAAATATTGGCACCCCTGTTAATTGATACAGGTGGGTTTAAATACAAACTACAGGAACATCACAATCTTGGAATGCAATTACAATTTTGAGAAGGTGCCAATTTTGTCCAGTCCATTTTTGGGGTTTTGCGTGGAATGTGTCAGATTTGGCTTTGGCTTTTTGTTTCTCCACTTTGTCTTGGCAATACAAACATGAGAATGCCTGAACATTTGTGATTGCAACAATTTTCTGGTCAAAGTAGTGCATCATCTGTTAGAAATGCAAGGGTGCCAATATTTTTGGCCATGACTGTATGTTCCTAGTTTGAATTATTGCATTTATGAAATGTAGTGATTTTTACAGAAAACAAATTGGGATTGAAAATAGGATATGATTAGCACAAACTGAAGTCAATGCAGAGGACCAGCTGAATGGGAAAACAAGGCCTATGCAGAGAAGGAAAGGATAGCAAGGCATGAAAAATGGTCACGTGGAAGAAGGAGAGTGGATTCTGGGCACACAGTAAACTTGTGAACGGTGACTGAAGGGCTTGCAAAAAAAAAAAAATAAACTGAAAAGCAAGTGGAGAATAGGAGTAGAAACTAATTTTGTGCCAATGAGAAATAAGAGTGGTCCATGGCTGCAGAGCAGGAGGAAGGAATGTGCAAAAAGTAAATGAAAAGTTTGGGGTATCTTCCAGCATGGGGGAAGTGCAGATTCCCGATTTGCTGCTTGCAGGTCTTGGACAGCCTTGTAAAGAAAGGAGGAGTGGCCAAATCAGAAATGGAGTATGGAATATGCTGTTCGAGGAGGAAGTGACCCTGGGTTTGACAGCAGTTGGGGACAAAACATTTCAGGCAGCTACAGTCCCTGTCATTTTACTGTTGAGCGAGGATATTCCCAGATTTCAGAAAATGCCACACCATTTGAACTGGACTTGTTCTCTTTGTGTTTATTAATTTTATGCTGTTGTTGTCCTTTCCAAACTGGAGGGGATTGCACTTTGAGTGGGGGTTACTTCTCTCAGGGCAGGGAAGATGGCATCTTTCACCCCCCCCCCCCCCCCTTACTTGGGGTTAGTGGAGGAGAGCTATGAACTAACATACATCCATCCATTCTACAGATTGTTTTATAGTGTTTTTAATGCATTTTTTTTTCTTTAAAGTCAAAGTACTGGCCAGATTATGGAAAAAATAAGGAGTCTCCTGGTGAACTATGGCTGGGGCTTCTTCGATTTTATACTGAAGATTTTGATTTTAAAGAACATGTCATTTCTATCAGAAGAAAAAGCTTGATAACCACTTTTAAAAAGCAATGGACTTCCAAATACATAGTCATTGAAGGTAAAATATAAACTGCATAGCATTTCTAGCTTAAACTGTCGTGTGCATTCTGCCTTTTTTTTTTTTTTCCCTTAAGGCTGGAGGACCTCTGTCCTAGGCCAGTTTTAAATATGTGCATGAAATCTTTCACTGTATCTGGCTAACATTACTTTACCAGCAAGTGAAGCTGCAGAGGAAATCTTCAATCACAGCTGATATTGTTAATAAAACCCAGATGCTGAGAAAAGCATTTTAACCTTTTTATTAAAAGGGAGGATATGCTATGGGAGTAGAACTGGATCATCCACAAGGCAACCTAGGTAGAAGAGCCTGAAAATTGTTCAGGGGGCCCAGCTACAACCTTTCATTTGGTGGTAAATGGTATTGGATATCTCCTGATTATGTATTTATTACCAAAGGAAAATACATTTTAAAATAAATAAAATTTAAGCTGTATATTTCTTGCTACTACCATAACCTACCACCAAAAAAAACCCCAAAATAATTACTCCTGCTCTTGACTATCGCAGCGATACCACGTGTGTGTTTTTGTTTCTGGGCTGTACTACACGTACAAACAACTTTTTTTTTTTTTTTTCTTTTTTTTTTATTTAAATTTTGTTTGTATTATCCTGCCACTAACTGATACTAATTTAACCACTTGCCTTCCAGAAGATTTACCCCCCTTCCTGACCTGGCCATTTTGTGCTATACGTTGCTGCGTTATTTTAACTGACAATTGCGCGGTCATGCAATGCTGCACCCAAATGAAATTTTTATGCCATTTTTTCCCCCCACAAATAGAGCTTTCTTTTGGTGGTATTTGATCACCTGTGCGTTTTTGTTTGTGCTATAAACAAAAACCATTTTGGAAAAACTATTTTTGATTTTTACATATCCAGTAAAGTATAAAACATCCAGTAAAAAAAAATTTAGACAAATTTCTTCATAAATTTAGGGCAAAATGTATTCTGCTACGTCTTTGCTAAAAAAAAAAAAATTCCAGTACAGTAAATTGTTTTTTGTGAAAGTTCATGTCTACAAATGGCAGTGTGTGTATATATACTGGAGAAATATATATATATATATATATATATATATATATATATATATATATATATATACACATACATACATATACTAGTAATGGCGATCAGCGACTTTTAGTGGGACTGTGGTGGCTTTTCTGACACGGGGGGGGGGGGGGGGGGGGGGAATGACTAAATGCCACTGACATCCCCAGTGACACTGAATACAGTGATCAGTGCTAAAAAAAAAAAAAAGCATGTTACTGCTGGCAGGAGAGAGACCTGTGTGTAAACACAAGTCTCTTCCCTGTCAGTGATACTCCGCGATCGCCGGGTGCCGGCAGGGAATCTCTGGCTGGGACCCGGTGATCTGAAGCCACCAATGGCGCATGTGCCCCCTACCCAGAAATGCAAAATCGTGTGTGTATATATACATGATTTTGTGCAGCCCTGCCGCCCTGTAGCAGTAGTTCTGCTATAGGGTAGTAGGGAAGTGGTTAAAAATAAAAAATAAAAAAAAAAAACACCTGACAAAGAAAAGAAAAAAAAAAACTGACCTTGACCTTTTTGAAGTTCATCTTGACCCAAACACTAACCCTGGCACAGACCTAGATCAAATCTTGATCTAGGTATTTTTGTTTATTTTATTAATTTTATTTGATTTATTACACTTTTTTTTTTTTTTTTTTTCTCTTCAAAAGGACAGACCCAATGTATGTCCTCTATTCAGATAGAAAACAAGGGGGCGGGCTTCACAGTGACTGATCACTGTGATAGCCAGTCGGAGGCTATCACAGTGATCAGGTGACCTGAAATCATTAGAACGGGACCTGGGGCTCTCAGTGACACCCTGGTTTTTGTGCTGGGAGCATGCCATGCGGCGTGCTCCCAGAAGAAAGACAGGTACGCAAATTGGCAGCCCCATGGGGAAAAAAGCCCAGTTCTGTGAGGCCGCTAATTTGCATGCGGTTGGCGTCAAGGGGTTAAATATAGTGTTTAAAAAAGCCTCTTATACAACTGCTCTAACTTTCTTTTCTGTCTTTAAATATAGATCCTTTTGACCTAAATCACAATCTGGGTGCTGGATTGTCTAGAAAGAGTAGGTATTCTTAAAATATGCTTACCAATAAGCATTTCCCTTCTTTTTTTTTTTTTTTTTTTTAAAGGAACTTAAAAGTGTATATTGACAACTGTGATGAGCATGTATTGAAGAGGATGTCTAGGATATATAGCTTGAAACTTTTGAAATCATTCTAGCCCTTTTCCATCCTAGTGTAAATGAATACTGCAAGTAACAGAAATGCCAGATGCTAACATTGACCACTAATAGGGTGGTGCATATACCTTTTTAGCAACTTTGGTATGGGTATTTAACCTAATACATGTACCCTCATAGTTGGAATCTAATATTTGCTTAAGAAGTCATATTTCCATGTTTAAACTGTGTTGTTAATGTTGATACTTATTATTTCCATCATGGGAAGTGCTTTTCTAAAATAAAATGCATACTACTTTATTATTTGTTGATCCTATTTAGTTGCTTGCGTCTTTTATGCTTTTTTTTTTTTTAGCACTGTGATCTTATGCAAACATCTGTGTTGGTATACTGTACATCTAATGACTTTGTGGAATTGTGATGCTCAGAAATGTCAGTTAATTGACGTAATGCTTTCTGGATTTGACAAGGCAATTTTCATTTTTTTTTCCCTTGGTGTCTGTTTCCTTTTCAGTGACTAATTTTATAATGAAAGCTTTTATCAATGGAAGGCGGTTATTCGGCACTCCACTGAAAATTTTTCCAAAAGAATATCGCTCTAAAATGGTAAATATATAAATATATTTTTTTTTTCCATAATATCTTTGAGAAAAAATAAATCATTACAACAGTGTCACTATTAAGAGTACAGATCTTGGGTATAGCATAGTGTATACATCTATATCCAGGAGTATAGTTCAGATGAGCCTGGTACATAAAGAACTTCAATTCAACGTGTACGCTCTGAACTCTGAAAGTCTTCAATAGTCATCCTCTAGGAGGTAGGTATCCTATTCTCCAGGGAATGGGGCGGCTGGAACAAATATTCTGTGTAAGCAGTAGATCGTTTGTATATATAATGAGGAGAAAAAAAAGGGTACGGGGTGTGTATAATAAAGCAGGCTGATGCTAAGCTGTATCAGCCAGCAGGGGAAAGTAGGTCGGGTCTACCTATTGGGGTTCCTTTTACCACATAAACAATAGTGGAGGGTAGGGAAAGAAAGGGAAACTTATAGGGGGAAAAAAAGTGGGGGGAGGTGTGTGTGTATAGTGTATATAAAGCATAATAGTCTGTGTTCAAAAGGGTATATGTGTTTTTAATCATGAAAGGTAAATATATTTTGACTTGGTGACCATCTTAGCATAGTAGTCAACAAAAAAAGTTTAAGCCTTGTTGCTTTAAAAGCAATCCCTGTGTTTTTGGAGCTAGCCACCACCATTCCCCCTGATCGAAGCTTTAAGACCTGAGAATGGAGAGGAAGTGGTGTAACTCCATACTTTCATATGCTTTTCTTTTGCAGCACATTGTTTGCTACAAAATGACAGATGCCTCAGGATTGCACACAAAAATGTGTTTTAGAATTTTTTGCACTTACTCCTGTATTTGAACAAGGTTTTCTTTTTCATAGGAATATTTCTTTGATCCAGATGTTCTGACTGAAGGTGAACTTGCTCCCAATGACAGATGTTGTAGAATTTGTGGCAAAATTGGACACTTTATGAAAGACTGCCCTATGAGAAGAAAGTAAGTCTCCTTGTTGCACAGTGCTGACTTGGTGGGAGAGTAAATGTGTATTTTGGTTGCATACTATAATAAGCTAATTTAGTGTATACATATTTAATGGCGCTTAATTCTAGCACCAGGTCCTATTGCAGTTTGTTGTCCTCAACAGACTTGAGGGTAAGTTCATTATTTACACAAACTTCCCAAAAACGTTGCCATTCCCCACAGTGTTTCCCCATATGCTAAAATGCTGTGCTTCATTCCCCAAACACATGCCTACTGTAGCAATTGTACGTACAGATATGGATGTCGACATCCATGTTGCTAAAGATCCTCCATCTTGTGTCATTCTCTCCAAATCAGTCCCCCCCCCTTCTTGTTGAATGGCATGTGGTCTGGTGTGGCTGAGTTCAGGAGTCACATCGGGCACAGCTGGATACACTTCATGGTTGTAAACCCCATTAGCTGATTCCAGTGTGTCTGGAAGACTCTTGCTCTGAGCTGATCGTAAAGCTATAAACCCGTCAGTCACTGGACTTGAAAGCATTCCGGAATAGCAGTAAAACCTACATCTCATTTGGAAACCACTTTTCATATAATTTCATAACTTCTCGCAGGAAATATGTACAATGAAACAGAGCATATATTCCAACAGGTCAGTTTAATGCGAGTCACCTGCTACCTTACATCCCTAGATTACGTCTACCCGAGAGCAGAAAGCGATATCTCTTTAACTGTCCCAAGCAAATATGTCATATTTGGTGTCTGGACGTTCAGAATATCATTCTGCATATTCTCCTACCAGTGGATAGGATGCTACATGTACCTATGGAAGGTTTTTGACCAGGGTATAACTTAGGAGGGATTTGGTTCTAGCCTGGGTCTCCGCCTAAACCCCCCTCCCTAAATGAGGCGAATGGCCCTTGGCTTCAGTAGACACCCCCTGCTGGTGGACTAAAAAAGAGGCTGTCAGGCCTGAGAGAGTAAGATGAAGAGACTCTCCCTTTTAACATCTGAAACCAACTTCGGGAGAAGGAACCCTTTTGTTCAGGACACTTGAATCTGCTTAAACCAATGAATTTGGCAAGTATTCTACCTCTCTAAACTTCTTTCTGTTATCTCTCTGTTGTGTTATTGGTGTGTGTGTGTATATTAGTTGCATCTTTTCTGTAAATTTTTTTTATTGCACCATTTTGACCTTTTTAGTAATCCTATTTTCTAAAAAGTGTTGAACTGTTTCTAAAGCTCTTTAATGCAAACTAAAAATCCCTGTCTCTGAAGAGCGCTACTGTGTGTTTTAAACTTCTGCATACATCTGCCTGCGGTGATGGTGTGTATACAGACGCTTCTTCAAACATCATAGTGTTAATGCGAAGATTGGCGAGCTTCCTCCTTCTCCGTACAAAAAGGTAGTGGTGGCAGTGTGAAGGGTTAATTGCGTAATTAACCTGACCCAGTAACAATCGCTCTCAGGCTGCAGCACATAGATTGTGGTCCAGTGAGCTGGAAAATCTTTGTACAGGGTGCAGCTGAGCATGGCATTGTTACGCACGTGACAGCGCGGTTCTAGTTTGGCTAGTCCTTCGGTCACAAGTTGGTGATGAGTGCTGGGGGTCTGACGCCACACCCGTCACACCTACCTCTCCATTTTCTGTCACCACCATTGTCTTTGCAGTCTGTCATGCAGATGGATGGAAGCACCCAGTGCTAGATGCGTGGCCACAGGTGTCCACTAACAAGCACTCTTAGCCTCCCTCCCCACCTGCACATGTGCAGTTCGCTCTCTCCTGCAGCTCATCATTTTTTTGTACTCATAAATATCAATACATTTCGGACTTGTTCAGATTTGGCCAAACCTGAATCATCTCCCCTCAGAACATAATATGGTGTAAGATCACAGCTAATATTCAGGAGATAATTAAACCGTGTTTCTAGTTACTTTATACGAATTTAAAAAAAAAAAAATGGATAAAACATTTTTTACAAACCTTTATAAAACCAAATGTAAATCCTAATCCTTTAACCCATCAGGATAGATTGTATGAAGTTGTGAAATCCATCCCACTTTGTTTTAATTTTACCTATTTCCCCCTCTTTTCAGTCATGGTATGCGACCAATTACCATAAATCTTAGTTGGGTTACGGTGTGACCATATTTTTTAAAATTCTTCAACCGGTAACTTGTGGGGAATGAATAGAGTATTTATGTTGGGATATTCAGTCTTTTTTTTTATTTTTATATTTAATGGTATCCCCACATAGCATAATCCACCTGGACATTTAAGAATATAGATTACATATGAACTCTTGATGTGTAAAATCCATTTTTGTCAATTGATTTTTCTGAATGAGGATGTGTATTTTTCTGAATGAGGATGTGTAAATGAAGTGCTCTTCTGGTTGTTAGGGTTTATAGGAAGAAAGATGGAATTAACAGATCTATATGTGAAACCACCTGACCGTAATCAATTATTACTATACTCCTAGCTGTCTCCCACCAGCAGTGTTTAAATCCATACCTTGTAGCCAGATAATACGTGTAAATTTCATAGTGAGTGAGGAGCCAGTGAGACAGAAACGACAGTCTTCATGCACACTGGATGTTTTTGCAGCTGCTGTTTTTGGCTTTTGGCTTTTCTTTTTTTTTTCTACAGCCAGTAAACTCCCCAACATGTTATCCTATGTATCCATGCACACATAGACGGTTATCAGCGTTTTTTGGCATTGGCGATTTTTGACTGGGAAAAAATAACCGAAAACTAGTGGGTTTCTAGAGGTGTGATTTTTTTTTTTTTTTTTTTTTTTTTTTTCTGTAAAAGCAGCAAACTGACGATTTTTTGACTGCCCTTTTTTTAGCAAAAGGTTTTTTTTGTTTTTGTGTTTTTTTGGGTCACAAACCCGCTAAACGTGAAATGATGAAAAACTCACATGTTTAACGTGACTACACATCTAACGTTACCAGAGTTCTTAAAATGCCCAGTGTGCATGGAGCCTTAGATGCAAAGCAGGTTTGCAGATGGGAGCTAACCGACACAGCCATTAACCCATGAGAGACTGAGCACAGAATCTGAAAACTGATAGTGAGCCGACAACACAAACCGAAACAAAGGATTCCTTTTGCTATCTAGTATCACTGCCATTCTACACAGATTTGGGTAATTAAGAGATATTGGAAAAAAAAATTAGCTTTTCCTGATATTGAGGAACTTAAATCCCCCCCCATCCCAAAGTGATAAGGTGATGGGAGTACCAACGTTGAGGTCCAAGAAGGAATGGTTATTTCTCCTGTTTATTCTGTGTACATTGTTGCAGTATGATCAATGGCACTTAATTTAAACATCCCTATTCAGGAAAATAAATTGACATAAGGGCTTTTACACATGTCAGAGTTCATAAGTAATCTATATCCTTAAATGTCCATGTGGATTATACTATGTGGGGGAGATGACTCAAAAAAATTAAAGACCGAATATCCCAACATAAATCCTGTATTCATTCCCAAAAATTACCGGTTGCTAAGCATTTTAACCATTTGACGCCCGGCCAATAGCCGTATGGCGTCCAGAAAAATGCACTAGCTTTCCAGGAGACCGCCATATGGCGTACTCCCGCACATACGCAGTTCACACGCTTGCAGAGCCGCGCAGCGGCACGATCTGTCACCGGCCGTGTACCTTGGAGACGGCCGATGACCGATCTGAGTATCGGCCTTGTTGCCGGTACCATGTGACCTGCTGTGACCAATCACAGCAGGTCACATGACAGTTGTATACAATGGATGGCTTCATTCA
Organism: Staurois parvus; assembly: GCF_062004578.1. NCBI lineage: Eukaryota > Metazoa > Chordata > Amphibia > Anura > Ranidae > Staurois > Staurois parvus. Next base: position 2,552,598 of record NW_028319228.1, on the reverse strand, counting down.
TGCCATCCATTGTATACTAAGTGTCTAGCTGTGAATGGTCACAGTTAATCACATGCACATGTCATGTGATTAGCTGTGGCCAAATCACAGCTAAGCACCAAAAAAAAAAACCCTGAATGAATCGGTCATTCAGGTAAATGCTTGCTTGTAGCAAAGTAATTCTTTGCTATAAGCAAATTGTGTAAAAAAAAAAAAAAAAAACTGATCACTTCCCCAAAGTAGTACAATGTTATTATGGTAACATTGTACTACTTTGGACACAGTGAAATATGAAAAAATCTTAAAAAAAAAAAAAAAAAAGTAATAAAAAATTTAAAATAAAAAATGTATTTTTTTTTTTTTCACACTGTCACCAGTCAGTGTCCCTGATCACCGCCATGCCAGTTATATGATGACACTGTACTGCACTGGTGACAGTATGTAAATAAAAAATTGAAAAAAAAAAAAATTATTTATTTTCACTTTTTCCGAAAAATTATGACAAATAAAATACAACTTCAAAAAACTCGCCATGCCTCTTATGAAGTATGTCGGACTATCTACTTTGCAAAAAGGGGTCATTTGGGGATATCTGTACTATTCTGACATTCTTGGACCTCAAGAAATTAGATTGGCTGTCAGTACTTCAGGACTGATCAATATTCAGATCTATACCATAGCTTGTGAACTCTATAACTTTCCTACAAACTAAAAAATACATCCTAACTTGGGTTATTTTCACCAAAGACATGTAGCAGAATACATCTTGGCCTAAATTTATGAAGAACAATTATTAATTTGCAAACTTTTATAACAGAAACAAAGAAAAACGTGTGTTTTTTTTTTTTTTTTTTTTTTTTTTTTTTTTTTTGGTTTTTTTTTTTTTAATTTTCAGTCTTTTTGTTAGCAAAAAATAAAAACCCCGGCGGTGATTAAATACCACCAAAAGAAAGCTCTAGTTGTGTGAAGAAAATGATACAATTTTAGTTTGGGGACAATGTTGTATGACCGCGCAATTGTCATTCAATGTGTGAGAGCGCTGAAACCTGAAAAATGGCCTGGGCAGGAAGGGGGTAAAATGCCCGATATTTAATTGGTTAAACAATGCAGGCACACTGACACTGTATCCCAAGTAAGGTTTATGGTAATTGATTGCATACCATGACTGAAGAGGGGGAAATAGGGAGTTAAAAATAAAACACAAGTAGGTTGGATTTCCCAACTTGGAGGAGTTCCATCTGAAAAAAGTCAGCCGCTACAAAACCTGTAGCAGCTGACTTTTAAAATAGACACTTACCTGTCCCTCGGTCCAGCGGTGTCCTCATCACCGCTGATTTCACCAGCTGTCTTCTCTCCATGGCGCCGGCATCTTCAGCGTGGGCACCCGGCTGTGACAGCTTGCGGCTTCACAGCCGGGTGCTCACTGTGCATGCGCAAGAAGCGCTGCACTTTTGTGAACAGCTCTGTAGTCTTCTGGGACCTGTCACTTGTCCCAGAAGTCTACGGGGAAGGAGGGGTGGGGAGGACAACTTTCGATCGAAGTGGGAGCGGGTACCTGTCAAATTTGGGTACCCGCTCCCCAAAGGTGCCAATCCTTAATGGGGAACGGGGGACAAAGGCTTAAAGCGGAACTTCCACTTTTGGGTGGAGCTCCACTTTAATACAGTCTGTCCTAAGGGGTTAAATAAGAATTATGATTTAAATTTGTCTTTTTTAAATGTTTGGAGAAATGTTTTTGTTTTTTTTTTTTTCTTTTGTTTTTTTTTCTTTTTTTTTGGTTTGTTTTTTTTTTTTTTAACAGATCTTTATACGAAGTAACTAGAAACACTGTTTATCTCCTGAATATTAACTGTGATGTTAAATCATATTATGTTTGGAGTGATGATTATTCAGGTGTTGCTAATTTCTAGTCAATGAAAGAAATAGCTATATAATGAATGTAATTTAATTTTCAAGTTTGTTATGCCAGATAAAGGATCTTAACGCAATATTTGCGTTTTTAACTCTCAATACATTTAAGTGTGTGTGTGTGTGTGTGTGTGTGTGTGTGTGTGTGTGTGTGTGTGTTTACAGTTGAAAGCATGAAATTGTCAAATGTCTTGGTATGCTGATGCCTAAGAGTTCCTTCACTGGAACTAAGGAGCCAAGCCCAACCCCTGAAAAACAACCCCACACCATAATCCCCCCCACCAAACTTTACACTTGGAACAATGCAGTCAGTCAAGTACTGTTCTCCTGGCATCTGCCAAACCCAAACCCAGATTACCAGACAGAGAATCCTGATTCGTCACTCCAGAGAACATGTCTCCTGCTCTAGAGTCCAGTGGCGGCTTGCTTTATACTACTTCATTTGACGCTTTGCATGGTACTTGGTGATGTAAGGCTTGGATGCAGCTGCTCAGCCATGGAGACCCATTCCATGAAGCTCTCTACGCACTGTTGTGCTAATCTGAAGACCACGCAAAGTTTTGGAGGTCTTTAGCTATTGACTCTGCAGATAGTTGGCAACTTCTACACACTGCGCTTCAGCATCAGCTGACCCCACTCTCATTTTAAATGGCCTACCACTTTGTGGCTGATTTGCTGTTGTTCCCAGTTGCTTCCACTGTGTTGTAATATCACTAACAGTTGGCCAGCGAATATTTAATAGTAAGGAAATTTCACGGGTGGACTTATTGCACAGGGGGCAACTTATCACGGTACCACGCTTGAATTCACTGAGCTCCTGAGAGTGACCCATTCTTGCACAAATGTTTGTAGAAACAGTCTGCATGACTAGGTGCTTGATATTTCACACCCGTGGACATGGAGGTGATTGGAACACCTGAATCCAATGATTTGGAGAGATGTATTACTGCACTTGCATGATATTGAGGTGGTGATAGCTCAAAATGCAGGTACAAAGAACTCTTCAGCAGTTTATAGAGCAGCTATTCTTAATCTTTGAAAACACTGTATACTTAGCAGCATCAAAGCACAGCTGAATCCTTTGGGTTGCTAATACTCTTCATTTTGATTAGTTAGAGCAATTACTATGGAATGTGTAGTGACATTACAACCACTTTAATTTTCAGTTAATTTAGCCAGATTAGTAAAATATGAATTCTTAATTGCTTTCTACACTTACTGGATAAACATAAGTGTTTTTATTAATGTATCAGCCTGAAGCTATTGCTGGTTCTTGGGATACTGGAGTATGTAAAGTAGGGGAAAAATTATACTTAAAGGAAAATGTTACACTTTAATTTTGTTCCTGTATCAATAGTGATGCATCTAAACCCAAAATCAGAAATGTAATACATTGAGCCTAACCAATCCTTGTATGTGATGGCTGCATTGGTTTTGTTTTCACAATTTTTTGTTTCCTTGTTCACCTGGTAATCCTGCGAATAATCCACTTCCTGTCCCTGGGTGGCTATACAGACTCGTTCCAACAGTATCTATGGAGGGGGCCATGGTTGCCTCCCAGGCTACTGTCCTGATGTAGATTAGACAAGTCTTCAGTTAATTTCAATTACATGGGGAGCAGAAGGTTTTGTATTTTACAGAAGATGACTTGGACAATTTGCGTTTTTAGTTGAATTCACAATGTGACAAGGACACCTAAAGAAGATGTTCAGGTGAAACTCAAAAAATTAGAATATCGTGCAAAAGCTCATTTATTTCAGTAGTGCAACTTAAAAGGTGAAACTAATATATGAGATAGACTCAATACATGCAAAGCAAGATAGTTCAAGCTGTGATTTGTCATAATTGTGATGATTATGGCTTACAGCTCATGAAAACCCCAAATCCACAATCTCAGAAAATTAGAATATTATGAAAAGGTGCAATATTCTAGGCTCCGTGTCCCACTCTAATCAGCTAATTAAGCCATAACACCTGCAAAGGGTTCCTGAGCCTTTTAAATGGTCTCTCAGTCTGGTTCAGTAGGAATCACAATCATGGGAAAGACTGCTGACCTGACAGTTGTGCAGAAAACCATCATTGACACCATCCATAAGGAGGGAAAGCCTCAAAAGGTCACTGCAAAATAAGTTGGATGTTCCCAAAGTGCTGTATCAAATCACATTAATAGAACGTTATGTGGAAGGGAAAAGTGTGGAAGAAAAAGGTGCACAAGCAGCAGGGATGACCGCAGCCTGGAGAGGATTGTCAAGAAAAGGCCATTCAAAAGTGTTGGAGACTTTCACAAGGAGTGGACTGAGGCTGGAGTCAGTGCATCAACAGCCACCACACACAGACGGATCCTGGATATGGGCTTCAAATATTGTATTCCTCTTGTCGAGCCGCTCCTGAACAACAAACGTCAGAAGCGTCTTACCTGGGCTAAAGAAAAACAGACCTGGTCTGTTGCTCAGTGGTCCAAAGTCCTCTTTTCTGATGAGAGCAACTTTTGCATCTCATTTGGAAACCAAGGACCCAGAGTATGGAGGAAGAATGGAGAGGCACATTCTGCAAGATGCTTGAAGTCCAGTATGAAGTTTCCACAATCTGTGTTGATTTGGTCCACTGTGCTTCATTAAGTCCAGGGTCAACGCAGCCATCTACCGGGAGATTTTGGAGCACTTCATGCTTCCTTCTGCAGATGAGCTTTATGGGGATGCTGGCTTCATTTTCCAGCAGGACTTGGCACCTGCACCACAATGCCAAAAGCACCAAAACCTGGTTCAATGACCGTGGGATTACTGTGCTTGATTGGACAGAAAGCTTGCCTGACCTGAACCCCACAGAGAATCTATGGAGCATTGCCAAGAGAAAGATGAGACATGAGACCGAACAATGCAGAAGAGCTGAAGGCCGCTATTGAAGCATCCTGGTCTTCCATAACACCTCAGCAGTGCCACAGGCTGATAACTTCCATGCCACGACGCACTGAGGCAGTAATTGCTGCAAAGGGGGAGCAAACCAAGTACTGAGTACATATGCATGCTTATACTTTTCAGAGGTCCGATATTCTATGTACAATCCTTGTTTTATTGATTGCATGTAATTTTCTGAGATTGTGGATTTGGGATTTTCATGAGCTGTAAGCCATAATCATCACAATTATGACAAATCACAGCTTGAACTATCTTGCTTTGCATGTAATGAGTCTGTCTCATATATTAGTTTCACCTTTTAAGTTGCTTAACTGAAATAAATGAACGTTTGCATGATATTCTAATTTTTCGAGTTTCACCTGTATCATCTAATCTGGTTTTCCTGCCTTGATGGGGTAATGTACAACCCCAATGCCAGAAAAGTTAGGACGCTGTTTAAAACATAAAAACAAAATGCAATGATTTGCAGGTCTCATAAACCCACATTTTAATCACAATACACAATAAACCCACATTTTAATCACAATACACAATAAACCCACATTTTATTCACAATATACAGTAGAAAACATATCATTGTAAGAAATGTAATTTTGAAATTGATGGCAGCAACACGTCTCAAGATTTGGGATAAGGCAACAAAAAAGATGGCAGTGTACAGTGCTGTGAGTGTTTGCCCCCTTCCTGATTATTTTTTGTTTTTGTTTTTTTACCCTTAGGTTTGACTCACAAGTTATTCAGATCAGCAAATGTTAATATTACACAAAGATAATCTGTGTAAATAAGTGAAATCTTCTTCATTTCAAAACGGCACTTTGTATGAGGAGAAAAAAGCAGTCCAAATTACTTTCACATAGGGCCAGGCAGGTTTGGACAGCTTTTTTCCCTTAATAAATGAAATCTATAATGTAATAAATTATTTGGATCAAACTAATTTTAGGTGTGACAAATATGCAAAAAAAATTTAGGAAGGGGGCAAATACTTTTTCACAGTGTTGTAAGTGGTACTGACAAGGAAGAACACTTTGCAACTAATTAGGTTAGTTGGCAACAGGTTAGTAACATGATTGGGTATTAAAAAAACATCTCAGATAATCCAGTGTCTTGGAAGTAAAGATGAACAGAGGTTTCACCAATCTGCAATTTTATGTTGAGGAACATTATTCAGAAATTAACTTTTAGATGCAGCTTTTCAAAGGCCTTAAATCTATCATCTACAGTACATAATATCAGAAGATTCAGAGAATCTGAAGAAATCTCTACACAAGAGAGAAGGCCGAAAAGCAGTGCTGAGTGCCCAAAGATCAGACTTCCAATATTTACATTAAAAACAAGCATGGTTCTTTTTCTTTAAACTGAGAAAATATACCATTTGATGTTTTCTATTTCCAATTGTGAATAAAATATGGGTTTGAGACTTGCAAATCATTGCATTTGTTTTTTTGATTTTTTTTTTTTTTTTTTTTTGTATCTAGATTTTACCCAGTGTCTGGGGGTTATGTAGTGCTTTGTACCAAGTTGCTAATGGTTTTCTAACCATAGTTATGAAGCCCAACCTGCCACAGCCAATCTGTAGTAAATGTTCACAGTCGAGACCAGCTGCACTTATGAATTGGCTGTTTTCTCTCAAAGTTGTCAGACAAGCAACAGCAAGAGGAATAAAGTGTCTGAAATGTCTTGCCCTCAGAACTATGGTTAGATGGGTATTGGCAGCATGGGACCAATATACTACATGTACTTTACCCCATAGTGAATAGAACTGTAACAAAAATGATGATTTTCTTTAACAGGTATTTTCTGTACATGCTTAAAATATTGTCTGAACAGTGAAAGCTAATGCAACCACCATATCTAAAGACTGAATGCTGCAGTAGTTTGCATTTTTGTTCATGGGTTCAGATCTACAGTGGGGAAAATAATTATTTGATCCCCTGCAGATTTTGTAAGTTTGCCCACTTACAAAGCAATGAAGGCTCTAATTTTTATCAGGTGTTTTTTAAATGATGGAGACAGAATCTCAACCAAAAATCCAGAAAAACACAATGCAAATGTTATAAATTGCAGTTCATTGAGTAAAATAAGTATTTGATCTCCTACCAACCAACAATTCTGGCTCCCATTGACTGGTTATGTGCTCATGTGGTACACAGATTAGTCCTGTCAATTTAAGAGGGTCTTCCTAACGACAACTTTTGTGTATAAAAGACACCTGTCTAGAGAATCTTTCATCAATTCAAACCTTACCACAATGGGCAAGACCAAAAAAGCTGTCAAAGAACATCAGGGAAAAGATTGTAGACCTGCACAAGGCTGGAATGGGCTACAAGACCATCAGCAAGGAGGTTGGTGAGAAGGCAACAACTGTTTGGAGCTGTTATTCGCAAATGGAAGAAATACAAAATAATCATCAATTGCCCTCGGTCAGCTCCATGCAAGATTTTGCCTCGTGGAGTAGGGATGATCATGTGAAAAGTGAGGGATCAGCCCAGAACTAAACAGGAGGAACTTGTAAATGATCTCAAGGCAGTTGGGATCACAGTCCCCAAACAATCCATTGGTAACACAATATTGCATCATGGCTTGAAATCCTGTAGTGCCCAGAAGGTCCCCTTCAAGAAAGCACATGTACAGGCTGAAGTTTGCCAGCGAACATCCGAAGGATTGAGAGAGTGCTTTGGTCAGCTGAGTCTAAAATTGAGTTCTTTGGATTTAACTTGCCTTGCCGTATTTGGAGGAAGAAAAACGCTGACTGTGACGCTAAGAACACCATCTCTACAGTCAAGCACGGAGGTGGAAAGCTTATGCTTTGGGGCTGTTTCTCTGCTAAAGGTACAGGCCAACTTTGCCGCATGGAGGGGCCAATGGACTGGGCCATGTATTGTAAAATCTTGGATGGAAACCTTCTTCCCCCAGGCAGAACACTGAAGAGGAGTTGTGGATGGGTCTTCCAGTATGACAATGACCCAAGACGACAATGGAGTGGCTCAGGAAGAAGTGCATTAAGTTCATGGAGTGGCCTAGCCAGTCTCCAGACCTTACTAGAAAATTTATAGAGGTAGCTGAAACTTCGCCAAGCGACAGCCAAGAAACCTTAAGGATTTAGAGAATTTCTGCAAAGAATGGACCAAAATCCCTCCTGAGATGTGTGCAAACCTGATAACCAACTAAAAGGAACAACTTTCCTCCGTACTTGGTGGAGAAACCTTTGATCCCCAAGCAAAAATGCGCTTAGCTACAAATACTTATTTTACTCACTGAACTGCAGCTCAATTTATAACCTTTGTATCATGTGTTTTTCTGGCTTTTCGGCTGATATTCTGTCTCCATTTAAAATATAACTATGATAAAATTATAGATCCTTCATCTTTGTAAGTGGGCAAACTTACAAAATATGCAGAGGATCACATAATTTTCCCCACTGTACTTCAGTTTTGCATGTTAGACATTCAGTCCTAAATTTAACACATCTCACCTGGTTCCCCATGGCTCCTTCTTTTTTTTTTTTTTTTTTTTTTTTCTTTTTTTTTTTTTTTCTTTCTTTCTCCTCATTAGAGTTAGAAGACGCAATCACGAAACTGCCTCAAGCCAAAACCAAAGATACCCAGACAGACCGCAAAGAAAAATTGAGGACAAGGAAATGCAGGGAAGTGGTGTGAGCATGGATGGAAGAGAACTTCATGCAACTCCAAGAAAAGCCCAGCAAGGAACTTGGGGCAACAATGAGCTCTGCAAAGATAGAACACCTAGATCTGGCTCTGAAAAGTGGAGAAGACCAGAAGACAGAGAGCTTAGGGAAAAACGCTGTTTCATTTGTGGACGGGAGGGTCATATTAAGAAAGAATGCCCTCAGTATAAAGGGGCGGCAGGTGAGTGACAGTGTGGTAAATATATAACTGAACTCTTTGCCTTTACCACCCCACCTTACAAAATGGCACAGCTGATTTCACCACTTTTAGTTACACAGAAGTACTTTTGTGACATTCATCTGCACTACTGAAAACCGTGTTTTACAATGCAATTAGTGAGCTATAGAAATAAGGAACTGTTATGCTTAAAGAACATCCTTTTTACTTCTTGTTTGCTTGTCAAAAGTGGACTTGTCCCTTGCCATTCATTGACTTTAAAGTATTCAGGGCAATATTTTTTTCATTCTTGAAGCTTAAAATGGGCATACTAATGCATTTGGAGCTTTCATAGTAATCTGTCTCTGACCTGACTTTGCATCTATGCTGGTAGCCAGATATGACTAACTGTACATCCACTACCTACAGTCTTGATTTTGCTAAGATCAAGGGAAATGGTAAAAAGAACCAGAAGTATGTACTAATATATTCATGAACTTTAATCTACAAATATCTGTAGTCCTCAATTGTGAGAGGTGACTTAAGTATTTATCTTTTATCAGCAGACCATTTAAGGCCCAAGTTTCACTAACAGTCCTGTCACTGGCAGTTACTCCCCAGTATCAGGATTGTTAAAAGCACAGAAAACCCTTTCCTGCTTATACTTGTTGCTTCTTTGGTTCTGAAAAATATTCTACAAGGCTTCAGTAAAACGGTGATGCCATAGGATCAAGCGAATGCTCTATTTAGCAATCCTGTTGCTGTTGAGTTTCAGCTTGTGACAGATTTGCAAATGTGATAAGGGTTTCCATGCATGTATCAATACAATGTGATAAGGGTTTCCATGCATGTATCAATACAAGCAAGTAGTGCAGCAGATGTAAGCAAAGATCATATCACGTAGGGGTTCTACTATATTACAATGTTTTTCTGACTTTGTGTAATTGTTTTTAAATACAGGGAGCCCCAAGTCTGAGATCTTGTATGGATCGCCATCTGCAGCCAGTCCTCAGAAACCACACACCCGATTTATCCCAGTAAGTGGGAAATCAACTGAATTACAGTTGGTAAACTCTCCTTGCCCAGCCCTGGCATCCCTTTTGATAGGGTCTGTATCCACGGGGGGCGGGAAGGATCAGTGTTCGTGCGACTACTGTGATTGTCTGTCTTGCCAGCTACTGATCATTGGTGGGAATCCAGATCTGCCTTTACAGCTTGGTCTTTGTGCTGTAAGCTTGCTCTCTACACAGAAACATCAGCTGTGCAGTGATGCAAGTGTGCAGCGTGTGAATGTAAAGCCCACCCTTTTGCTGCTGCACATACTATATTTGTTACAGGTTAAACATGTACATCTTCTCTTAAAAATAAAGTTAAAAGCAAGATTGTTTGCTTATATTAGAACTCGAGCCAAAACAATCTTTCATCAATGTATTGAAACCTAAAAAGAAATATAATCCTTTACCAGGTTTTTCTTGCTTGTGTTGGGAAGATTACCTTTCGCTTTCTGCTTTGGTGACTAGTGCCTTGCTTGGTGACTTGAACAGAGATCAAATCTGCCTAATGGGTTCAGAGACCTCCATAACCTGACAGAGGCTTAAACCTCAACTTTCCTAAAAAGATACATTTCTGGCTGGAGTTGTATTTAAATGTGATAAATTGGTAGCTTCTTGCTACTCAAATCTGTATGTGCAGCAACAAGAGTGCAGGCTTTGGAGCGGTAGTAAAGTGTGGCAAAAAAAGACACGCGTTTAGGAGAGAGTTTCCTTGTACATACAGGTTAGCTTTAATTATAATCTTACCTGTAGGTAGAAGTCAGCCAGCAAGTGGTGTTTACTACCGCTTTAACTCCCATACGCCACACATGCATCCATGCCAGACAGTGGTTTCTGTGCCAAGAGCAGATGTTTGTTTTTATTCATTATGTATATGTTACAGCAAAATGTATTTCTTGCATTTCAGGTAGTACCATCACAAGATGATAGGAAAAAACAAATGTCCTTCAGTCCTCAGTCAGGTGAGTTGAAACTGGTTATCCAAAGAGCTCACAGTGCTTTAGCTGCAGATTAAAAATTGCAAAATTTATTTTTTTTAGTTGAGTAATTTTCAGAAGCTTACAGCCGCAGTGTTATTTTCAATACTATACTATATTTTCAATAATATATAGTGTTGTGTGAAACTATTCCTCTTGTCTCTGACTTGGATATAATAAAACCACTGATGCCAGGTGTTCTTTAAATTGAATCTCATCAGTTCTTGTATACAGTAGTATTTTGGGCAGAAGGGGGAAGTAAGGGGCAAAAGGACAATTGCATTGTCTGTCTAGTGTGTCGGGCTCGATTGTTATAAGAAAATCAGTAAATCTAGTATCTGTATAAGACTATTTTTGTTGTAGATATTTTATTAAAGGAAAAGTTAAACATTTTAAAGTTGTAGGTTTCATCCCTAAAGTATAGATATGTATAGTTACGTGTGTGTTCTCTCGCAACCCCAGCAGAAAACTTATTGCTAGTGGGAATGTGCAAGCAAATACTACTGTGCTTTGTGTGAGTGCAGCAGTCTGACAGCCATCCGCCCTGTCATCCTTAGTTTTGTGATTGCAATCAGCAGGGTGTGTTCTCTGCCAGAGTTGTAGTGATGGCAGGCCAGGTGGTGTCAAACTGTTGTGTAGAGACTGCTGTTGCCACATAGGCCAGTGTGTGCCCTTTAGTGTGCATGCACTGCCAGCAGTGAAAGGGTGGTTGTGTTTTTTTTGTTTTTTTTTTTTTTAACTATGCTTGAGGAAAAACCTAAAAATGGGCTTTAAAACAAAGCATCACTAACTTCATAATGGCAACTAGTAGTCAACCGATCATAAGGTGTTTGATCAAGACCATTATCCCTCTTGTTTGTGTATGGCTTCCATCCATATTTCCTCCACCACCATCATTGCCATAAAACAACATATAGACAAATTACTTTTTTTATTTTATTTTATTTTTTTTCCCCCTAGGCAGCCTTTCCAGTAAATACATGTCTCAGGGAAAAGCCTCTCAGAAGAGGACACAACAGGAATCATAAAGGTGATGGCACACAGCCACAGATGGGGATTTAAGCCGTCCAGATGTATGCCTTTTTACTCGAAATGAAGTTTACATCAAGATCAACTCTAGTCATGAAACAGCAGCTATGAAATAACATTGGATGCAAAAATGGTTACTTTATTTTAACCTCAGTATGTTAAATAGCATTGTGTTTTAATTCTCTTATCAAGGGCACCTTTTTTCTTAATTTATTTTTAATATTTTAACTGACTGCCACAATTGGGACAGTTATACTATTCTGTATAGAAACATGGTGCCCCTTTTTGCCCATGCCATTTTAATTGCAGTGCAGCTCTACATATCTTATATATGGCTTACCAATTGACTGAGATTCCTCATTTTCTTTACAGAAAAGAAATATTTTTGAAAATTGAATTCTATTTATTGTGTCAGGAATCGTTGTGTAAAACTGTTTAAAACATTTTGTGAACGGCTGCTGTATTTACAAACATGATTTTATTATAATTACTGTGGATAGTGTTTTTTTTTTTTTTATGTAAATACCTCATTGCATGTAATGTTTGCATTCTGCTTAATCTTTCATCTGTTTTCATAGGTTTTCTCATCAGTCATGCAAAACCTCTCAATATTTTTAAAGCAGATTCTCTCATTTTGCTTTTGGGAATATGCTAAAAAATCTTTAAATCTAAAAAAAATTCAGGGTGTGTTTGTTTTTAGTTTTATTACTTTAAGTCCTTTTTTATTCTGCTGTAAGGTTTCAGATTTCTGTACACTCATCCCATAGACTGGAACTTATTGCACGTTATATAGCTCCAAGTACGTAGAGTTATAAAGTAATTTTGAATGGAAAAGGCAGCATAGCTATGATGCTATATGTATTTCAATTGAAATCACAAGACCTATACACATTCATGCCTTTTTAGCACATGATGTAACCACAGATGTGTGCAGATCTGTTTTTGTGGTATCCTGTGTTTTGGAGTGTCATAACAAAGTGTACATCATGGTTTTTCGGAGTTGAGCTCCAGCTTTTAGTGAAGTTGGGAGTTCATTTGGACTAAGCTGGTCCAAGCGAACTATTTACTTCACTAAGACTCTTGGTACTGCATGTAGTTTTAGTTACACACAGTATACATGGCGGTGTTTGGCAGTGAAGGGGGACATTAGTCACCCACTGGGAACAAAATTTAAGTATGAGTGCTTTTCAGCCATTCACAGGGAGTTTTTATATTCACTTCATCTGATGGGGTGAGTGGATGACATCATGATCTAAGACTTTGTCAATCAGAGGAAGCTTTGTGTGCATTCAAAATATGCAAAGCTCCCTGTGAGTGGCTGAGCAGTGCTCACTCAAAATCAATTATTTTTCAGATGTGGGACAGGAAGTTTCCATCTCACTGCTGGAACATAGCTCTATATACTGTAGGTAGCTGAGGCTACATACAGTGCTGAGAACCACTGCATCTCTTGTACATTGTTTGGATCAAGCTTGTCCAAAAAAAAAAAATCACTATTTAAACTTCACTAAAAGCTAGAGATAATCTTTAAGACTGGAGAAACCTGTCTTGTGGTGTGACTGATGCATTATTTGTATTGTAAAGACTCTACATCCTGTACAGTGCTAATCATGTCTTCATATTAGTGTATATAGCCTTACAGTATGTAATCTAGAGAATGGAAGCGCTAAGATTAACTTGGTGAGCCTGTCATGGAGAGAAGAAAAGGTATAAAAAAAAAAACAACAGTTCTAATCCTTATCAGTCCTACCACCATTGCAGCAGAGCAATCGCACTTTTACAACCATGGTTGGGTACCCTTAGCATTTGACAATGGATGTAAGGCCCTTTGCAGGGAGACACTAGTGATCAATAGGCAGAAACAGGCATTATGTATATCTTGACATGTTGGTTTCTGTGAGATCCTAGAGGCAGCTGTAATGATTCAAGAAATCAAATATCTGCTTTAATGAAGGTGATCTGTATTAGAACTGTTCCCCACTATTATATATTCCCCCCCCCCCCCCCATCACATGGTTTCTATAAAGAGTCTGGGAAATTAAAAGGTTCCATCTTGGACCAAAAGTAGCATCACTGGGCCTTTCATACACCACTGAATATTAAAGTGTAAAAATTAGCAAACAAAACCTAATGACAGGTTTTGTCAAATGCAGTGAGTTTTTTGGGTTTGCCTCTTTTGAGTCTTTGTATGAACTAGGCTGTAGACCTGTGGTCATACTAAAGTGTCTAATCACAGACTGTCTGACAAAATTGTATACTTTCAGTACATGCAAGCACTTAACTGCTATGCAGTTACATAGAATGAGACCAGTTTTCTTGCAAACTATACGAAGTCACTTAATGTTGCTGTTTTCATAGCACTTTTTTTTTTTAACAGTTGAGTTGTGTAAAACAGCTTACAGTTAGAAATAAAGACACCGGTTTTGAAGAATATTTTGTGTGCCCTACAAAAGGCTATAATGAAATCCAAAGCAAAATTTGCTTTGGATACCTGCATACAGAGATGTATATCATGTTTACAGAATGATTTGGTCAGTTTTGTAAGGAGATTCTTTGAACCTGTCTCCTTGACCCCTGGATGCAACACATTTTGTTCAGTAGGGCGGTGAATAAACCTTCCCAAACTATTTTAGGATAGATTAAAAATGTTATGTTTTTTCAGTTTAATTACAGTTCCTACAAATGCTAGGTATATAGTTCCTACAGCCTCTCTTCCCACAGAAAGTGTATCAAACTGTATTCACCAGTGGCCTTAAAAGAGAATAATGACACCTGGAATTTATTTTGGAGCTAAGCCACAATTTTACAATGGTTTCTGTTTTAGTCATTAGTTTTAAGCCTTGTAAATCAATTTTTGCAATATATTTGTGCAGTATGTCATTACATAGACTGGAAAGCAATTTGAAATGTGTCTGGGTATCAAAACAAAAAGAAAACAATTAAAATCTGTGCTTCCTTGTACACATCTTCAATTTTGTATTTTCCTTCTGGTGTTTTCATATTTTGCATATCCTCATATACATTACACTTTTTGTATTGTCCTTCTGAAAGATTCTTAATTTTATAATAATTTGCCATTAACATAAAAGGTTCTCATTTGCAACCTTCAGAGGCTACTATTGCTGATATATTCTAACAAAGTTAGTTGCCTGGCTTTCAGGCTCATGCTGTATCTTTGGTACTTTTGTGTCTTTACCTGGAACAATCCAAACACCTAAACTAAAACTTTTGCTGCCCTGTTGCAGGTTTCTTTTTTTTTTTTTTGATCTGAACTCCAAAATGGGCAAGGTGTAGGGTGGATGGCATGTGGTTAAAGTGTTTTGCTTTGTAAAGATTAAGCTCACCGTGTGTAACATGTTCCTACAGTTACCACTATCCCCCCCCCCCCCCCCCCCATCCTTGTGACAGTGGACTAGGAATCTTCTCCCCCTGTGTCTGCTGCCACAATGAAAAGAAAAAAAAAAATATATGTGGCTGTGTGGGGCTCTGCCCGTGTCACTTATTTATGGTATTCTGTGAATCGGAAACTTTGGCTGTTGTAGTTCTCAATGAGCTACCACTGTGCTGTTGAGTGATGTGGTAGTTAATTCAGGCTTTCTATCAGTGTGTAACTGCCTACTTCTATGAGCAGACAGCTTACACAATCTTCTTGTTCAAACGTTTTATTGGTGTTTGCATATTGTATGTATGCCATGCAACTTTAATGTACATTCACAGTAGAAAAGAATTAAGACATGTGTAAACAGAGGAGAACTGCAATGAGTGGGAGTAATGCAAAATAAAGGGAGCAGGGTATTGTTAATTGGAAACAAATGGGTGATACTCTTTGGTCATATGGACAGGTTCCTTGGAAGGCAAAGCAAACAAAAAAAATTTGTATAGCGTGAACGGTTGGAGTAAGAGAAAAGAAGGGGGGGTGGTTGGACAGAGCGTGTGACTACTAGAATAGTGAGCGGGACTTGGGACCGGACCAAGGCTCAGGACTACCATCAGGTGCGGAGAATTAATAAGGGAGGGGCAATGATTTGTCAAAGTTTGGGGGAAGGAAGTGTTCCAGCCAGGGGGACCACACTGACAAAAATTTAGGGACAGTGTCTGTAATGGCAGCTTCCACTTTAGCATGTATCATTGCCTGGGCTGGTGTTTTCCAAGATTTAGCTATAATTTGTTTGGCAGCTGAAAATGATCTGTAAGAGAAGTTTGAATTGAGACATGGATAACGGGGGGGTAGCAAATTTAGTAAGGCAATGTCTGGGGTAGGCAACTGGTTGTACAAAAAGAGTAGACCGCATGTGGAAGATTCCGACCCAGAAAACTTGAACTGCTGGGCATCACACAACCCCGAAAACAGTCTGGAGAGTAACCCAGAGTATATTTAGCAATCCTTGCCAGGACTAGGTACCATAGAGTCAAGACCGTGTAGTTAGTCTCGACCTCTACCACGTTCTGTGAGGAGGATTTGGTTGCCGACCAAACGCAGTCCCAATCGTCAGAGCTCAGCTTGGATCCTAGGTCCCTCTCCCACTTAGCGACATATGGAGGACCAGGGGAAGACTCAGCATTCAATAATAGGGCGTAAAGAGCGGAGGTGAGAACCTGCCTGTGTAGGTCTTTCTTGCACGTGCGTTCAAAGAAGGTCATGGAGCGGATGGAGTACAAAGTAGTTGATAGGGGGGTATAGAAGTGCTTCAGTTGAAGGTATCTAAAGATTTCTGACACTGGTAGAGAATGCGATTCTCGAAGGGAGGGGAAGGATTTGATACTAGTGTTGGTCAGAAAGTGATGGGCTTGAAGAAGGTTCTCTGAGGACCAATGCGCGAAAGAACGTGGAGAAGACCAGACTGGAGGGAAGGCTGGGTTTCGAAGGTGGGAGAGAAGAGGGTTATGCGTTGATTGGAGGGGATATCGGGATTTTATTCTATCCCAAAGGGAAATAAAGTTGGAAGTAACCGGATTCCAAATTGTTTGATGGTTGAAGCCATAGTAGGTTGGCTAGTGAGAGAGGATCGCTAGCAACTGATTCAAGAACAACCCATTGCAGGATCTCATGGGTCGCATGGTATTTCGAAAGTTGTGCAAGATGTTATTTGATAATATTTAGCAAAGTCTGGGAGACTCAGACCTCCCATTAATTTAGACTTGTGAATGGTAGAACGGGATACTCCAGGGCGAATAGGACCCCAACTGTATGTTTATGTGCGCCGTTGCAGAATGCAGAGAAAATGTGCCGGGACAGGGATGGAAAGAAC
Organism: Staurois parvus; assembly: GCF_062004578.1. Classification (NCBI taxonomy): domain Eukaryota; kingdom Metazoa; phylum Chordata; class Amphibia; order Anura; family Ranidae; genus Staurois; species Staurois parvus. The sequence goes on along the minus strand of NW_028319228.1, from coordinate 2,535,647 downwards.
TCAATAGGTATAGTATCTGAGGCAAGATGGACATTTCAATTACTGTGATTCTTCCCATCCATGCCAGTGGCAGTGAAAACCAGTTATGCATGAGACCAGTACGATGAGTGAGCATTGGTAAGTAGTTGGCAGAGTATAAGTCCGATAAGGCAGCTGTCAGCTTAATGCCTAGATATGGGATAGACTGGTGGGACCATGAAAATGGGAGAACCTGTTGCAAATGCAAGATCTCCTGAGGGGAGAGGGAGATATTCAATACCATATATTTTTGGGGTTAACTTGAAGGCTGGAGATGTGGCCAAAGTCTTGTAGAAGCCAGAGTAGGGTAGAGGCTAGTTCAGTGGTGAGGTCCAAAAGAGGAGTACGTCATCCTCGAAACGGCAAAGTTTATTGAGACCCACCGACTTTGAGGCCGCGCATGTCAGGATCCGCTCTAATCAAAAAGGCTAGAGGTTCAATTGCTAGAGCGAAGAGTATTGGTGAAAGTGGGCATTCTGGGCGAGTACCTCAAGCTATTGAGAAAGGGGCCGATTTATGGCCCAGATAACGGACACTAGCTGAGGAGTTACAGTATAGAGATGAAATCCAGGTTAAGATGTGAGTTCCAAAGCCCCAGCGTTATAGAATAAAATTGAGGTAAGACTATGAGACTCGGTCAAAGGCTTTTCTTAATGTCCAGTGCAGGAAACAAGTGGGGATATTGTGGGTACGAGCAATGTGCGAAAGGAGGTGCCGCACGTTGTCACCAGCTTGCCATGAAGGGATAAAACCTACTTGGTCATTATGTATTAGAGAGCCTATAATTGGATTCAAATGGTTAGAGAGGATTTTCATAAGAAGCTTGATATCGATGTTGAGTAGGGAGATAGGTCTATAATTAGACCAGGCAGAGTCGTCGGAATTCGGTTTCGAGAGCATAGTTATCGTAGCCGTTACTGTTTCGGGCTTAAAAGATTGGCCTGTCAGGATGGCGTTGAAGGTCAGCACGGGGGAAATGAGATAAGCATATTTCTTATAGTAGGAGGCGGAAAAAACGTCTGGGCCAGGGCTTTTGCGTGGCTTTAGATCTTTAATTGTGGACAAAGTTTCGGTTGGTGTGATCAGCTTCTCAAGGACTTCTAGATGATGAGCGGACAAAGTCGGGAAAGAAAGGTGAGTGAAGAGGTTCTCTGTGCGGGACTGGTCGAAGGGCTCCATCTGAAAATATATATAAGCTAAGTGCTTACGGAAGATTTGTAATATTCGCGTAGGATTTCTAATGTAGCTACCTTGGGATATTTTTAGACTAATTGGTTTGGCGATGCGGTCTAGTCTACGGAGTGAAAGGGCTAGGAATGTATCTGGTTTGTTTGCTTTGGTGTAGTATTTGTGTCGAGATCTATGAAAGGATAGCTCAGCTTGGTCCCTCAAAAAGAGGTCAAGTTCCAAGCAGGACTGTTCTAGGGCTTTGCGGTTACAAGGAGAGGGAGTGGTCTGAAACGCTTGATAAGACAGATTATAGGCCGCCTCAAGCCGAAGACATGTTTTTCGCATTTCTCTGTTGAGGAAGGATGATTTCCTAATACAGACCCCTCTAAGGACTGGCTTATATGCTTCCCATAACAGGAGAGGAGAGATATCTGTGGTGGAGTTCGTCGCCTGGTATTCTTAACCATTTCAAGTCCAGACACTCTTACCCCCTTCCTGTCCAGGCCAATTTTCAGCTTTCAGTGCTATCACACTTTTAATGACAATTGTGTGGTCATGCAACACTGTACCCATATGAATTTTTTAGCATTTTTTTGAGACCGATAAAGCTTTATTTTGGTGGTATTTATTCGCCACTGGGATTTTTATTTTTTTTGCTATGTAAATTAAAAAGTCCAAAAAATTTGAAAAGTGTTTTTCATATAAAATTTTGCAAATTTCATAATAAATCTTGGCCAAAATTTATTCCGTTATATTTTTAGTAAAAAAAAAAAAACCCAAATTAGTTTATAACCAAAAATTATAATTTTTAAACTTTTTTTTAGATTATTTTTTTTTTTTTACATACTGTCACCCTAGCAGTACAGTGTCACCATGGTGACACTGTACTACTTGTGGGGGGTGATGAAGATTTTTTTTTTCTTTTTACACTGATTGCTTTTACACCCATAAAGGATGTAAAAGCAATCATTTCTCCTCCTCTCTAGCTGCATTCTTGCAGCCATTGATAACTACTGAGTGAGCTGTGATTGGTCACAGCTTGTTACATGGTACAAGGCTGTTGTGAATAGCCTTGTACCATGTGATCTCTGTGATCATTCACAGATTTCACACATAGTATTGGCCAATCAGTGATCACATGATCGGGACCTCGCCCAGAGGTCCCATCCGACGATCGGTGTTCCACTGTGTCCTGAGGATACAGTGGGCAGTGGATCGCGGTGCTGCGCACAAGTAGGGTGCGGGAAGGCCGTTTGTAAATGGTCACCCAATCCTGCACTGCCACCGTCTGGCCGTTTATATACAATGGCTAGTTGGGAGGTGGTTAAAGGGCAATCTCTAGATCTGGGCTATGTGATGGGTAGGATAATAAATTATTGAGTAACCAAGAATTGTCGGTAGTAGAGGGAGACAGGGAGGAGATAGTCGTGAAAATAGCGCTGTGGTCTGACCATGGTATGGGGAGGATGTCTGAAGCAAGAAGTCGGGATGAGAAGCTGACGGTCCTGAGAATATGGTCAATGTGTGAGAACGTTTTGTGTGGATGGGAGTAGTAGGTAAACACTGGGTGAAGTTCTCTCCATGAATGTATTAAGGAATGGTGATTTAGAAGTTGTTGGAAAGAAAGGGTGGAGGCTGGTGGGGGGGGGATTTGTCAAGAAAGGGGTATAGCGCGTGGTTAAAGTCTTCGCAAATAAGCAAGGTGCCGCGTTTCTGATACTCAACAAGAGTCAGCAAGTTGGAGAGGAACGGAAGAGGACCTTGGTTAGGAGCATGGTAAGAGACTATGGTGCCTGAAGAGTCTAGGAGAAATCCCGACAGGATGAGGTAGCGTCCTTCTGAATCTCCAATCTCAGTATGAAGCGTGTAGGGGACTGTGCAATGGAAGGTGATAGGAACTCCTTTATATTTGTTTTTTGTGGAAGCGGTGTAGAGGGGGCCAAAAAATGTAGGTGTGGAAGTGGGGGTAAGATGCGTTTCTTGTAGGCAGACAACATGCACCTTTTGAGACGCAATGAGCGTAAGGACTTGTTGCGCTTTTGGGGGTCATTGAGGCCTTGGACGTTCAGGGTGAGGATGTTCAGGGGTCCCATGGAGGGAACATGTGAACTGCAAGTATGTGATGAGTTCATGGTTGAGCACATAAGACTGTCCCAAGGGAAGGGGGGGGGGGGGGGTAGAGGGAGAAAGAAAAATGAGGGTGGGAGGGGAGTCACATGGAGGTAGGAGAGTAGTGGGGGAAGCAGAAAACAGCAGAGGAAGAGAACAGCAAGAGTCTTTGGTCTGGCCCCCGGGACAGGAGAGTGACAAACAGTCCGGGAGGTCAGAAGCAGCCAAGCAATACAAGAAACCTGTACTGCATGGACTAGTGGTGGGTGCGCAGTGGCAGACATAGGGGAGAAGACAGCCAAAGTGTAAATACAAACATGCAGATGCCAGTGCAAGCAACAGGCGCCTGAGGCTCCCTGGATTGCGGGGGAGTCCAAGACCCAGGCAACACCAGATAGTAAGTTCACCAGAAAAAGAGGGGTACAGAGCTTATATGGTACTGCGGATGTAGCCTAGCCCAGGACTGCCAGGCATTTTGGAGGAGCTCTAACCAGGCGAACAAGGCTGAATAACCTAGGGGAAGAAGACACAGCAACAGTAAACAAAATACATGATAATGAAATTAGCGAAATGTCAGGAGACGATGAAACTTGTGCGACAACAGATGCACATAAACAAAACTCAAGGTTTGGGAAAGGCCCAGTTTCGGGCAGGTGGACGGCAGGACCAGGAGGCCATCAGGATAGCAAGATCCATAGTGGGTTCTCAGGATGGGGAAGAGCCGGAGAACCAGGGAAGGTGTCCGTGAAGGCCATACTGCAGGAGTCCGGCTGTGGTGAGTGGCCAGCTGGGGAACCAGGGTCAACAAGGAAGTCCTCTGGGAGTGTCCTCGATGGGAATAGGGATCAGTGATAACATGCAGTGATAGTATGTCCAGGTAGCAGAGTGGCAGTGACAGGCATGGCCCACTGAGGTAGGGGTACAGGATATGTGTGAGAGCTTCAGTCCATAGAATCTTGGGGCTGGAGATGAGTATCGTCTGCGTTTGTGGGCGTTGAGCTGACCTGAGGTGGATGTTGAGGGATGATTTTTCTGGGGGGAGCAGGATGCAGACCTGTGGGATCCATCTGGAAAGGCCATAGGGGGATGGAGTTGGAGGTGGTGTAGTGTGTTGAGCAGCTCCTCTGGAGTCCTACAGATGTAGTCACAGGACTGGTAGGAAAAGCAAACTGCAAAAGGAAAGTTCCAGTGATAGGCTATGCCCTGTTGCTGAATGAACTGCAAACGAGGCTTCATCACCCTGCGTTTGGTGATTGTGGCAGGGCACAGGTCTTGGAATAGCTGGTAGGTATTACCCTGGAAGGTTAGGGTCCCTGCGTTGTGAGCCACCTGGAGTAGTTGTTCCTTAGTGCGAAAATAATGGAATTTGGCGATATTGCGCGGTGGGCCATCCGGTCAATGTGGAGCCAAGGCGCAGTGTACTCCGTCCACTCCAAGGCATTCAATCCTTATAGCAGGTGCTAATTCTTGGAAGAGGGCCGTGACCATGGAGACATCAGTTATGGTTTCTGGGAGGCCGCGGATATGGATGTTTGAGCGGAGGGCTCTATTTTCAAAGTCTTCCAGTCAGGATTGAAACGTCAGGTTTTTGTTGCGTAGAGTGTCAAGTTCATCCGAATAAGTATGAATGGCAGCGTCTAGATTGTTGACCCTGTGTTCTAGCTCAGAGGTGCGTACTCCTATGTTGCGGATTTCTTTAAATCGTTTGCCCATTATGTGGTCAGAGGGCTTTGTGTAGCCTTTTCTCAAATTGTTTGAGAAGGTCAGGGTGAGCAGGGTCAGAGATAGGGGTGGAGAGAGGTGTCCCCAGGTCATTGTCTGACTCACCATCAGATGTACAGCGAGAGGGAGCATCTGCAGGGCTGCATAGGAGAGTGTGTGTGGCTGAGGCTGTGCTGTGGAACCAGTGGCCATCTTGGATGAGGCCTGTGCCAGGGCTTCTTTGATAGGTTTCACCTGGGGCTAATGCTTGGCAGCTCTCCGGACCATCGCTGCACCCAGTTTATGACTATAGCCTGTTCCCTGTCAAACATCCCCCACTATTCATGTGATCCTTATCAGCTTCTATTTGGGGTGGAGTTGAATTTAGATCAGCTCATGGGGGGAGATCACTGATGGGGGGCACAGTCTCTGATGGGGGTGCTGCTTCTGATTGAGTGCTGCTTTGAAGGAGTGCAATGCAGTTAAACACAGCAGTTGAACTAAAGCAGGAGAACTTAAGCAGCAGGAAGACACAACAACAGCAAGAAACGCTACAGCACGCTGGACAGACTGCAAGCAAACACCCTGGGAAACATCTCTTACATACCTGAGTTCCACTCTGTGTACCTTTATATAATACGCCCCCTCTTCTCCTCTTCATATTACTATGCTCTGTTCCCAAATCTCATTTCTTTACCCCTCTGCTCCACCCCAAAACTTGTACATCTCCCCCTCATTGCTATCATCTCAGTATTCTATTGCTATCATCACCTCCCCAAAATGCCTCTTCCACTCCTTCTCATTTTCCTCTCCTCCATTCCCAAAATCCATTCACTATATCCCTCTGCTCCTCCCAAACATTTGTATATTGTGTCCTCACTGCTTCCTTCACCCCTCTACGGCACCCACCACCTCCTATTACTCCACTCTCCCACTGACCCGAACACCTCCACTAGTAGTTTCTCACGCTCCTGCACATCTCGCTCCCATGCCACCTTTCTCACCCTTCTCCTCCTAACCGCGGGGGACATCTCCCCGAATCCTGGCCCTCCACCACCTCCCTCACCCGCACAACACCCTCCCGCCTCCACTTTCCGCCGCAACCCCCGCAACTTAGTATCTGTTCCCCTGCTCCCTAAAATCTCCCCCCCGTTTTCATGTGCACTCCTGAAAGCCCGATCGGTGTGCAACAAGCTTACCGCCATCCACGACCTGTTTGTTTCCTGCTCTCTCAACCTCCTAGCGATTACAGAAACCTGGATCCAGCCCACTGACTCTACCTCCCCTGCTGCCCTCTCCTACGGAGGTCTCACCTGGACCCACTCACCCAGGCCTAACGGTCGTAAAGATGGTGGGGTTGGTCTGCTCCTGTCACCGCAGAGCACCTTCGGAGTCCTCCCAAACCCCCCCTCCCTATCTTCCTCCTTCGAGGCCCACTGCGTCTGACTATTCTCCCCAACCCCCCTGAAGATTGCTGTAATATACCGGCCTCCTGGATCCATACCCCGCTTCCTGGATGACTTTTCCTCCTGGCTACCCTTCTTCCTCTCCTCTGAGCTACCCACCATCATCCTTGGGGGATTTCAACATCCCTGTCAGCCTCGACAACCAGGACACATCCCATCTCCTCCACTTAACCTCCTCCTTTGCACTTGCACAGTGCATACAATCCACCACCCACTCCAACGGTAATATTCTTGATCTTGTCTTCTCCAACCGCTGCGCTCCCCATAACCTAACACCCCCTTCCCTCTCTCTGACCACAACCTGATTACCTTCTCTATCTCCTCGTCCTCCAATGCCTGCCCCTCCAAATGTCACACTACTACAAGCCGTAACCTCCGCAACCTTAACCCTGCCCCCCTCCACTCTGCAGCTGATCAACTCCATGACAGCATCCTCCCCCTGTCCTGCCCCGACTTGGCTATGACTGCCTACAACAACGCGCTGTCAACAGCCCTTGACTCACTAGCGCCTTTAACCACACGCAACATCAGACCCCGACCGCTCCAGCCCTGGCAGACTGATCACTCCAAAACCCTCAAACGACACAGTCGTGCCCTGGAGCGACTATGGTGCAAAACAAAATCCCAACAAGCCTTCACCCGCTACAAATCTGCCTTCCACACCTACACCTCCTCCCTCCACGCAGCCAAACAAGCCTACTTCCTGACCCTCATCAAGACCCTCTCCTCCAATCCTCGCTGACTCTTCTCCACCTTCAACTCTCTACTCTCTCCACCCCCACCTCCACCCAGCACCTCACTCACCGCCCTTGAGATTGCCAATCGCTTCAAAAACAAGATTGACACAATTCGCAAAGACATTGCCACAACTCACATGCCCTCTCAACCCGTCCCCTCTCACACAGCTACCCCCTCATCCCCCCTCCCCCTCGACATAACCCGCAGGGACTTCGTCGCTGCTCAAACTCCCTCCAACCCCGTTCCCCCTCACTCAGCTACCCCCTCATCACCCCTCTCCCACGGCCCCACCACTGCTCTGACCTCCACTTCCACCCCACCCTACATTCCTCATACTGAAGCTCCCCCAACACTCCGCACCTTTGACCTTACTACCATCGAGGAAGTCTCCAAGATCCTCTCTGATGCCCGCCTCACCACCTGCCCCCTCGAACCTATCCCCTCACAACTCCTACGACCTCCCTCCCCCTCCATCCTACGCTCCCTCACCCACATCTTCAATCTCTCCCTCTCCTCAGGCACTTTCCCCTCCCCTCTGAAACATGCACACATCACCCCCATACTTAAAAAGCCCTCCCTGGACCCCAATGACCCGAACAACCTCAGACCCATCTCCCTGCTCCCATTTACATCTAAACTCCTCGAGCGCATCGTCTACACCCGCCTATGCTCTCACCTCAACGACAACCACCTCCTCGATCCCCTACAGTCTGGCTTCCGTCCCCTACACTCCACCGAAACCACCTTTCTCTAACTGTCAGGGATGCGGGTGTGACCAGAGATATGTGTACTGACACAGGGAAACGCAGGCTTCAGATATGGTGTAAATAAGACAATTTATTAAGACTAACAATACAAATATAAACGCAGTGCACCAAACCCCAAGCTAACACAAATGCATACAACAAGGTGAAACAAACCCAAACCTAAACTGATATAGATACACAGGTACATACACATATAGAGCACAACGTAGTCAGGCAGGCCGGGTCAATAAGTATCAGGCAGGTTGGTACAGGAGGAGCAGGCGGAGAGAATGGTCAGGGTCACAAGCCAGGGATCAAGCAGGAGAAGTCAGCAGAGGTCAGGATCAGGCAGGGCCGGCAACATGTCAGGCAGAAACAGGAACAGGAATGCAGGTTACAAGGTACAGGGGCCCATGGAAAAACACACACCAAGGCACAGACTGCAGGTCTGGCCATCCCTCAAATACACCTGCAATCAGCCCCAGGTGATGGCTAATTGCCGAAGTGAACCTCTGGTTGTTGAGAGCACCCGCTGGCCAGCCCTGGTACTGCAGCCCACAAGGCAGGTGAGTCCCACCACTATTGGCAAGTCCATTCCTGACACAAACTCTCCAACGACCTTCTAACCGCCAAAGCTAATGGCCACTATTCAGTGCTCCTACTCCTTGACCTCTCTGTGGCCTTCGACACAGTCGACAACCCCCTCCTCCTCAAAAAACTACACTCCTTCGGCCTCAGAGATTCTGCTCTCTCCTGGCTCTCATCCTACCTGTCACAACGCTCCTTCAGCGTTACCTATAATGCTACCACCTCCCCCTCACTCCCCCTCTCTGTTGGGGTCCCTCAAGGCTCTGTCCTTGGGCCCCTTCTCTTCTCCATCTACACCTCCTCCCTTGGCCAACTCATACACTCTCACAGCTTCAACTACCACCTCTATGCCGACGACACACAAATCTATCTCTTAACCCCCAACCTCACCCCCTCAGTCTCTGCCCGAATCACACACCTACTGAGCGACATATCAGACTGGATGTCGCTCCACTTCCTTAAACTGAACCTCTCCAAAACAGAGTTTCTTGTCTTCCCCCCAGCCCGGACACCACCCCCCATTGACTTCTCCATCACATCCAACAACGCCACCATCAAACCCGCCCTGCAGGCCAGAGTACTTGGTGTCATTCTGGACTCCAACCTATCCTTCCAGCCCCAAGTCCAATCTTTAACAAACTCGTGCAGACTCCACCTCCGCAACATCGCCAAAATACGCGCGTTCCGAACTCCAGAAAACACTAAACAGCTCATCCACTTCCTCATCATATCACGACTCCACTACTGCAACTCCCTCCTCACCTCCTCACTGGCCTGCCTCGCCGCTGGCTATCCCCGCTTCAGTCGATCCTGAATACGGCTGCCAGACTCATTCACCTTTACAACCGCTCCGTTTCCGCCACCCCCCTCTGCCAATCCCTCCACTGGCTTCCGATTGCGCAACGGATCAAATTCAAAATCCTAACACTGACGTACAAAGCTGTCCACCATACTGCCCCGAACTACATCACTGACCTAATATCCAAGTACCGCCCAGCACGCACACTCCGCTCCTCACAAGACCTCCTTCTCTCTCTAGTTCCCTGGTCTCCTCCTCCCATGCCCGCCTCCAGGACTTCTCCAGGGTGTCACCCATCCTCTGGAACTCCCTGCCCCAACCCATCAGATTATCACCTACTCTCCTCTCCTTTAGGCGCACCCTGAAAACCCATCTCTTCAGGGAAGCCTACCCCACCCCCTGCTAACTTGCCGACCTCCTCCACTCTTCCTACCACTCCATCCCCCACAGCTATCTCCTCCTGTGCCACCATCCCCTCCCTCCTAGATTGTAAGCTCGAAAGAGCAGGGCCCTCAATCCCCTCATGTTTTGCATTGTATTGGTATTGTTCTGTCACATGTTCTGTCCCCCTTTGTAATGTACAGCGCTGAGCGAACTATTGGCGCTTTATAAATACTGTATAATAATAATATTAATAATTTCTATGGCCGAAGCGTTTGTGGAGTGGAGGCAGGCCAGGAGCGGCGTCTAGGAGGCTTCCTCTCCCACTATGTTGCAGAGCCTCAGACGGACATGTCCAGTCCGGAGCCTCCACGCATGCGCACCCAGCTTACAGTCTTCAGGGGCCCTGTATAGCAGCCACGATCTGCTGATTGTGGGTGCAAAACTTTGCAGGCTCCCAATTTAAAAAAAAAATTAAATTCACTTTTTTTTTTTAATCTGCAATGAGATGTGCATTTTTTTTTCTTTTTTAAAGGTGAACTTATCCTTTTAAAATAACAGACATTTTCTATGCAGTGGTATTGCACAGAGTAGCCCTGATCCTCCTCTTCTTGGGGGTCCCCCACTGGTGATCTTGGCGCCTCCTCTTCATGTGCCTCCACGGCTTGCTATGGGAGCACACTGTCTCTGCTAACTGCTGAGCTGTGTGTTTTATGAAGCTGCACTAAACAGACAAAGAAGCATATAGGCCTGCCCCCCACTTCCTCACTGCATTTGATTGACAGCAGCAGGAGCCAATGGCCAAATAGGATAGTGAGGGTTACAGTGCTGCCAGAGAAGGGCGACTGTCAGTTCTGGGGGTAAGAGTTAGCTGATGGAGGGCCAGGGTTTCCGGGGACATCCCCAGATGTTAGGAGGGTGGGAGTGGGATATATACGAGGACAAGTTTTGCAGCGAAATGGAAGTGGTGACATTGTGTGGTGGGCTCAGAAAGAGCAGGAGATAAGTGCAGTAATATTGAGAGGGAAGAAGTGAGGGTGATATATACAGGTTGTGGGGTGGAGAGGGGGATAAAAAATGAGAGTTTGAGCAGAAAGTGCATTATTGCAAAGAAGGAGATTAGTATGAGCATGTTGGAGAGTGATAAGAGGGGACAAGAAAGGGAAAGAGAAATAAAAGAGAGCTTTCAGACAGCTTGGAGAGGAGCTCTAATGTTTGCACTTGCCTTTTATGAAGTACCTTAGTTAAAGTGAAATGTTGAAAGTACCATACACTGAGCCTGATGATGTAACAATGATGAAACGCGTTGGGAAGAGCTAATTGCATCACTTCCGGTTCGTCCAAGTCTGGATGTGGAGCGAATCGGTGTGCCGGAATACATTGATTTTAAAGTGCCCATACATGGTATACCTATAAGTGCAATTTTATGTGTTTTTTTTAACTACAAATAATATAATGCTAAGGAAGCTTCCCTTTGATTATTCCCATTGCATATCGTGGGTGGAGGTGGAGAAAGTGGGCTTTTTTTATTGGGAGGACCCCATTACAGCAGAAAATTCAATATAGTGGAAAGCTGAGAAACAGGAAGATCTCACCTAACCAAGCACTTCTGACCTACCTATTCACAGGGTGTAAACATATTGTGGTGACTGTGGTTCTGGAGGGAAAGCACGAGTGCCAGCACGGATCACCAGTCATATAAATATTGGCACCACTTTCAACACTAATTCACCAAATGTTTTTGTAGGATGTGGAAGGTGTTTCATAGTACAGGGACATTGTTTACCCAATAATAAGGAATGAACTGGTTTAATTATCGAACATTGTTTTTGGATATATGGACATTTGTGCATGCTGTAACAGAGGGAGGTGCTTTGTAGCACCTATCACAGATATTAATTCAATTTTATTTTTATTTATTTTTTAGTTGATGTGTCATTTGGTATATTGATTGGTTCACTTAGTACATATATTAACAGGTGGGGGAGGTGAATTGGCATGCCCACCATACACTTTATGGTTATTTTAACTACAGTTGTATATAGGTAGAGTTGTTCACTCATACACTTCCTCAGTAGCAGGGAGGTGTTTTAGAACACACTCACAAGAAAACTTCACTGTGGTTTTCACAAAGGAGCTAGATTGGCAGCGCAGCATTTATTTCATTTAACAGATCACTAATGTTCACTGACTGGTTGCTAGAGGCAGGGCCAGTGCAAGGATTTTTGTCTACACAGGCGAAAATGCATTTTGCTGCCCCCCACCCCAGTGTCCTCTCGTGTGTGCTTGGATTAAAATGAATATTGGGTGTAGCTTAATACAAAATAGATTCTGAATAGAAACAATGAAGCAATCTGAGATTTGGCCCAAATTAAATTCATCAACTATACACACAGTCCCCCTTTCCCCTGCACACTGTCCTTCCCTACACACTGTGCATCGTCTGCACACTGCCCCCTTTTCCTCTGCAAACATTGGCCCCTATCCACACTGCTCTCTGCACAAATCCTCCCACCTAAGTCCCCTGCACACATTGCCCCCCACCTTTTGCAGGTAAAAAACTTTTACTAAAATAGTAAACATTTACTATTTTTTTAGGAACCCAGAAAGCTTTGCACCAGCTGATCACCTGTTGCCATTCAGGTCTCCTGCAGACTATCAGTGTATGGTACACGATGTATGGGCAGGCAGTTTGACACTGACAGGAGGAATCAATGAACTACCACAGCGCTCAGCAGCGCCATTTTAGTTCATTGAGAATTAAAAGGCGACATCACACCTGTCTTCAGCCCTCCAGAACATCACACCTGTCTCCCCCCTTGCTGCCTTGCAGAACATCACACCTGCTTCCAGCCCTGCAGAACATCACCCCGTCTTCTCTCTCCTAGCCCTGCAGAACATCACACCTGTTCTCCCAGCCCTGCAGAGCATCACACCTGTCTCCCTCCTCCCAGCCCTGCAGAGCATCACACCTGTCTCCCCTCTCCCAACCCTGCAGAACATCACATGACAGCAGAGATATTTTGCAGAGCTGGAAGAGGGGAGACAAAGCACTGTCAGTAAAATAAGGAACTTGCCACAGCTCTTACCTTGCTGCTGGCCCCCCATACCATGGAGCTCTCCAGACGTGCCTCCACATGGCTGGAAAAGCTCTGTCGGAGCTCTGTTCTTCAGCAGTGCTAACACCTTCTCCACCCGCAGGACAAGGTAGGAACTGCAACAAACCAGGAGGAAGGGACGAGGCAGAGTCCGAAACAGGTATTATAGAGTAACAGGCAGAGCAGAGGATCATGGTGTCCTCCACATTGTCAGCCCAACAACACTGACACACCAAATGCGCTCTCTGTAGCATGGTAGCAGAATTTTACCCCCACCAATCCCTGCTCCAGATGTTCCCAGGCAGCATGGGCTAAAGCGGCAGCTGCTTTGGGCCCCACAACAATGAAAGGGCCCAGGGCAGCTGCCCCTTTTGCCCTGCATTTAGGTCAGTGTCTTCCCACACCTGTGAAGTGACAAATTGAAAATATTCCTTCATATAAAGATTCTGCATATAGAAGGTTTGCGATACTTCTAAAGACTCTCTTTACTCTTGCAAGCCCAGCCCTGCAATGGGCTCATGCTGCAATTTCAGGATTTCAAACTGCAGCTAACTGGACTAGAGTAATGAACAACCAATCTTGTATTCCAGGGTCATGCTTTAATGGAGCAATTACTGTAAGTGCTGTCTGCTCTTTTGTCTGGAAGAGGCCCTAAAACATGTAATGAGACTGATTTCCAGAATGGCCCTTATTGCCATTCACAGGTGCAGAATCTTGTTACTCAAAGCCTGGTCAGCTGAAGCTGCCTTTAAAAAGGCTTCATATGCCCTTTCAAGGCAGACATCTTTTTGGGGAGGCACCTGACCAAGTCAAAGATGTTACAGGAGGAAATCTTTTACTTCCATAGCGAATTATTCCAAAACCCTCCTCCCCAAGAGCATCTACCTAGTCAAAACGCATAGCACCTAACTATTCTACCCAGGCTTCAACTTCAAAACTTAAGTTCAGCCCTTGCTCTCAGCACAAGTCTTGGACCACAAAGCCCACTAAATCTTCACCAAAGCCCTCCACAATGAAGGGGGGACCTCAATCCTAAGAGTAAGGTGGACCTCTGTTAGTTTTGCCTCTGTGTGAGTCACAGGCATCCCAGACCTGTGGGTTCGGTTTCAAAGGGGTACAAAAGAGTTCAAAACCTTACCCCCATCGCCTCTTTCTTCTCTCAAATCAAAAACTGACAGAGGACAGTCAGATTTGCAAAATGCCCTGAATCATCTCTTGTCTTGCCGTGGTACCAAAACCCAGCAGGGGTATTTGTCCTATTCTGGACTTAAAATCCCTCAACAAATGCCTTAAAATTCAGAAATTTTGAATCAGGAAGATGGATTCCCTATTTGTCATTTTCTGAGGACCTCACAAGGGAAACCCTGCTTCCAAGTCCACCATTTGTCCACAAAGGACAAATCTCCTTTGTGCTTTTAGGAAGAATCAGTGAACTACCAAAGCCATGGTAGTTAATTGAGAACTACAAGCCGACAGCAGCAAAGTATATCAGTACTTGTAGTTTCCTGCATGAATGATGAAGCTGTGTGGATGGAGCCCTGCACAGCTGGGCTCTCTTCAAAAAGTGATCTTTAATTAGATATTTCTCACATATGACATAGGTACAGTTGTGTTCAAAATAATAGCAGTCAGACATCACTAACCTGATCAATCACTGTTTTTGGTAGAAATTATATTTCTACATTGCAAATAATTTACTAGCAGGTGTAGTAGAGTAATAGAAATCCAACAGACCCAACAGTCATGACATGCCTGCTGCTGATTCTGTGTAATTGAATCACCAATTGAAAGGGGCATGTTCAAAATAATAGCAGTGTGGAGTTCTATTAGTGAGGTCATTCATTCTTTGAAAAACAGGTGGCAATTATTGCCCTTATTTAAGGAAGGAAGGCAGCAAATGTTGTACATGCTGGTTACAGTGCATTTCTGTCAGGGCAGGGCTGTGGAACGGACAGGTAGGCCTAGTGGCAGGGTAACGCACTGGCTGACGACAACCACCACCAACAGACCGAAGTCCCTCAGGGCGCGGAGTCTAAGTCCCAGGCTGCCCTTCACCAGGGCCCCTGATGGTGGGGATGGACTTGACGCAGCCAGGAACCAGGTCGCGGCCCCCGAGACACCCCGGCTGCGGTAATGGCCGCCGCCAATGGCGTGTAGCTGGTGAGAATGACAATAGCGTAGTCAGGCAAGCTGGGTCAACAACAACGGGACAAAACAGTACAGAACAGTAGACAGAGAATCACAGGTCACGGGCCGGGTTCAGCAACGGAAGGTCAGATCGAAGGAAAACACAGAGAATGGTCTAGTCACAAGCCGAGTCAAATACCAGAAGCGTCACGAGCATATACACAGAGCTGTAGCAAGACAAAGACACAAGACACAAGTGCAAAGAGCATGTGCGGATCACAGGCTTATATGTACTCAGCCACACCACTCTGGGGGATGGACCTCAGAGACCTGAAGGCATAAAAGCTTCCCACCATGCTCAGCATAAATCCAAGATGGATGCCAGCACATGGAGTAACATAACCTCTGGGAAAAGGTAGGACCTTGACAGTACCTCCTCCTCAAGGGCCCCTCCCCCTCCGCGGCTCAACAAAAGGTTTCTGAGGAAAGCGGGTATGAAAAGCGCGGAGGAGGGCAGGAGCATGGACATCCGCGGAAGGAACCCAGGAACGCTCCTCGGGACCATAACCGCGCCAATGAACCAGGAACTGTAATCGACCGCGCACCAATCGAGAGTCCAGGATCCGGCTCACCTCATACTCCTCATGACCGTCAACCCGAATGGGACGGGGCCGAGGCAGAGAGGTAGTGAAGCGATTGCAGATCAGAGGTTTCAACAGTGATACATGAAAGATATTGGAGATCCGCATCCCAGGTGGAAGGGCAAGGGCATAGGCCACCGGATTCACCTTGCGGAGAATGCGAAAAGGACCGACAAAACAGGGAGCTAGTTTGGGTGTGGGCACCCGAAGATTGAGGTTACGAGTAGACAACCACACCCGATCGCCGACCTGGTATGAAGGAGCGGGCAACCGTCTGCGATCAGCCTGGAACTTCTGACGCTGAGCCGAGTCCCTCAAAGCCCTCTGGATCTGCCCCCATGAAGAACGCAGGGCAGCAAGATGGTTCTCCACAGCCGGAATGTCCTGTGGTGAGAAACTCTCAGGTAATACCGCGGGTTGGTACCCATAGTTGGCCATGAAGGGAGACATCCCGGAGGAGGAGTTGACCGCTGAGTTCCTGGCAAACTCTGCCCAAGGCAGGAGATCGGCCCAATCGTCCTGATGGTCCGAGATATAACACCGAAGGAATTGTTCTAAGGCCTGATTGGAACGCTCCGCAGCCCCATTGGACTGCGGGTGGTAGGCTGAAGAAAAGGAGAGACTAATACCCAACTGGGAGCAGAAGGCGCGCCAGAATCTGGACACGAACTGACTCCCGCGGTCCGAGACAATCACCTTGGGCAACCCATGCAGGCGAAAAATCTCCCTGGAAAAGACCGTGGCCAGTTCTTGCGCTGTTGGTAATTTCCTGAGTGGAATACAATGGCACATTTTGGAAAAACGATCGACGACCATGAGAATGACCGTATGACCCCGAGACACAGGGAGGTCTACAATAAAGTCCATGCCCAGGTGTGACCAAGGACGCTCCCCATTGGGAATGGGTTGCAGAAGACCCATTGGAAGATGCCGTGGAGACCTATTCTGGGCACAGATCGAACATGCCGCTACATAAGAGGCGATGTCGGCACGGAGAGTTGGCCACCAGAACAACCGAGAGACGACCCAAGACAACTGGTTCCTCCCCGGATGCCCGGCAGTTTTGGAGTTATGGTAAGTACGCAGCAGACGGGTGCGCAACCCCTCGGGTACAAAACATCTACCCTCCGGTCTCTCGGGAGGAGCGTCAGTTTGAGCCGCCAAAATCTGCTCCCCAAGGGGAGAAGTCAGACTGGTGCGAATGGCAGCCAGGATCTGATCTGGAGGTATGACCGAGGTTGGCTCAGAGTCCTCCCTGGACAACTCAGAGTATTGCCGCGATAATGCATCAGCCCTGACATTCTTGGAACCAGGCAAATAGGAGACCACATAGTTGAACCGCGACAAAAACAAGGCCCATCTGGCCTGACGGGGTGTCAATCTTTTGGCCTCCGAAAGATAAGTCAGGTTCTTATGATCGGTTAGAATGAGGACCGGAACCGCGGAGCCCTCGAGCAGGTGCCTCCATTCCTTGAGAGCCAGAATGATTGCCAACAACTCCCTATCTCCAATCTGGTAGTTGCACTCTGCAGAGGAAAGCTTCCTGGAGTAGAACCCACAGGGAAGTAGGGGTCCATCGGGCGACCGACGTTGAGACAGGAGAGCGCCTACTCCCGTCTCGGATGCATCGACCTCAAGGACGAAGGGCAATCCAGGATTGGGATGAGACAGTATCGGAGCCGAAGCGAAGGCGGATTTCAGAGCCTCGAAAGCTACGATGGCCTCGGATGACCACTCGTGAGGATTACTGCCCTTCTTGGTTAGGTCTGAGAGAGGCTTTGCCAGCGTGGAGAAGTTCCTGATGAACTTCCGATAGTAGTTGGCAAAACCCAAAAAGCGCTGAATGGGCTGAAGACCATTGGGATGAGGCCACTGCAGAACCGCCGAAACCTTCTGAGGGTCCATGGAGAATCCCTCCGCAGATATGATGTAGCCTAAAAAGGCAACTTGGGATCGATGGAATTCACACTTCTCAAGTTTACAAAAAAGTTCGTTCTCACGTAATCGTTGCAGCACCTGCTTGACATCCTGGATATGGGACTCCATGGAGGCAGAGTGAACCAGGATGTCATCCAAGTAAACTACCACGCACTGCTGCAACAAGTCACGAAGGACATCATTTATGAATTCCTGAAAAACTGCGGGCGCGTTACACAACCCGAAGGACATCACCAGGTATTCGTAGTGGCCGGTTCTGGTGTTAAACGCGGTCTTTCACTCATCCCCCTGTTTGATCCGTACGAGGTTGTACGCCGCCCTAAGGTCAAGTTTGGTAAAGACTGTTGCCCCCTTAAGGCGGTCGAACAACTCAGTAATCAAGGGAATCGGGTATGCATTCTTAGTGGTGATTCGATTGAGACCCCTATAATCAATGCAGGGCCTCAATTCACCACCCTTCTTCTTTACAAAGAAAAAGCCCGCTCCAGCTGGGGAAGTAGACTTACGAATGTGCCCCCGGGAAAGCGCATCCGCAACGTACTCCTCCATGGCCTTATTCTCCGCAACCGAGAGAGGATACACTCTGCCACGTGGAGGAGTGGCACCGGGTTGCAAGGATATGGCGCAGTCGTAAGGACGATGAGCAGGTAAGGCACCAGCGCGTACCTTATCAAACACGTCCTGGTACTCCCCATAATCAGTGGGCAACGCAGAGTCCGAGGAGGCACACAACACCTTAACCGGCCCACGGATGCACCCGGCCCCACACTGTGGAGACCACGAGAGAATCTCGGCAGTTTGCCAATTGAAGGTTGGATTGGGCATCTGGAGCCAGGGATACCCCAAAACCACCGAATAGTGCGGAGAAGAAATCACCTGGAAACAGGCCAACTCCCTGTGAACAGCCCTAATAGCTACTTCAACTGGCATAGTCTCGTGGGTAACTTGCGGTGGTTGCAGGGGCCTGCCATCTATCGCCTCGAGAACCAATGGGGTAACTCGAGCCTGCAGGGGAATGGAGTGCTGGGCAGCAAACGAGCTGTCCATAAACAACCCGCCGGCCCCAGAATCTACCAACGCCTGGGCCGTCACCGAGCCCTCCGCCCAAGAGAGGACAACGGTGATCAGTGGCTTATCTCTGCGGAACGCCGGGGATGAGGAGACTCCACCCAAGATCTGTCCCCGACAGGATCTCAGGTGCGAGCGTTTCCCGGACGGACCGGACAGGACCGCCGAAAGTGCCCGCCAAGACCACAGTACAGGCAGCGACCTTCCTGACGCCGAGCGGCCCGCTCTCCCTCGGAAAGGCGAGAAAACCCCAGCTGCATGGGCTCACCACCAGACAATCTATCCCCAGGAGGCGTGGGAGGAGAGGGAGGAATGGGTGGGACAGAAAACGCAGGTGCCAGTCGATTGGAAGGCCTCCGCAGGCGTTCCTTGAGTGAAGGCCTCTCCCTGAGCCTGGTATCAATCAGGATCAGGAAGGAAATTAGTGCTTCCAGCTCCACAGGCAATTCCTTGGCTGCGATCTCGTCCTTCAATGCATCAGAAAGACCCTGAGAAAACGCAGCCACCAGAGCCTCATTGTTCCAACCCACCTCTGCTGCCAGGGTACGAAACTCTATGGCGTACTCGGCAACGGTCCATGAACCCTGATGCATAGACATGAGCAGCTTGGCAGCCAAGGCGGAGCGAGCCGGTACGTCGAATACCCTGCGGAAGGCATCGACAAAACCGGAAAACTCGTGAATCACTGGGTCATTCCTCTCCCATAAGGGATTCGCCCAGGCCAAGGCCTTTTCTGAGAGTAGTGATATTAGGAAACCCACCTTTGACCTCTCAGTCGGAAAAGCGTGGGGTATTAATTCGAAGTAAATCCCCACCTGGTTGAGGAAACCACGACACTGACTTGGCTCACCCCCAAAGCGCAGTGGAAGAGGGGCTGAACCAGTCATACCTCTGGGCGCCGCGGGTACCGCAGCAGCCGCGGCGGTAGGCGCAACCAGCGGAACAGCAGCGGGAGCGACCACCGGAGTGACAACCGGCCCAATAACACCAGGAGTAAGGTGCGCGGTGCGTGCCAACAGAGTTTGCAACGCCTGAGCGAACTGATCCAACAGGAGATCCTGTTGATCCAGTCTGGCGACCAACATTGGAAGTGAAGGCGTACCTGCACCGTCAGGATTCATGGCATTTGTTTAATGTCAGGGCAGGGCTGTGGAACGGACAGGTAGGCCTAGTGGCAGGGTAACGCACTGGCTGACGACAACCACCACCAACAGACCGAAGTCCCTCAGGGCGCGGAGTCTAAGTCCCAGGCTGCCCTTCACCAGGGCCCCTGATGGTGGGGATGGACTTGACGCAGCCAGGAACCAGGTCGCGGCCCCCGAGACACCCCGGCTGCGGTATTGGCCGCCGCCAATGGCGTGTAGCTGGTGAGAATGACAATAGCGTAGTCAGGCAAGCTGGGTCAACAACAACGGGACAAAACAGTACAGAACAGTAGACAGAGAATCACAGGTCACGGGCCGGGTTCAGCAACGGAAGGTCAGATCGAAGGAAAACACAGAGAATGGTCTAGTCACAAGCCGAGTCAAATACCAGAAGCGTCACGAGCATATACACAGAGCTGTAGCAAGACAAAGACACAAGACACAAGTGCAAAGAGCATGTGCGGATCACAGGCTTATATGTACTCAGCCACACCCCTCTGGGGGATGGACCTCAGAGACCTGAAGGCATAAAAGCTTCCCACCATGCTCAGCATAAATCCAAGATGGATGCCAGCACATGGAGTAACATAACCTCTGGGAAAAGGTAGGACCTTGACAATTTCTCTCTGAAATTCTGAGGAAAATGGGTCATTCCAGACATTGTTCAGAAGAACAGCGTACCTTGATTAAAAAGTTGATTGGAGAGGGGAAAACATATAAAGAAGAAAATGATAAGCTGCTCAGCTAAAATGATCGCAAATGCTTTAAAATGGCAACCAAAACCTGAAAGACGTGGAAGAAAGCGAAAAACTACCATTCAAATGGATAGAAGAATAGCCAAAATGGCAAGGACTCAGCCAACAATCAGCTCCAGGAAGATCAAAGAAGGTGTAAAGTTACCTGTGAGTACTGTTACAATTAGAAGACGACTATGTGAAGCCAAGCTATCTGCAAGAAGCCCCCGCAAAGTCCCACTGTTGAAAAAAAGACATGTGCTGAAGAGGTTACAATTTGCCAAAGAGCACATTGACTGGCCTAAAGAGAAATGGCGCAACATTTTGTGGACTGATGAAAGTAAGATTGTTCTTTTTGGGTCTAGTGGCCGGAGACAGTTTGTCAGACGACCCCCAAACACTGAATTCAGCCACAATACACTGTGAAGACAGTGAAGCATGGTTGCGCAAGCATCATGATATGGGGATGTTTCTCATACTACGGTGTTGGGCCTATTTATCGCATACCAGGGATCATGGATCAGTTTGAATACATCAGAATACTTGAAGAGGTCATGCTGCCTTATGCTGAAGAGGAAATGCCCTTGAAATGGGTGTTCCCACAAGACAACGACCCCCAACACACCAGTAAATGTGCAACATCTTGGTTCCAGACCAACAAGATTGACGTTATGGAGTGGCCAGCCCAATCCCCGGATCTTAATCCAATAGAAAACTTGTGGGCTGACATCAAAAATGCAGTTTCTGAGGCAAAACCAAGAAGTAGAGAAGAACTGTGGAATGTAGTCCAATCATCCTGGGCTGGAATACCTGTTCACAGGTGCCAGAAGTTGGTTGACTCCATGCAACACAGATGTACAGCAGTCCTCAGAAACAGTGCTTATACAACTAAATATTCATTAAGTGATTCAAAAGAAAGCAAAATCTTCAAACATTTTTCAGTTTATATAGTGAATGTTTGAATTTGTAAAGAAGAATACAAACACTGCTATTTTTTTGAACAGTCTAATATTCACTTTTTTTCAATTTTTTTTTAGAGGAACAACACAAATTTGATATATTTTTCTTCATGTTTTGATTTGGAATAGAATGTGTAGTTTTCCCAATGCATTTGTGTGTATGGAAATAAAAGCTATTAGAAGGATTTTGAGCTTTATTCACTTTTTTCAACACACTGCTATTATTTTGAACACAACTGTATATGTGGAATTACATCCCAAAACATATTCTTCTACTTCTCACGAGTATGGGGATACCACATGTGTGAGACTTTTTGGCAGCCTAGCCACGTGCAGGCCCCCAAAATCCAATGACCATCATCAGGCTTTCAAAGGGCGTATTTCCTCATGTCACTTCCTCACTACCTATCACAGTTTCGGAGGCCCTGAAATGCCAGGATAGTACAAACCCCCTTCTCCGAATTACCTCTTTTTGGAAAATAGACACCCAAGGAATTTGATTATTCTCTAGAGCCATTGCTTTAAAAAATATATAATGTTTTGGGGTTCAAATTAATTTTCTAGCAAAAAAATATTTTTTCATTTAAACACAAAGTGTCAGAAAAGGCTTGTTCTTCAAGTGGTTAGAAGAGTGGGTGATGTGTGGCATTAACTTCTAATGTTGGCCCTGAAATTCCAGGATAGTAGAAGCAACACCCGCTCCAAGTGACCCCTTTTTGGAAAGTAGACACTCCAAGGTATTTCCTAAGAGGCATGGTGAGTATTTTGCAGGTCTCATTTGTTGCCACATGTTTTTGGAAAACGAAGAAAGAAAACAAACATGTTTTCTTTTCTTTATTTCTTTTTCAAAACCCTGTGACAAAAATGATATCTGAAAAATACTCCCCATGCCTCTTATCAAATTCCTTGGAGTGTCTACTTTCCAAAAAGGGATAATTTTAGGGGGTATTTGTACTTTCCTGATATTTTAGGACCTCTGAATCTGTGATAGGTAGTGAGGAAGTGATATGAGGTAATATGTCCTTTGAAAGCCTCAAAATAATTTGTCATGTTCCAACAATTTGTGGAAAAAAAAAACAAATCTTCCATGGACTCAACATGCCTCTTAGCAAATTCCTTGGGGTGTCTACTCTCCAAAAAGGGGTAATTCGGGGGATTTTTTTTACTGCCCTGACATTTTAGCACCTCAAGAAATGTGATGGGCAGTCAGAAAGTAAAAGTGTAAATTCCAGTATATATACACCATAGTTTGTAGACACTATAACTTTCACACAAACCAAATATTACACACGTATTGGGATTTTTTTTTTACCAAAGACATGTAGCAGAATACATTTTGGCCTAAATTTCTTACTAACTTTGAGTTTATTGGATATTTTTTATAACCGAAAGTAGAAAATATCTTTTTTTTTCAAACGTTTTCATTTATATCACAAAAAATAAAAAACCCAGAGGTGATAAAATACCACCAAAACAAAGCTCTATTTGTGTGAAAAAAAGGATATACATTTCGTTTGGATACAGCGTTGCATGACCACGCAATTACCAGTTGAAATAGTGCAGTGCTGAATAGCAAAAATGGCATGGTCAGGAAGGGGGGTAAATCTTCTGGAGGGCAAGTGGTTAATGAAAGTGCTTTTGTCATACCTGTAATATGACTGAACCACCACTAGATCACCAGTCTCTCCTGTTACATAAGATCAAAAATGTTACAACACCTGGATAAAATAGGTGTATTTCTAAATCTAGAATGGGTGAAAGGTCTAGGATAAAATTCCAGTATGTTTTCTTGGAAAATAATTTCCAATACTGATAATTCTTAGAAGGTATAGTTTATTGTGTACCAAAGTTTACCCCAGTACACAGTGGTACACTGCATTTGAATGTCATGCTCAAGTATTTAAGAACTCAAGTTTATTGCACTTCATTATAGTACTAGAACACTGCACAGCTGACCTTAACTCAGTCTGGTGTTATTTATATTGGATTCACACCACTTCCATTGCTTGCATTTTTTTTAACACATTGCAATGATGTACTTTGTTTTCCACAGTCGTTACCAAACTACCATTTTCCCCTTTTAGGTGGGGTCATAGCATGTTGCAACATGTTGCATTTCAATGTAAAACTTTTCATTCTGCATCAGGTCACACCAATGCAGCACATCGGTGTGAAATGGGACATTTGGATTCAAGGAAATTTGGCGTGTTCCTGTTTCGGGGCTATGTAGAGTTTTTGTGGTCACATATTGTTCTCACTACAGGTTTGCCCAGATTAAAGTGTATGTGTAGCCAAAACCTTTTTAGCCCCTTCACACCTAAGGGTAAAACAAATCAAAGTCTAAGTAAAATTTTACAACTTTGACAGGTGTTAGTAAAACCGTACATATCATCAAAACTACTTTGTACATCCAGGTGAATTATACCTTCTTTTTTTTCAGGACAAATTGGGCTTTCATTTGGTGGAAAATGGTAATGGATTTCTTGATTTTTTTTATTATCAAAGGAAAACTGGCCCAAAATAATAAAAAAAAAAAACAACTTTTTTTTTCTCATTTAGCGGTATGTTTTTTGTTACTACCATAACCTACCACCAAAGAACAATTAAAAAAAAATTTTCAGCTTTTGACAATCTCAGCGATACCATAAATGTGTATGTTATTTGTACCTGTACTACAGCCCTGAAACAATAGTGCGCATGTTGTTTTTTTTTATCTAAAACACACTGATACCAATTTAAAAAAAAAAAAATCCTGACCTTTGACCTTGACACAAACACTAACCCTGACACTGAAGTAGATCAAACCTTGATCTACGTATTTTTTCTTTATTTTTTCTTCTACAAAGGGGGGCAGGCTTCACAGTGACTGGTCACTGTGATAGCCAATCAGAGGCTATCACAGCGATCATGTGACCCATGTGGGACCAAAGTTTGATGCATGTAACAAACCATCACCACTGAAGTGTAAGACTTCAGACAATGTGCTCAACTAAGAAGGGGGTCTACCTCAGAATGTTCCTTTTTGAAGGTCCCAATTCTGTCACAATATGATAAATGAAGGTCACAGCCCTAGTGAAATAAAAGGCTGAACCTGACTGTGTAAACTGGGTCTCAAAATGAATAATTCCAATTGGCTGTCAGTAGAATTCTATGAGATCAACATGCTCTCTACCTGCTGGTAGTTCTTTTGTGAGGAAGGTCACTGGAGAATCCACAGTGGGTATAAACAACCGACTAACAAATTCCCTTCAAAGAAGGACAATTCCATAAATTCTCAGGAGGAGCCCAAGACCCTTCAGGGTGCTTCCAATCTGGAAAAAGGAATAGTGAGTGCAGTGGAAAGGGTTTTGCCACCGTAGGAGGTCTAAAAGGCTTAAAACTGGAAACGGCATGCTGATCGTGTAATATGCACTGCATCAATAAGGCCTTAAGGCTTGAGGCCTCTGGTAAGGTCATGAGAAGGTCAGAGATAAACTCTGTAGGGTATGGCAAAGGAATATAGCTTCTAGGGACAGTATCCATTATGAATTAGGTGAATTGGGCTGAAAAGATTTAGTAACTGCAGTTATACCTTCACCTGATGAGGCCAACGGTAAACTGCAATAATGAAGACCCTATAACTAGAGGATCCAGAAGGCAGGCATCGGTACTCTTAAAGGATACTGAGTAAATGCCTTGGAACCATTACAGTATGGCCTACGGTAACCTAAGAAATCGGGGCTGTCTCCACCTGAGTAAATAAACAAATCTGTTGTACCTAGGTACCTACATCTCTACTAAAGCATAGTGCCAGGCTAAGGTTTGTTTGGTAATATGACCTAAAAGAACAAGAGACCAGGCCTAAAACTGCACTACAACTACACAATACATCAAACCCTCCACCTGAAGAGATGATGCTACTGCCCTCTCTGTATGATAGTAGTTACCTCCATAGAGTAAACCTGTAGGCAAGTATAGAGAAAGAAATCTTTTAATCTAGCATGATGCTGACGTCTGCAAATACAGGCCTCTATGCTAGGTCCTCCGGCATCTTAGACTGTCCCAGAGGAGATTAATGTCCACAAAGGCTGCCCTAGGAGGATATAGCCTCACCTGGAGGCTAGGTAGCCAATACCCCGACCATGCCACCTCGCATGGACCTGCACAGTCCAGAGAGAGTTGGTCTGCAAAAAGTGATGTCAGTACCTACCAAATGTTACTGGCATCCATCATGCTGCTGTCAGTGACTCAACTTGGTTGGGAAAGGCAAGGCTCCTGACCCTACTCCGCCGAGCAAACGAACTTCGCAAGCGAGGAAACAAACTTAATGCACCATTAGACCACTATGGAGGTAAGGTGCATCTACCTGAAACATAATAAAGAAAGTGTATCAAAACTGGAGCAGCCAGAATCTGTAGCACTGTGCAAGACAATCAATTTAATTTTCAAAGCTTAACTGAACAAGATGAAAATAGAAACTGATTGCTATCCATAAAAAAAAAAAAAACATTTCAACATGCAGTATATATATATACACATACATATACACACACACGCTGCATGTTGAAATGCATTTCTTATATATTAAAATATATGAAACATATTTTTAAAAATATATATTTTTTAAATATATTCTTTAGATTTTTTTTAACATATCAAAAAGTCATTTTAATATATATTTTTACATATATTTGTAAATGCATTCCAAAAATGTAGATTTGTATTTTACAGACATACAGTATATTTGAAATGTAGTTTAAAAATAATTTTCATATATTTTGTAATAAAAACGCATTTCAACATGCAGAGGTATTTGAACACCCTGCGATTTTCCAGGTTCTCCCACTTAGAAATCATGGAGGGCTCTGAAATTCACATTGTAGGTGCATTCCCACTCTGAGAGACAGAATTAAAAAAAAAAATTCAGGAAATCACATTGTATGATTTTTAAAGAATTTATTTGTCTTGCACTGCTGAACATAAGTATTTGAACACCTAAGAAACAGCAAAAATTCCGGCTCTCAAAGACCTGTTACTGTGCCTTTAAAAAGTCTGCCTCTACTCCACTCATTAATCTAACTTAGTAGCACCTGTCTGAGCTCTTTAAAGACACCTGTCCACCCCACAGTCAGTCAGACGCCAACTACTACCGTGGGCAAGACCAAGGAGCTGTCAAAAGACACCAGAGACAAAATTGTGAACCTCCACAAGGCTGGAAAGGGCTATGGGGCAATTGCCAAGCAGCTTGGTAAAAATAGATCAACTGTTGGAGCAATTGTTAGAAAATGGAAGAGGCTAAAGACGACTGTCAGTCTCCCTCGGACTGGGGCTCCATGCAAGATTTCACTTCGTGGGGTATCACTGATAAGAAAGGTGAGGAATCAGCCCAGAACTACAAGGGAGGAGCTGGTCAATGACATGAAGAGAGCTGGGACCACAGTTTCAAAGGTCACTGTCTGTAGAACACTACACCGTCATGGTTTCAAATCATGCATTGCACGGAAGGTTCCCCTGCCCAAGTCATCACATGTCCAGGCCCATCTGAAGTTTGCCAATGACCATCTGGATGATCCAGAAGAGGCATGGGAGAAAGTCATGTGGTCAGATGAGACCAAAGTAGAACTTATATTGCCAAGGATTGCAACCAGATTAGGTACAATCTGTGCCTGCGGCTGGGCCATTCTTACTCGCAGTGCCTGGAGGCTTTGCACAATCAGCCAGAGGTGGTGGAGGAGTTGGTGAGGATGGAAGCGGAAGAGGCTGGTAGTGCAGAACAAAGCTTGGGTCCTGTCATGTCTAAGGAAAGTGTCTCCTCTGCAGTCCCTGGTGTCCCTGTTGCTCCTGTAGGATCTGAGCCTGTCAGTATGGGAGCTGTCAGTTTGTCCCCTGCTCCAGTGGTGCCTAAATCTCCTGCGGGGCCATCTCTTCAGGCTCTAAGCTTAAAGAGGTGGCTAGAGGGGCAGGTTTGCCTAGGCCTAGTGTGGTTCCCGGAAGAATCGTGTTAAGGCGGGGGAGAGAGTGGTAGAGGGTGAAGGTACTAGTCAGGGGGTAGTTAACCCCAGTGGTAGTACTGGTGTGAAAGAGGTGGAGTGGACGAAGGTGGTAAGGAAGGGGAAGAGAAATGAGATTATTTCCCCGGCTTCGTCCATATCTTCTCTAGATGTGGGGGAGCTTTTTACTTCAAATTGGTTTGGGACTCTGTCAGAGGATGAAGGGGGATCAGTAATCTCCTTATCCTCAATGGAGGAAGGTGGGAGGGGGTCACCTGAGGAAGTGGTGGCCTTTGCAGGGAAAGGGAAGGGAAAAGGAAAGGGTAAGAATCACCAATGACCCAAATGGCAGTTCCCACTCCGTTAAAGGTGGCGACCATTAATGTCGCCAGTATTAAATCTGTAAGTGCTAGAGATACAGCCCTATTTTTGCTCAGCAGGATTGATGCTGATGTTTTTTGTTTTTGCAAGAGACCAGGTTGTGCAGTCTAGCCGATGTCCATCTGGCTAAGAGGGAGTGGAGGCGTGGTCCTTCCTTCTGGTCTCTTGCGGCTGAGCCTTACAGCGGAGTTGCAGTACTTTTTACCGGCATGGTAACGTGCCGGCGGGTCATTGAGGTGGAGATTGGAAGGTGTTTGATCCTGGATGTCCTTGTGAGGGGCAGGAACTGCTCCTAATTAACATTTATGGACCGCAGTCCAATTGGTACAGGAAATGCCTCTTTACAAAGATCAAGCCTTTTCTTTTTACATCCCGGCAGGTTGTCTTTGGAGGTGACTTCAACACCGTGACTAGGCCCAAGGACAGGAAAGGCTCCAATGACAGGCTGTGATATGACAGCGTTTTCTTAAATGCGATAGTCAGGAAAGCAGGTCTGGTGGATGCCTTGGTTAAGAGCATCCCGGGCAGCACTGGTTTCACGTATAGGAGAGGCAGTTGTCAGAGTAGAATAGATAGGTTTTTTTTTGAAAGAGGACTCTGCCTTCTCGGTACCTGAGTGTCAAGCGGTGGAGTTTTCTGATCAGCTTTTACTTACTGTGACTTTAAATGTTTCAGATACGCCACTGAGAGGGAAGGGCATCTGGAGAATGAATTTGGCTCTGCTGGAGGACGAGGAAGTAAGACGATCCTTTGAGGAGTTCTTTCAGGCTCAGGAAACAGTACTGTATTTCTGCAACAGTAAGTCGGAGTGGTGGGAGCTCACCAAGGTGCGGATCGGCAGGTTTTTCAGGGCCCTAGGAAAAAGAAAACAGCTTGATAGGTACATTGCCTACCAACGGTTGCGGAGGAAGCTCGACCGCCTTGTTTCTAGCGGTGGGGATTCTGGGGCAATCTCTGAGGTCAAGCTACTTCTCAGGAAATACCAGTATGACTTGCGTGCCTCTTTGGTTCTGGAGAGGGATTATGGGAAGTACCACTCACCTGACCCTTTCCAGAATTGTAAGCAAAGCGCAGCAATTAAGACGGTCTTTGGCTTGAGGGATAGTACGGGGTCCCTGACAAGATCCAGGTCGGGGATACTGGAGGTCTCTAGGTCCTTTTATGAGGATTTGCTGAGCGAGAAGCACCTCAAACGGACAAGGATGCTGAGCTTTTTGGACTCTACACCGGGTCTGGAGGGTAATGTCCTGCCTGCAAGTTTGACGGGGGAAATTACAGCAGAAGAGGTGACCAAAGCCATCGATAGTTTGGCCATTAAGAAGACTCTTGGGCCAGACGGTCTGACAGCAGAATTTTTTAAAGCCTTTAAGTCCAGCTTGGCACCTTACCTTGCGGAAGTTTACAATTGCTGTCTTGATGAGGGGTCGCTCCCTCCTTCCATGAGGCAGTCTGCTGTAATTCTCTTGTCAAAGGGTAAAGATCCTTCGGCTATTGAGAACTGGCGCCCCATTTGCCTTCTCAATGTCGATAGAAAGATTCTGGCTAGGATCTTGTTCTGGCGCTTGTCGTCAGTGGCGGGCGGCTTACTTTCTCGCCAGCAGCAGGGTAGAAGTACCTTTACAGCAGTGTTAGCTGTCCGGGAGGCTCTGGAGCGGTGTAGGGCTGAAGGCTGGGGAATGTTCCTGCTGGCGGTGGATCAGGCAAAGGCCTTTGATCGAGTTGATCACAAGTACCTTTGGCATCTCCTGGACCGGTATGGCCTAGAGGGGAGGTTTATTGGCTGGTATTGTTGAGGCTGAGAGCTTCATGTTGGTGAATGGGTGGAATGGGCGGCCTTTTGGGGTTGGGTCAGGGGTGCATCAGGGGTGCCCGCTGAGCCCTTTGCTCTACGCCTTCGCCTTTGACCCCTTCATTAGGAGGTTAGATGGTGGGGTGTTGGGTGGGGTGCCGGTGGGTATTACTGTGGACCCCCCTGAAGGTCGTGGCCTACGCCGATGACGTTTCTGTTTTCATTTCTAGGACCGAAGAGGTGCAGGAGGTGGTCTCAGTGATGGATCAGTATTCCGAGGCGTCGGGCTCCAAGGTCAACCAGGACAAATGTGAAGTTTTCTGGATGGGTAGGGATGGTGAGAGATTTTCACTTCCGGACACCTTCCCAGTGCCTCAGCAGAAAATAAAAGTTTTAGGCATCAATTTCAGCCCTGCTGATTACAGCAAGTTAAATTGGGAGGCTAGGCTGTCTGATGCTGAGGGTAAAGTGAGATGTTGGAAGGGGTGGCGGCTCTACTTGAGGGAAAGGGTTGACATGATCAAGACTTTCCTGATCCCCATTTTTCTGTATGTCAGCTTCGTCTGCCTCTTGCCAGAGTCGCTCTATACGAGGGTCTACAGCTGTTTCTTCCAGATGTTATGGGGGAACAGGCTGAACCTTGTCAAGCGGGATGTAATCTACTCATCCAGGCAGGAGGGTGGCCTAGGTATGGTCAACCCAATTGTTTTTTTCTCTCTGATGTTTATTAAACATAATTTTGGTAATATGCTGGCAGATAGACCGCCTGCGTGGGCGGGACTTTTTCGGATTTGGTTTAGACCCTTTCCGGACCGTTGGGAGAGTGGCGGGCCAGTGAAAAGCCTGCGGGTCAAGCATGGTGAACTACCAGCTTATGTAGCCCTGAGCCTGAAGTTACACAGGCGGTGGCATGTGACGGAGGGGGAGGTCAGATCCCTTCCTAGGAGGCTCCTGGGTGAGAGGATTGTGGCAACCGTCTTTCATGCCCCACTTGCCCTGAACGATTGCCTGGGCCATATTATGAGGGAAGGCTTACGGTTGATTAATCTGGAACGGATTCCCTTGAAATTTAGGGAACAGGCCTGGCTCGCTTTCCATGGCAGGCTCTCTACGTGAGAGGGAACTTGAAGTACCGTCCTCTGGATGACCGTGGTTGTCCGAGGTCGGAGTGTCAGGGGGAAGTGGAAACTATGGACCACTTCTTACTTCAGTGCCCTTTCAATGTAGAGGTGTATAAAGAGGTGGGTGGAGCTCTGGGTGTCCCTTTCTTACACCGCATGTCTTACGCGGTGTAGGTGTATGGAGCATTTGAAAGCCGCCTGGGTTTTGATTTGGACACTCTGTTTCTAGTTAGTTTAGTAGTCCGTTATTACACCTGGAATGCACGATGTCAGGTTTCCATTCGGCAGAAAGTCCTTTCGGTCCAGGTGGTGGTGTGTGACATCCTTGGTGAGGTTGGGAGAAAGACAGGTGGCGGCAAAAGGCCTGGATGGAGGCGTGGAGGAATATCAGGCCCGTAGCTGCAGCCTGTTGATCTTGGGTGGTGGTCCCTGTCCCTGTTTCCTCCTTTTCACCTGCCTAGATTTTGGTAGGCTTGGCTTTTTTATGAAAGGCTGCATTCACTGAAGATCTGAGTTTCTTAGTCTTTTCTTGGGTGTAGATAAGGTTATAAGTTTCTTGTGTTATGCCTAGGAGTCCAGAGTGAGTAGGACTCTAGGCCAGGGGTGGGCAAACTTTTTGACTTGAGGGCCGCAATGGGTTCATATATTGGACCCGGGGGCCGGACCAAGAGTAGATGAATGATGTGTATGTGTCATCCATAGTAAGTATAGTAATATTCCCCCATAGTAAGCATAGTAATTAATCCCCCATATAGTAATTCATCCCCCATAGTAATTCATCCCCCATATAGTAATTCATCCCCCATATAGTAATTTGTCCCCCATATAGTAATTCGTCCCCCATATAGTAATTCGTCCCCCATAGTAATTCATCCCCCATATAGCAATTTATCCCCCATATAGTAATTCATCCCCCATATAGTAATTCATCCCCCATAGTAATTCATCCCCCACATATTAATTCATCCCCCATATTAATTCATCCCCCATATTAATTCATCCCCCATATAGTAATTCATTCCCCATATAGTAAGTCCCCCATATAGTAGTTCATTCCCCATATAGTAAGTCCCCCATATAGTAATTCATTCCCCATATAGTAAGTCCCCCATATAGTAATTCATCCCCCACATAGTAATTCATCCCCCATATTAATTCATCCCCCATATTAATTCATCCCCCATATTAATTCATCCCCCATATAGTAATTAATTCCCCATATAGTAAGTCCTCCATATAGTAATTCATTCCCCATATAGTAAGTCCCCCATATAGTAATTCATTCCCCATATAGTAAGTCCTCCATATAGTAATTCATTCCCCATATAGTAAGTCCTCCATATAGTAATTCATCCCCCATATAGTAATTCATTCCCCATATAGTAAGTCCTCCATATAGTAAGTCATTCCCCATATAGTAAGTCCCCCATATAGTAAGTCCCCCATATAGTAAGTCATTCCCCATATAGTAAGTCCTCCATATAGTAATTCATTCCCCATATAGTAAGTCCCCCATATAGTAATTCATCCCCCATATAGTAATTCATTCCCCATATAGTAAGTCCTCCATATAGTAAGTCATTCCCCATATAGTAAGTCCCCCATATAGTAAGTCCCCCATATAGTAAGTCCCCCATATAGTAAGTCATTCCCCATATAGTAAGTCCCCCATATAGTAATTCATTCCCCATATAGTAAGTCCCCCATATAGTAAGTCATTCCCCATATAGTAAGTCCTCCATATAGTAATTCATTCCCCATATAGTAAGTCCTCCATATAGTAATTCATTCCCCATATAGTAAGTCCTCCCTATAGTAATTCATCCCCCATATAGTAAGTCCCCCCTGTGTCAATTCACTTACCTTTCCTCCGCGCGTTCCTCTCGTATTCCCGCGCCGTTCTGGTCTTCAGGGCGGACTGTGAGAGGAGAAGAGCTCGTCACGCTGCCCCGCCTACATCCTGGCTGCCCCGCCTACATCCTGACAGCTGCAGAGTCCTGACGCCCGAGAGGAGGGAGGGGGCGGCCATCCGAGAGGGGGGGCGGCCATCCGAGAGGAGGGGAGGGGAGAGGACGAGAGGAGGGAGGGGAGCGGGCGCCCGGCACACAGGAGAGCCGCATCTACGTTTGTATAGAGCCGCGGCTTGCCGACCACTGGCCTTGCGGGAGCCTAGCTCCGCGGGCCGGATTAAAAGGTCCGCCGGGCCGTATACGGCCCGCGGGCCGTAGTTTGCCCATTGCTGCTCTAGGCTAAATGGTTGGTCTTAGTGTTGATGGGCCATAAAGGCCACAAATAGAAACACAGTATTGTTTGTAGTGTTGGCTAAGGGGGTCATAAAGGCCTGCTTTGCCTATACTATGTTTTTTTTGGCAGGTAAGCCATGTTTTCTTTGCAGGTTGTGGACATTTTTTTAGTGCAAGCCCTAGTGGCTAAAATGCCTTTTGCCTATAAGTCTTGCTGTTCTTTGTGATGAAGTATCCCGTGTATAATTGGACTGGAAAGTTTTGAGTTATTTATTGTAAGTTTTTTACTTTTGTATAAAATAATTTTGCTTGCTGGTTGCAAGTTCACCTAATAAAAATATCTCCATTCCTGATGAGGCGTGTGTGAGGAGTGCTCTGTGTCTACCAGAGGCCTATTGTGAGACCAAGGGCTGGATTCCTGGGCAGGAATCAAGCGGTGGGGGCTGTCGCAAAAACTGTGCAAAACACAGTGAAGTACGCAGTTCAACCATTTTGTAGGCACCTCCATCTTGGTACGGAGTATATATTGTGTCTCTCATTTCTCCTTCCCCTCCCTTCCTGAGAGGTACAGTGACAGATGTGTGTGTGTGTTAAAAGTGTCACTGGCAGGTAGAGCAGCAGGGGGCCCAGAGCTACAAAGCCCCCCAAGAGAGACAGAGACTAGCTGCCAAAGGACAAGTGTAATTTCTCACTTCGTAACCGAGATAAGGCAGCTTTTCCCAGGAATTGAAGAGATTGTTACCTCATAAAACCTAGCAGTTTAGGTGACAGAATTAAATGAACATTCTTCAACTCAGTTTGTCCCCTATGTTTCATATCATGGATTATGAAGATGTTGGTTCTAATTCAGAGTCCGCCCAACGATCCCTCCCTAAACAGAGTATTTGTCAGTTACTCAGAGCCACCCCCCTGCTGGGGGACTTTAAAACACAGGCTAGCAGGCCTAAAAAGTTAAGTTGAAGACTTCTCCCAAATGTAAAATCGCTGAGGCATCGGGAGCTATCGAGTTTGTGGAGGAGGTGGAGTCCCCGCTGCAGGGGCGCCGTTTTCAGTTCGGATCGGAGGACTCTGATATGGAGGAGGTCGGGGTCCCCAAGCCATTGAAGCCAAAAATTGTGGAGAAAGCGGTTTATGTCAAACTGCGGAGGCTACCGGAAAAGGAGCTGGCTAATGTGTGGGGTCAAAGACGAATTCTCCTGCACTCTAGGACTCAGACAGGTGGCGAATAGACGGAACCAGGCCTGGAGAAATCGTCCACCAATGCATAAAGGGCTGTGCGGCTCCAAAACAAGGCTGGGGAAGCCCGATCAATACTGCAGAATGAAATGAAAACGAGAAGCGCACCAACCTTGCGCATTACCTCCGTAACCAAGGGTCCCTTCTTCATCAGAGCTAGTTCTAGCTCCGTAACCAAGGGTCCCTTCTTCATCAGAGCTAGTTCTACCTCTGATGAAGAAGGGACCCCCTTAGAAACGTGTCAGCTATACTGAACACCCATTCCCTTGATGGGACTCACGCTATCTTCAAGTCCCTGTGAGGACTTACATGCCTGATTTCATTCGCTGTTTGTGAGTATATTTTTTACAATTAATAAATTTTGTTTACAGAGGTAATGCGCAAGGTTGGTGCGCTTCTCGTTTTCATTTCAGTAATGTGTGGGGTCACCAGGCGGCCGGTTTACTGCAGGGCACGGGCAGTGTGAAGGTGCCACCGGCTGAAATTCTAGAGAACTTAGTAAGGGACATGGTGGTAAATATGGTATCTGATGAAAACATATGCAATGTATCTGTGCCTGTCCCCCCTGGCCCCCGCTGTACAGGGGTCTGCTTCCGGGGTGCCGGTGTCTGTCCCTGGGGCTCTGTCCCTTGTTCCGGTTCTCCCCTGTCATGGGTCTGGTGTGGCTGTAGATGTTACTGGTGCCCCTGGGTCTGGCTTGGGCTCTGTTGGGGCTGGTGGGGTGGAGGAGGTCAGTGTGCCAATGTTGGGCCCCGGTGCGGGTGATAGCAGCAATGGTGTTACTTCTGGTACCCCTGGGTCTGTGGGGAAGGATAGTGTGGTGGTTGCTGGTAACTCTGTGTTGGGCCCTAATGTTGGGGCTCGGGGTAAAGGGATGGCCCCTGGTGGAGTTAGGAGTTATGCAGCAGCGGTCAGTGCCCCTATGTCCGGCCCTGTCTCTGAGGATCCAAGTTATGCTGCAGCCCTGAGGGGGGCTAGGCTGTTGATGGGTCATCCAGTGGAGTTGAGGTCTGGGTCCGCTCCCCAATCAGTCAAACAAAGGAACGTGGTCCAGCTTAAATGGTCTGGGCAGGGTTCCCCTCCTGGTAGGAGGGAGGTAGTAGATCACCTGTTGGAAATAGGTTTCAAGGCAGGTGACATATTTGCCCTTATTGCCCCTGTAGGGTCAGGGGAATATGATGTTTCTTTTGTTAGGAGTGACATGCTGGATGTCTTCTGGCAGAAATATGATGAGAGATGGAAGGGATCAGAGAGGTGGGCGGGGCTTGTCCCCAGGGTAGTATCAAGGCAGCCTTTGGTGAAGAACATCACCATCTTGGTAAGGAACGAGTCAATTCCTGCAGCGGACATCATGGTCTGGTTGCAGCGATGGGGAGGTCCTGGGGCCCCTTAGGAAAATAAATGATGACAGGGGGATTTGGACCGGTGGGTGGTCGGTCACTATGAGGCTGGGGGTGTCGGATAATGGGGTGAAGCATCTTCCCTCCTTGGCCTTCATAGGATGTGATAGATTAGTTATTTTTATGCTGGGCAGCCTAGACTGTGCCATAGGTGTGGGAGTAAATCCCACTTTGCCTCCTCCTATTCAGTCTTGCGTTGTTCCCTTTGTCAGGAGGTGGGCCATGTTGCACGCGATTGCAACCTGATTCATTGCAATTCGTGTCTGCGTTTAGGCCACTCTTACTCGCAGTGCCCGGAGGCTCTGCATAACCAGACAGAGGTGGTGGAGGAGTTAGCAAGGATGGAGGCGGAGGAGGCGGGTAATGTGGAGCATGGTTTGGGCCCTGCAGTGTCCCAGGAAGGAGTTTCCCCTGTAGTTTCTATTGTCTCTGCTGCTCCCCCAAATGCTGGGTCAATTAATATAGAATCTGTGGGTTTTTCTTCCCAGGTGCTGGCGGTGCCCAGGTCTCCTGCTGTGTCTGTTCCCCAGGGTTCTAGACTTAAGGAGGCAGCCAAAGGTGCAGGGTTGGCTAAGAAAGGTCCTTTGGTGGCTCCCCCTCCTGTGCTGTTGCCTCAGCATCGTCGGAAGAGCCGTGTTAAGGAGGTGGAGGAGGAAGGAGGTGGTAATCAGGGGGTATCAAACCCCAATATTGGGGTCGGAGAGGCAGAGGTGGAGTGGACGAGGGTGGAAGGTAGGGGGAAGAAAAATAAGGTTGCTATTTCTCCGGCCTCGTCCATGTCTTCCCTAGATGTAGGGGAGCTGTCCATCTCTAATAGGTTTGGGGCTCTATCTGAGGATGAGGGGGAGTCGGTGGGCTCCTTGTCCCCGATGGAGGAGAATGGGAGGGAATCACTGGGGGAGGGTGTGGTTTCAGCTGTAGGGGAGGGTGGAAAAGAGAATTATAGGAAACACCAATCTTAATGGCTCAAATGGCAGTTCCCGCTCCGTTAAAGATGGTGACTATTAATGTCGCCAGCCTACAATCTGTAAGTGCTAGAGATACAGCCTTATTTTTGGTCAGCAGTATTGATGCTGATGTTTTATTTTTGCAAGAGACCTGGTTGTGTAGTCTAGCCGATATACATCTGGCTAAGAGGGAGTGGAGGCGTGGGCCCTCCTTTTGGTCTCTTGCGGCTGTGCCTTACAGTGGAGTTGCAGTGCTTTTTACCGGTATGGTAACGTGTCGGCGGGTCATTGAGGTGGAGATTGGAAGATGTCTGATCTTAGATGTCCTTATGAGGGGGCAGGAACTGCGCCTGGTTAATATATATGGACCACAGTCCAAGTGGGACAGGAAATGCCTCTTTACAAAGATCAAGCCTTTTCTTTTTACATCCCGGCAAGTTGTCTTTGGAGGTGATTTCAACACCATGACTAGGCCCAAGGACAGGAAAGGCTCCAATGACAGGCTGTGATATGATAGCGTTTTTTTAAATGCGATAGGGAAGCAGGTCTGGTGGATGCCTTAATTAAGAGCAGCCCGGACAGCACTGGTTTCACGTTTAGGAGAGGTAATAGTCAGAGTAGGATAGACAGGTTTTTTTTGAAGGAGGACTCTGCCTTCTCAGCACCGGAGTGTCAGGCGGTGGAGTTTTCTGACCACCTTTTGCTTATTGTGACTTTGAATGTTTCAGATGCGCCACTGAGAGGGAAGGGCATCTGGAGAAGGAATTCGGCTCTGCTGGAAGACGAGGAAGTGAGACGATCCTTTGAGGAGTTCTTTCAGGCTCAGGAGACTGTGCTGGATTTCTGAAATAGTAAGTCGGAGTGCTGGGAGCTTACCAAGGTGCGGATCGGCAGGTTTTTCAGGGCCATAGGAAAAAGAAAACAACTTGATAAATATATCGCCTACCAACGGTTGCGGAGGGAGCTCGACTGCCTTGTTTCAAGCGGTGGAGATTCTGGGGCGATCTCGGAGGTTCAGCTTCTTCTCAGGGAGTACCAGTATGACCGGCGGGCCTCTTTGGTTCTGGAGAGGGATTATGGGAAGCACCACTCGCCTGACCCTTTCCAGAACTGTAAGCAGAGCGCAGCGATTAAGACGGTCTCTGGCTTGAGGGATAGTACAGGATCCCTGACAAGATCCAGGTCAGGGATTCTGGAGGTCTCCAGGTCCTTTTATGAGGATTTACTGAGTGAGAAGCACCTTGACCGGACACAGATGTTGAGCTTTTTGGACTCTACACCAGGTTTGGAGGGTAATGTCTCGTCTGCAAGTTTGACAGGGGAAATTACAGTAGAAGAGGTGTCCAAAGCCATTGATAGTCTGGCCATTAAAAAGACTCCTGGGCCAGACGGCTTTTAAGTCCAGCTTGGCACCCCACCTTGTGGAGGTCTATAATTGCTGTCTGGATGAGGGGTCGCTCCCTCCCTCCATGAGGCAGTCTGCTGTAATTCTCTTGTCAAAGGGTAAAGATCCTTCGGCTATTGAGAACTGGCGCCCCATTAGCCTCCTCAATGTCAATACAAAGATTCTGGCTAAGATCTTGTTCTGGCGCTTGTCGTCAGTGGTGGATATTTTACTTTCTTGCCAGCAGCATTGTTCGGTCCTGGGCAGAAGTACTTTTACAGCGGTGTTAGCTGTCCGGTAGGCTCTGGAGCGGTGCAAGGCTGAGGGTTGGGGGAAGTTTTTGCTGGCGGTGGATCAGGCAAAGGCCTTTGATCGAGTTGATCATGAGTACCTTTGGCATCTCCTGGACCGGTATGGCCTAGAGGGGAGGTTTATTGGCTGGCTTAAAACATTGTATAGGGAGGCTGAGAGCTTCATGTTGGTGAATGGATGGGTTGGGCGGCCTTTTGGGGTTCGTTCCGGGGTGCGACAGGGGTGCCGGCTGAGTCCCTTGCTCTACGCATTCGCCATTAACCCCTTTATTAGGAGGTTAGATGGTGGAGTGCTGTGCGGGGTGCTGGTGGGTGTCGCTGGGGATCCACCCTTGAAGGTCGTTGCCTACACTGGTGATGTTTCTATTTTCATTTCTGGGACTGAGGAGGCGCAGGAGGTGGTCTCAGTGATGGATCAGTATTCAGAGGCGTCAGGTTCCAAGGTTAACCAGGACAAATGTGAAGTTTTCTGGATGGGTAAGGAAGGTGAGGGCTTTTCACTTCCAGACACCTTCCCGGTGCCTCAGCAGAAAATAAAAGTTTTAGGCATCAATTTTGGCCCTGCTGATTACAGCAAACCAAATTGGGAGGCTAGGCTGGCCGATGCCGAGGTCAAAGTGAGATGTTGGAAGGGGTGGCGGCTCTCCTTAAGGGAAAGGGTTGACTTGATTAAGACTTTCCTGATCCCCAACTTTTTGTATGTCGGCTTTATCTGCCTCTTACCAGAGTCGCTCTATACGAGGGTCTACAGTTGCTTCTTCCAGATGCTATGGGGGAACAGGCTGAACCTTGTCAAGCGAGACGTGACTTACTCATCCAGGCGGGAGGGTGGCCTAGGTATGGTTAACCCAATAGTTTTTTTCTCTCTGATGTTTATTAAACATAACTTTGGTAGCATGTTGGCAGAGAGACCGCCTGCATGGGTATGACTGTTTCGGATCTGGTTTAGACCCTTTCTGAGCTGTTGGGAGAGTGGCGGGCTAGTGAAAAGCCTGCGCGTTAAGCATGGTAAGCTCCCGGCTTATGTGGCCCCGAGCCGGAAGTTACTCAGGCGGTGGCATGTGACGGCGGAGGAGGTCAGGTCCCTTCCTAGGAGACTCCTGGGTGAGAGGATTGTGGTGACCGCCTTCCATGCTTCGCTTGCCTTGAAGGATTGCCCAGGTCATATTATGAGGGAGGGTTTAAGATTGATTAATTTGGAATGGATTCCCTTGAAGTTTAGGGACCAGGCCTGGCTCGCTTTCCATGGCAGGCTCTACGTGAGAGGTAACCTGAAGTACCGTCCTCCGGATGACCGTGGTTGCCCGAGGTCGGAGTGTCAGGGGGAAGTGGAGACTATGGACCACTTCTTGCTTTGGTGTCCTTTCAATGTAGAGGTGTATAAAGAGGTGGGTGGGGCTCTGGGTGTTCCTTTCCTGAGCTGCATGTCTTATGCAGAGTGGGATGTATGGAGCATTTAAAAGTCGCCCGGGTTTTGATTTGGACGCCCTTTTCCTAGTCAGCTTAGTGGTCCGTTATTACACGTGGAATGCATGGTGTCAGGTCTCAATCCGGCAGAAAGTCCTCCCTGTCCAGGTGTTGGTGTGTGGCATTCTTGGTGAGGTTGGGAAGATTCGGGGTCTTGAGAGAAACGGGGCGGCAAAAGGCCTGGATGGAGGCGTGGAGGAACATCAGGTCGGTTGCTGCCGTGTGTTGATCTCGGGTGGTGGTCCCTGTCTCTGTTGCTCTTATATCACTCCCTTAGATTTTGGTAATGTTCTTTTTTACGAAAGGCTGCATTCAGTGAAGATCTAAGTTTCTTACCCTTTTCTTGGTTGGTTTGTAGGATGTAAGGTTTCCCTAAGCTATGCTTAGGAGTTCAGAGTGAGGAGGACTCTGGGCTGAGGGAGTTTGGGGTTGTGCTTAAGAATGGTGTGTACTAGAGATTGGGCCATAAAGGCCCTCTTGTGTAAGTATTGTCGTTTGTATGTAAAATCATTGAAATTTAAATGTTATAATCATGATAGTGTGGGCCATAAAGGCCGATTTTTTTTTCTCTGCTTTCATATAATGATGATAGGCCAGAAAGGCCAATGTTGCAAGCCCTGTTCCTGTCTTAATGTTCTGTTTTTTCTTGGCTGGTAAAGCTATCATGTTTTTCTTGCAGGTTATGAACTTTCTATTAGTACAAGCCATAAAGACTGAAATGGTTTTCTTGTTTATAAACCGTAATTTTTTGGGGGGAAGTTTCGATATGCTTGGTTTATTTATTGTGAGTTTTGTATTTTTGTATAAAATAAGTTTGTTTACTGATTGCAAGTAACAACTTAATAAAAAATCTCCATTCCTGACAGCTTACTAACTGCGCACAAACCCTCATGCGGGCTGTGATGCCTGATATCGATGATCTTCACACTGAAATAGATCGTATTCATA
This sequence comes from Staurois parvus, assembly GCF_062004578.1. Lineage (NCBI taxonomy): Eukaryota > Metazoa > Chordata > Amphibia > Anura > Ranidae > Staurois > Staurois parvus. The sequence goes on along the minus strand of NW_028319228.1, from coordinate 2,495,025 downwards.
GAGCACTGATCCCCCCTAAACAAGGGGGTCCGCCCAGGGATATCATTGTAAAGCCTCAATTTTTCCAGGTCAAGGAAGCGATTATGAAGTATAGCTGGGAGACTCCAGACCTAGAGTTTGCGGGACATAAGATACAAATCTTTGCTGATGTCTCTCCGACCACCATCCAGAAACGGCGATCTCTTAAGCCTCTACTTTCCCACCTAGTGCAGAAGGATATCCGGCATCGCTGGGCCTACCCTTTTCGCTTACAATTTAATTTAAATGGCAAGACTTATGGATTCTCCACATTCCAGGATGGTGAGGATCTATTGCTTCAATTGGGTATTATCTCCCGCAGTCCTACTTCCCACTCCCCAGCAAGATCAGCATCTCGACCTCCGCCGCTTTCACCATTGTGGACTGCTCCAAAGGCTGGGAAGACCTCTTGATTTATCATATCCTTTTTTGGGTTATTTTTTCTTAGGTGATTTTCTGATCGGTGGTGGCTTCTCCATGGCTCCTTGGAATCATTGGCCACCGCCGCTCTGATGTTGTGGGAGGACTGGCGGGGGGGGGGGGGGTAGGGGGGGGACCTTGGGGTTACCTCACATCCACCCACTGATTACAGTATTTTGGGGTTCGATTATTTTCTTTAGTTCCTATACTAATATTTGATATGTTTTTGATGGGTTATTGTTGTTGGCGCCGGAAAGTATCTATGCGCCCTCCTTGATTGGAAGACTCTTCCCTGAGTTGTTTCTCTGGGTGATCCATTCCATTGCAGGGCTATAGCTCTGCTATAGCCCTGCTATTACTGGTACGTAGTTTGATTTGCTTATACTATATTATTTTGTATACTACCACTGGTCCTACTTGACACGAGGACTTTTTCTTTAGTCCGAATGTCTCCTCTTTTTTCTCTCTCTTTGTCTTCTTCTCCCCCCCTTTTTTTTTTTCTCTCCAGGGTCAGCTGTCGGCACACTTGGATTCATTGGGCCATTTTCTTACCCCAAGGGAGGGTGGTTCCCAGCTTCTATAGTTACTTAGTTGTCGATTATGTCTTCCCGACACTCTACTAGAAGAACTATTCGTCTACTCCCCCACAATGTTCAGGGGCTCAATTCCCCCTCTAAACATATAAAAGCCTTTAATACGTACCGCTCTTTTGGGGCGGATATAGTTGCTTTACAGGAGACCCATTTTCCCTCCTCATTCTCCCCACGATATGTTCATAAAGACTACCCTGTTTGTTATTTTGCCAGTGCTACAGAGAAGAAACGGGTGGTTGCCCTTTGCTTGTCTCGCCGTCTGTCGTTTACCGAATCTAAAATCATCCGGAACAGAGAGGGACGGTATCTTCTGGTGAAGGGCCACTTGGGGGGTCACTTACTCACTTTCCTAATCTACTACACTCCGAATACCAATCAGGTTGAATTTTTTCAATGTTTGCTGAGCTCTATGGCTAAGGAATTCGAGGGTGATGTTATTCTGTCCGGAGACTCTAATTTGGCGTTGGATGAGATTTTGGACCATTCCCGAACTGCTGTGCTTCAGCCCCCTACTAGACAGAGCAGTAAGTTAGCCTAGCTATTGTTTCGTTATGACCTGGTCGATGCTTGGAGGGAAGCTTCTCGAGATTACTCCCATTATTCTCGGATCCATAATTGTTATTCTCGTAATGACCATATATTCCTTCATACACACTCACTTCCCAGACTCCACACTGTCAAGCACCGCCTGGTGGTGTCTCTAGCAGCCCACAGCACGGGGTTCCTCAGGGCGTGGGGTCTAAGTCCCAATCTGCTTATTCACCAGGGCCTCTGATGGTGGGGATGGACTTGGAGCAGACTGAGACCAGGTCGCGACCCCTGAGTACGTCCGGCAGTGGTAGAGAGCACCATCAGGGGTGTGCGGGAAATGGAACCTGACGTGAAGAGGCTGGCAGGCCTGGTAACAGGGGCAGATCCGTATGTGATGGATGGATGGATGGATGGATCGTCAGGGTAACGTAAGGCATAGTCAGGCAGGCCAGGTCAGCAACGTGCGGGCAGCGAGGTACTAGAGGAGCAGGCAGAGAATGGTCAGGGTCACGAGCCGGGTTCAGAAACTAACGGGCAGTGCGGTACAGAGGATCAGGTAGAAGAATGGTCAGGTCAAGCCAGGGGTCAAGTAGGAGACAATCAGCAGGGTCAAGATCAAAGCAGAGGTCAGCAACAGGAAGATTCACAGGATCAGATAACAGGAACAGGACAAATAAAGACCAAACGGCAATTGACATACCTCCTGTCCCGTTTAAATAGCATGCCCTGCGCTGTCATTGGTGCCAGGCACGTGTCCGCGATCGCAAGTGCGCATGCGCGGCCGTCACGATCGCCCAGGTCCCGCTGCCCGCTGGCTAGAGTGTGTCGGTGTTCTGCGCATGCGCCGCCCAGTGCATTGCGGCAGAACAACCGGCCCCTGACATTGCCCCCCCTACGGGCAGCCGCTGGATGCCCAATTGTTCTCTCCTGCATGGGTGATTACGGAAAAACTCCTGAATTAGTCTAGCGGCATGGATGTTCTGGGCTGGTTCCCATGAGTTTTCCATTTAATGAGGAATTGGGTCTGGCCTCTCCTCTTCCTGCAATCTAGAATTGCTTCAACCTCAAATTCCTCCTCCTCATCAATGTTTATGGCCTCCAGAGGTCTAGATCTCTGGTTCGGGAATGGATCCGGTGCCGAGGGTTTCAACAAGGACACGTGAAAGACCGGGTGTATTCTAAAGGATTCGGGAAGTACGAGTTCGTATGCCACCTCGTTCATTTTTTGTTTCACCCTGAATGGACCCATGAATTTTGGTCCTAATTTCCTTGATGGGCAAGACATTTTCAGATTTGTTGTGGCTAGCCAGACCTGGTCCCCAGGGTGCAGAACGAGTTCGCCTCTCCTCCTCTTGTCGAAGGCCTTTATATTATCTTCTTGGGCCTTTGTGATAGCTTCTTGTAAGACCTTGTTGTTTGTTGAGAAGAACTGTAACATATCCTGTGTAGCTGGCACTGGACTCTCTGGAATCGCGTTGGGTAGAAATGTGGGATGGAATCCGTAGTTGGCGAAGAACGGAGATTGTTGAGTAGCAGAGTGGTTCGCATTGTTGTATGCGAACTCAGCCAATGGCAGGAGAGTCAGCCAATCATCCTGACGGAAGGAGGTGTAGCACCTGAGATACTGCTCCAGGGTCTGGTTTGTGTGTTCCGTCTGCCCGTTGGTCTGTGGATGATATACCGAAGATAACGACAGCTTGATTCCCAGGGTCTCGCACAGTGCTCTCCAGAAATCTATCTGAGACGATGTCCTTCAGGACCCCATGAAGTCTCACCACTTCCCTCACGAAGACTTGTGCTGTCTCCGCAGCTGATGGCGTGTTTCTCAGAGGCAGGAAATGGGCCATCTTGGACAGGAGGTCCACAACCACGAAAATTGCAGTGTGATCTTGGGATGGTGGGAGCTCCACGATGAAGTCGATGGAAATCATCTCCCATGGCCTGTTAGGTATGGGTAAGGATCGTAGCAGACGCCAGGCCTTGCTCCTGGTGGGCTTGTTCCTCTGACAGATTGCACAGGTTTTCACGTACGCTTCACAATCTTTAGTCATGCTGGGCCACCAGAACACACGTTGCAGCAGTTCCAGGGTCTTCCGTACCCCGAAGTGGCCAGCCAGAAGGTTATCATGGCAGTGGCCCAAGACTGCAGTACGGGTTTCTTCGGGCACCATGATTTGTCCCTCCTTCCACAAAAGTCCTTCCTTATTTTGTAACGAAACCCCTGGTGGACTTGGCATCCCCACGGACGCAGCCTGTAGTTGGGACCATAGCTCAGTCTGTAGAGCGAGGAAATTCCCTGTAGACAGGATGGTGTCCGGTTAGTGGGTTTCTTCAGGGTCTTCAAACATACGCAGGAGCGTTGTCGGGTTTTGTGTTCTTTGATCCGGGCCTGTATGTGATGTGGAACACAAACCTCGAGAAAACGAGTGCCCATCTAGCCTGACGTGGCCTCAAGCGCTTCGCCGTCTTCAGGTACTCCAGATTCTTGTGGTCATTGAAGATCAGGATTGGGTGTGTGGCTCCTTCCAGTAGGTACCTCCACTCCTCTAATGCTGCCTTGATGGCCAGAAGTTCCCGGTCCCCAATATCATAATTCCTCTCCGCAGGCAAGAGTTTTCTGGAGAAGAAGGCCACAGGGTGCATCAGTTCCTTGATGCCCTTCCTCTGAGACAGCACAGCCCCTACCGCGTTCTCAGAAGCGTCTACCTCCAGAATGTAGGGTAATGAGGAATTCAGGTGGTTCAGTATGGGGGCCTAGGTGAACCGCCTCTTCAAGGACTCGAAGGCCATCTGTGCCTCAGGTGTCCACCTAAAACGCACCCCTTGTCTGGTGAGTTGGGTGATGGGGGGACACGAGGCCTGAAAAGTTCTTGATAAACTTTCTATAAAAATTGGCGAAGCCAATGAATCGCTGTACACCCTTCTTGTTGGCCGGCACCGGTCATTCCAGAATAGCAGAGATCTTTTGGGGGTCCATAGCTACTCCTGTGGTACAGATCATTAGTCCCAGGAAGGAAATGCTGCATTGTTCAAAGCTGCATTTCTCTGCCTTTGCGTACAGCCCATGTTGACAGAGCCGTCCCAACACGCTTCCAACATGTCCTCTATGCTCTTCCAGGGACGCAGAGAAAATCAGGATGTCATTTAAATAGATGACCACAAAAACATCCAAAAAAATCTCTGAACACATCATTGATGAAGTGTTGAAAGGTGGCTGGGGCATTGCACAGACCGAAGGGCATAACAAAATACTCGAAATGCCCAAACGGAAGGCTGTCTTCCACTCATCTCCCTCCCGAATGTGGACCAAATTGTAAGCCCCCCTTAGATCTAATTTTGTAAAAATGGATGATGTCCTGAGCCTCTGAAATAGGTCTGGTACCAAGGGAAGCAGATAACGGTTCTTTATCGTGATCTTATTTAGTCCCCTGTAGTCCACACAGGGCCTTAGGGATTTATCCTTCTTCTCAACGAAGAAAATTCCCGCCCCGGCCGGAGACATGGAAGGGTGGATGAACTTCTGGAGATTCTCATCTATATATTCTTTAAGTACCCCTAACTCTCGCTCCGATAGGGGAAAAATTCGCCCAAAGGGTACCTCGGATCCTGGAAGCAGGTCAATGGGGCAGTCATAGGTCCTATGTGGGGGAAGGTCCTCGTTTACCGAACACGTCGAGATAGCTGTGGTAGGCCGGGGGAATGAGTTGCGTCAGTTCTGCGTCAGTGTCCAAGCATAACAGAGAGCGTGGAGCTAAAGGTGCCTGGGGATAGCAATGCTCCTGACAGTATGGGGAGCTGAACTGAAGGGTACCGGTTTTCCAATTAATCTGGGGGTCGTGTGCCCGTAGCCAAGGAAGCCCCAGAATAATTGGAAACAGAAGGGATGCGATGGCATCCAAACGAAGGAACTCTTGATGGTGACCCGCCACCATAGCACAGAGAGGTGGGGTCTCCCGATCTACCACTCCTGACTTGATTCGGGACCCATCGGCCAAAAAGATGTTCAATTCACATTCTTTGGTTTGCAGGGGGATCTGATGCTGTGCTGCAAAACCTAGATCTACAAAGCAGCTACAGGCCCCGGAATCAACGATTGCCGTCGCTGACACGGTCCTTCCAGGAAGCTGGAAAAAGATAGGTACTGCTAAGTAATTAGAACTATTAACGGCAGTGGAAGATGTGGCAGAAAACACAGATGCACACTTACCCAATTTCGCTGGGCAGGAACGTACCACGTGGCCCGCTTCCCCACAGTACAGGCAAAGATTGTTGAGTCGGCGTCTCTGGCGTTCCTCGAATGTTAATGAGGGACGAGTTAACCCCACTTGCATGGGTTCAGGTGTGTCTGCTGTCTCCGGGTATCGATTTCCAGTTGGCAGAGTGGCCTGCACTAGGACGCGAGGTAACACCCACGTAGGCCTCTGACCCTGGACGGACCTTTCCATCCTGCGTTCCCGCAACCGTCGGTCAATCTGGATGGCCAGAGCGATGAGGTCTTCCAATGTGGCTGGTATGCCCACTCTGGCTAATTCGTCCTTCAATGGCTCGGACAAACCTATGTGGAACTGGTGGCGCAGGGCCGCATCGTTCCACTACGTTTCCCCCATCCAACGTCTGAACTCTGCAGCATATTCTCCGGCTGCCCTGCGACCCTGTCGGAGTGTCTGTAGGGCCAATTCGGCTGATGCTGTCCGTTGTGAGTCGTCATAGAGAAGTGCCATAGCTTCAAAGAAGGTCAATACCGACTCCAACTGTGGTTGACGGGCCTGGGGTTCGTCTTGCAGCAGCGAAATAACAAATCCCACCTTTACGGATTCCGTGGAAAATGTCCGTGGCTGCAGATTGAAATAAAGCTGGCAGGCATTGCGGAAGGCCCTGAATTTGGTGCAGTGCCCATTAAACCGTTCCGGTGTTGGAACACGAGGTTCCGGTACAGGCATAGAGGCCGTTGCCCCGGCAGGCGTTTCCGGGGAACTTCCAGCCGACGATGAGGGACCCGAGTCCTGGGATGCAGGGGCGGACGTAGTTAACGTCTGGATCCGTCCTTCCAAATGGGTATACCCCTCCTGTAGCGTCTTTACTGCTTGGGTTAGTGCCGCCAGGTGCTGGCATATGTCCTCCAATGGGGATGGTCCTCTTCCAGGCTCTGACATTTGGCCGTTTGGTACTGTCAAGCACCGCCTGGTGGTGTCTCTAGCACACAGCACGGGGTTTCTCAGGGTGCGGAGTCCCAATCTGCTTATTCACCAGGGTCCCTGATAGTGGGGATGGACTTGGAGCAGACTGAGACCAGGTCGCGACCCCTGAGTACATCCGGCAGTGGTAGAGAGCACCGTCAGGGGTGTGCAGGAAATGGAACCTGACGTGAAGAGGCTGGCAGGCCTGGTAACAGGGACAGATCCGTGCGTGATGGATGGATAATCAGGGTAACGTAAGGCATAGTCAGGCAGGCCAGGTCAGCAACGTGCGGGCAGCGAGGTACCGGAGGAGCAGGCAGAGAATGGTCAGGGTCACGAGCCGGGTTCAGCAACTAACGGGCAGCGTGGTACAGAGGATCAGGCAGAAGAATGGTCAGGTCAAGCCAGGGGTCAAGCAGGAGACAATCAGCAGGGTCAAGATCAAAGCAGAGGTCGGCAACAGGAAGCTTCACAGGATCAGATAACAGGAACAGGACAAATAAAGACCAAACGGCAATTGACATACCTCCTGTCCCGTTTAAATAGCGCACCCTGCGCTGTCATTGGTGCCAGGCGCGTGTCCGCGATCGCGAGTGCACATGCGCGGACGTCGCAATTGCCCAGGTCCTGCTGCCCACTGGCTAGAGTGTGTCGGTGTCCTGCGCATGCGCCGCCCGGCGCATTGCGGCAGAACAACCAGCCCCTGACACATACTGCTAAAATTCTCTCCACGCCTTGGTCTGACCATGTCCCGATTTCTATAACATTGTCATCCTGGACATTTGGTAAGACTGCTTATTGCTGGCGCCTTAATGAATCTATTTTGTGTAACCCCTCATACTGCCAAGACATCTCCTCACATTTACAAACATATTTTGAACTTAATAAAGCAGAGGACACGAACCCGGCAATTAATTGGGCAGCCCATAAGGCTTCAGTTAGGGTTTTTTTATTCAACTCTCCTCACGAATTAAAAGAGCCCGTAATGACTTACTAGCCACCAAAACTCAAGTTTATACTGACTTGGTTGCCCAGCATAAGCAAAACCCCAGCCCAGACTTGTTACTTAAACTCGATCAGGCTCGATTGGAATTGAACCTATGTCTTACTACCACTGCTGACAAACAGCTACGATGGTCTAACCATAAATTTTTTACTTGGAGGGATAGGCCTGGCACCCTATTGGCCCGTAAGTTGGCTCCTAGACATTCCCAAACGGCTCTCCCTAAACTTAGATTGAATGATGGAATATTGTCCAAGATCCTGGTAAGATCCTCCAAAAATTTCATTCTTTTTACAGTGAACTTTATAGCTCATCTCCAGGGGGTTACTTCCTCGCCTATCGATGCGTTTTTGAGCTCTATTTCTCTCCCCTCTCTCCAGGAAACCCATAGGGAGTCTATGGAACGGCCTATTTCTTGTGAAGAAAGTTGGAATGCTTTAAAATCTCTTGCCCCTTATAAAGGCCTGATGGTCTTCCTCATAACTATTATAAAGTTTTTCCTGATATCCTGATTCCCCATATGGCTCTTTATTTTAATTATTTACGAGATGGGGGACTGGTGCTCCCTGACAAAAACAGGGCATTTATCAGTGTCATCCCCAAACCCCTCAAGGATGCGTCTATAGTCTCTAATTATCGGCCTATCTCCTTAATTAATTGTGATCTAAAGATTCTCACTAAAATCCTGGCCTTGCGCCTCCATAATTTTTTGGCCCTGTATATTCATGATGATGAGTCCGGATTCATAAGCGGTCGACAAACTTCGGACCAAATTCGTCAGACTTTAGCTCTGCTGTCAGCCGTACAATCCAACTGGGACAAATCCTCACAGATGGAAATCCTATTGTTATCATTAGCTATTCATAAAGAGTTTGACAGTCTTTCCTGGGATTATTTATTTCAGATGTTGGATAGGTTTGGTTTTGTCCCTTATTTTACGACATTATTACGGGCTTTATATTCTAACCCGTCAGCTCAAGTCTCCATTCGTGGATATAAATCAGCCCCCCTTTTGATAGAGCGAGGAACTAGACAGGGATGTGTTCTTTCTCCACTATTGTTTGTGTTGGCAATGGAACCACTTGCGATTGTTACTCGTTCTGATCCCACCATTTCAGGCATCCACTGTGGCCAACGGGACCATAAATGTGCCCTATGTCAGGGCTCCCAGGTATGACCAGAGGTGTGTGACTGATGCAGGGAAACGCAGACTTCAGATATGTGATAAACAATACAATTTATTAACACTAACCATACAAACATAAACGCAGTGCAATACTAAACATAATACAGTGCAAACAAACCAAACCACCCACAGATAACAGTACATACAAGCAAGCGTCGTCAGGCAGGCCGGGTCAATATCAATTGGGCAGGTAGGTACAGGGGGAGCAAGCAGAGAATGGTCGGGGTCACAGGCCAGGTTCAGCAGGTAGCAAGCAGCGTAGTACAGAGGGTCAGGCAGAGGGATGGTCAGGGTCACAAGCCAGAGATCAAAACAGGTAACAAGCAGCGTAGTACAAAGGGTCAGGCAGAGGGACAGAAACAGGATGCAGGACAGATACAGGGCCCAGGACAAACACAACACCAAGGCAGAGTCTGTGGGTCTGGCCATCCCTTAAATACCCCAGCATCATCAGTTCCAGGTGTTAGCTGGCTGAAAGGTTGAGTCTCTGATTGCTGGGAGCACCCGCTGGCCAGCCCTGGTACTGCAGATCAAAAGGCAGGTGAGTCCCACCATTGCTGGCCAGTCCATTCCTAACAGTACCCCCCCCCCCCAAGGAGCGGCCTCAGGACGCTCCAAACAGTCCTAGCTGGGCAAAATGTTCCACCGCCCGGGTCTGGTAACTGGCGGGATATCAAAGACTGGCACACCGGGCAGGACTCCGGGCAGCGGCACACCAGGCTGGACTCCGGGCAGAGGCACACCGGGCTGGACTCCGGGCAGAGGCACACCGGGCTGGACTCCGGGCAGAGGCACACCGGGCTGGACTCCGGGCAGAGGCACATCGAGCAGAGGCACACCGGGCAGAGGCACATCGGGCAGGACTCCGGGCAGAGGCACATCGAGCAGAGGCACACCGGGCAGAGGCACACCGGGCAGAGGCACATCGGGCAGAGGCACATCGGGCAGGACTCCGGGCAGAGGCACATCGGGCAGAGGCACATCGGGCAGAGGCACATCGGGCAGGACTCCGGGCAGAGGCACATCGGGCAGGACTCCGGGCAGAGGCACATCGGTTTACCAGGCGAAGCAGCAGGCAGCGGGCCACCAGGCGGAGCAGCAGGCACCGGGCCCCCGGGCGGGGCAGCAGGCACCGGGCCCCCGGGCGGGGCAGCAGGCACCGGGCCCCCGGGCGGGGCAGCAGGCACCGGGCCCCCGGGCGGAGCGGCAGGCACCGGGCCCCCGGGCGGAGCGGCAGGCGTCGGGCCCCCGGGCGGAGCGGCAGGCGTCGGGCCCCCGGGCGGGGCGGCGGGCGCCGGGCCCCCGGGCGGGGCAGCAGGCACCGGGCCCCCGGGCGGGGCAGCAGGCACCGGGCCCCCGGGCGGGGCAGCAGGCACCGGGCCCCCGGGCGGAGCAGCAGGCACCGGGCCCCCGGGCGGAGCAGCAGGCGTCGGGCCCCCGGGCGGAGCAGCAGGCGTCGGGCCCCCGGGCGGGGCGACCGGCGTCGGGCCCCCAGGCGGGGCGGCGGGCGCCGGGCCCCCAGGCGGAGCGACAGGTCTCGGGCCCTCAGGCGGAGCGGCGGGCGCCGGACCCCCAGATGGAGCGACAGGTCTCGGGCCCTCAGGCGGAGCGGCGGGCGCCGGACCCCCAGGCGGAGCGACAGGTCTCGGGCCCTCAGGCGGAGCGGCAGGCGCCGGACCCCCAGGAGGAGCGACAGGTCTCGGGCCCTCAGGCGGAGCGGCGGGCGCCGGACCCCCAGATGGAGCGACAGGTCTCGGGCCCTCAGGCGGAGCGGCGGGCGCCGGACCCCCAGGAGGAGCGACAGGTCTCGGGCCCTCAGGCGGAGCGGCGGGCGCCGGACCCCCAGATGGAGCGACAGGTCTCGGGCCCTCAGGCGGAGCGGCGGGCGCCGGACCCCCAGGTGGAGCGACAGGTCTCGGGCCCTCAGGCGGAGCGGCGGGCGCCGGACCCCCAGGCGGAGCGACAGGTCTCGGGCCCTCAGGCGGAGCGGCGGGCGCCGGACCCCCAGGCGGAGCGACAGGTCTCGGGCCCTCAGGCGGAGCGGCGGGCGCCGGACCCCCAGGAGGAGCGACAGGTCTCGGGCCCTCAAGCGGAGCGGCGGGCGCCGGACCCCCAGGCGGAGCTACAGGTCTCGGGCCCTCAAGCGGAGTGGCGGGCACCGGACCCCTAGGCGGAACGACAGGTCTCAGGCCCCCAGGCGGGGCGGCGGGCACCGAGTCACCAGGCACAACCGTGGGCTCCGAGTCAACTGGGATGACCGCTGGCACTGGGTCAGACATTGGATCGTCTGGCTGGACAGCGGGCATCGGGTCACCAGGCATCAGGTCATTTGGCTCGACAGCGGGCACCGCGTCATCTGGCAAGGCAGTGGGCTACGAGTCAACTGGTATGACCGCGGGCACTGGGTCAGACATTGGATCGTCTGGCTGGACAGCGGGCACTGGGTCACCAGGCATCAGGTCATTTGGCTTGACAGCGGGCACCGCGTCATCTGGCAAGGCAGTGGGCTCCGAGTCAACAGGCACGACAGTGAGCACCGGGTCATCAGGTTCCGGATTGTCTGGCTCGACAGCGGGCATCGGGTCACCAGGTATGACAGCGGGCACTGGGTCACCAGGCATCAGGTCATTTGGCTCGACAGCGGGCACCGGATCAGGTACCGGATCATCTGGATCAACAGCGGGCATCGAGTCAACTGGCCTAATAGGATCGTCAGGCTGGATCAGTTCATCATGCTGGGTAGAGGCATCAGGCCGAGTAGAGGCATCAGGCCGAGTAGAGGCTTCAGGCCGAGTAGAGGCATCAGGCCGAGTAGAGGCTTCAGGCCGAGTAGAGGCTTCAGGCCGAGTAGAGGCTTCAGGCCGAGTAGAGGCTTCAGGCCGAGTAGAGGCATCAGGCCGAGTAGAGGCATCAGGCCGAGTAGAGGCATCAGGCTGAAGAGAGGCATCAGGCTGCATACAGGCATCAGGCTGAAGAGAGGCATCAGGCTGAAGAGAGGCATCAGGCTGAAGAGAGGCATCAGGCTGCGTACCGGCATCAGGCTGAAGAGAGGCATCAGGCTGAGTAGAGGCATCAGGCTGAGTAGAGGCATCAGGCTGAGTAGAGGCTTCAGGCTGAGTAGAGGCTTCAGGCTGAACCACGGAAGGCAGGCTCACCGGTTTGGATACTGGCAGGATGGTATTGGTTGGAAAGAATTTTCGCTTTTTTCTGGTTTTAACTACTGGAGGACTGCAAGTAAACGCAGGTCTGCAAACGAATGGAGCAGCTGGAGACAGAGAAGAACTGGAGGATGGAACAGGAGAGGGAGCAGTTGCTACAGAGGGCTCTTTTACAGGGTTAAAGGCAGGATAGGTGCAGCGAGTGGGAACAGGGTACTGACATGCGGTAGATAGCAGGGCAGGAGGAGCTGTTGGGAATGCAGGAATAGAGTTTTGAGGAAATAGATTAGAAGCAGGACTGGGTCTTTGTAAGCTGACTGAGGCTGGGTGCAACAAATCTGTCCATGTCTGCAGTATGGGTTGAACAAAGCTGAGCTTACACAAAGCCTGTCTGGTCAATGACTGCACTGCATTTATACAATCTCTTAGTGTCTGTGGTGAACATGTGGAATAACGCTCCAGAAAGTAACCCACATCATCCTCTAATAACCACACCAGGGACTCTACCTGGTCTGCACTAAATGGTGGCAAAAATTCATCCCTGCATTCGGGGGAACCAGATGAAACCAACTCAGCACAAACCTCAATCAAAGGCTGCACCTCAGAGAACTCTGTGCCCTGATCTACTAGAACATGAGCGAGCCGTATACATTCTAGCAGTTCATCCCGGGTATACTCCTTCAGAGTTTGATAAGCATACTCCCTGTCATCAAACACTAGCAGATATAAATATTCAACCTCATCCAGATCCATCCTTCCCATCAACAAGCCAAGATGGCTTCCCTGTGCAGCCACTTCTGGTCAGGATTGGCCTTGGTGTAATGTCAGGGCTCCCAGGTATGACCAGAGGTGTGTGACTGGTGCAGGGAAACGCAGACTTCAGATATGTGATAAACAATACAATTTATTAACACTAACCATACAAACATAAACGCAGTGCAATACTAAACATAATACAGTGCAAACAAACCAAACCAAACCACCCACAGATAACAGTACATACAAGCAAGCGTCGTCAGGCAGGCCGGGTCAATATCAATTGGGCAGGTAGGTACAGGGGGAGCAAGCAGAGAATGGTCGGGGTCACAGGCCAGGTTCAGCAGGTAGCAAGCAGCGTAGTACAGAGGGTCAGGCAGAGGGATGGTCAGGGTCACAAGCCAGAGATCAAAACAGGTAACAAGCAGCGTAGTACAAAGGGTCAGGCAGAGGGACAGAAACAGGATGCAGGACAGATACAGGGCCCAGGACAAACACAACACCAAGGCAGAGTCTGTGGGTCTGGCCATCCCTTAAATACCCCAGCATCATCAGTTCCAGGTGTTAGCTGGCTGAAAGGTTGAGTCTCTGATTGCTGGGAGCACCCGCTGGCCAGCCCTGGTACTGCAGATCAAAAGGCAGGTGAGTCCCACCATTGCTGGCCAGTCCATTCCTAACACCCTATTTGCTGATGATGTCCTTATGCATGTATCTGATCCTAGGATCTCTTTACCTGTTCCATCGTTTCTCTGAGGCCTCTGGTCTTACGCTTAATTCCTCTAAAACAATTGCCTTAAATATTTTGTTACCTGATTTGGAGGTTGGTCACCTCCAGGATAAATTTGACTTCCAGTGGGCTTCTCGTTCTCTTCCTTATTTGGGGATCCATCTCACGAAATCTATTTAGTCGTTATATAGGGCCAATTATCCTCCACTCTTTAAACGACTTATATCTGACTTACTAGAATGGCAGGATCTTCCACTTTTCTGGTTTGGCAGAATTAACTCTATTAAAATGACCTTTTTGCCGAGATTATTGTACTACTTTAGGACATTACCGATCATGGTTCCCAAACGGGATCTGTTAATATTACAAGCAACAGTCTTTAGATTCATTTGGAGAGGAAAACGTCCTAGGGTTAACCAGTCAACCCTTTTCTCCCTAAAGAAGCATGGCGGTTTGGGACTTCCTAATCTTTTTGCCTATTCTCAGGCGGCTCAGATAGCACAATTATCATGTACTACGGCCAGGGGTTATGTCCCCCAGTGGGTTGGCATTGAGGCATTATCTTGCCATCATTACGCTATTGGGACTCTTATGTGGCTTCCCAGTCGCTTGCGTCCTCCTGTTCTGTGTCCTACATTGTCCTATTCATTACCGGTGTGGGATAGATGGCGAGCTCGCAAACCCTTCTTCTCTGCACATACCCCACTAGCTCCAGTCTTTTGCAATCCTGAGTTTATACCTGGCTTATCACCGTTGGTGTTTCAATGGTGGATAAATAAGGGGTTACTGCATATTGGAGACTACCTGGATGGGCTTCGTCCGCCTTCTCTCCAAGGTTTCTTCACAAAATATCAGTTGCCTCCTGGGGAATTATTTCATTATTATCAATTTATCTCATTTATCAGTAGCAAACTCAAATTAATCACAGAACCTTGCACACTCAGTCTTTTAGAAGTCTCCTGTGGGGCAACTGGGATGATGAGTGGTCGTTTGTCCATTGTCTATGCTTCCCTTGTTGATCCACCCACTAAATTATCTTATATGACTCAATGGGAACGGGACTTGAATAGCTCATTAGACCTGGATACTTGGCGAGAAGTGGCCCATACTTTGTCAAAGATCTCGATTAATGTCGTTCTTATCGAATCCAATTATAAAACGCTACTTCGTCTGTATTTGATTCCTACACGCCTTGCTAAAATGTACCCATCAGTGTCACCTACTTGCTTTCAACATTGTAGACAAGAAGGCGCTATGTTCCATATATGGTGTAAATGTCCGGTAGTGAATAGGTTTTGGATCCGAATGTTTAATTTTATCTATTCGGTAACAGGAGTTAATATCCAACGATCACCTGAAGTGGCCTTATTTCATTTGCTACCTGCTCACGTTCCCAAAAAATCGACTAAATTAATTCTCTACCTCTTATTGGCAGCTCGCATTACCATAGCTAGAAGTTGGAGACAATCACTGATCCCATTGGATGGGGTTAAACAAAAACTTAATTGGATAATGGTAAATTATAAACTTACAAGCATTGTTAATAATGATGTGGCCAGATTTGAGGTGACATGGGAACCATGGTTCAGATATATGTCTATTACTTAATAGTGCTACAGCTGACCCCCCCCCCCTTTTTTTTTTTCTCCTTTCCCTAATCTTTCTATCTCACTCTAGATCTTTTTCTGATTTTTCTAGTCTTCATCCTTTTCTATTTTCTTTGCCTGAATTGGTTTTTGATACTTTTGGTAAATTTCTATGGCAATACCTATGTTCAATGATGGATGTAAAGTTTCCTATCTGGTGGTGGTGATGGTGTTCTTTGTATATAATATTGTTGACTAGGGATATATTCTCTATATTTCTCATGTGCTGCTATGTTCTATGAATATGTTTTTATATACTCCATCTCACCTTGTTGGTGAATATTGTCTCTATTTCTATGTATACTACTGTACACCAATCTTTCAATAAAAATATTGAAGTATAAAAATCATACAATGTGATTTCCTGAATTTTTTTTTTTAATTCTGTCTCTCAGAGTGGGAATGCACCTACAATGTGAACTTCAGATCCCTCCATGATTTCTAAGTCGGAGAACTTGCAAAATCGCAGGGTGTTCAAATACTTCTGTTCCTCACTATATATATATATATATATATATATATATACAGTTGCAAGAAAAAGTATGTGAACCCCTTGGGATTACGTGGAGTTTTGCATGAATTGGGCATAAAATTTGCTCTGAACATCGTCTAAGTCACAACAATAGAAGAACACAGTCTGCTGAACATAATACTACACAAACATTAGATGTTGCCATGGTTTAATTGCACATAACATGTAAACATTCACACTGCAGGGAGAAAAAAGTATGTGAGGCCCTAGCTTAATGACTTCTCCCAGAGCTAATTGGAGCTAGGAGTGAGCCAACCTTGACTCCAATCAGTGTGATGATATTGGATGTGTTGCTGACAGCTGTTCTGCCCTTAAAAAACACACACCTGTTTTGGGTTTACTGGTTTCAAGAAGCACTGTCTGATGTGAACCATGCCTCTCAGAAAAGAGCTCTCAGAAGACCTACGATCAAGAATTGTTGACTTGCATGAAGCTGGAAAGGGTTACAAAAGTATCTCCAAAAGCCTTGTTGTTCATGTGTCCACAGTAAGACAGACTGTCTACAAATGGAGAAAGTTTAGCACTGTTGCTACTCTCCCTAGGCTTGGTCGTCCTG
Organism: Staurois parvus; assembly: GCF_062004578.1. Classification (NCBI taxonomy): domain Eukaryota; kingdom Metazoa; phylum Chordata; class Amphibia; order Anura; family Ranidae; genus Staurois; species Staurois parvus. Next base: position 2,478,722 of record NW_028319228.1, on the reverse strand, counting down.
TAAAAATGACAGCAAGAGCACAGCACAGAATGCTGCATGAGGTAAAGAAGAATCCCAGAGTGTCAGCTAAAGACCTACAGAAATCTCTGGCACATGCTAACATTTTTGTTGACACATCTACAAAAAGGAAAACATTAAACAAGAATGGAGTACATGGGAGGACACCATGGAGGAAGCCATTGCTGTCCAAAAAGAATATTGCAGCACGTTTGAAGTTTGCAAAAGAGCACCTGGATGTTCCACAGCACTACTGGCAAAATATACTGTGGACAGATGAAACCAAGATTGAGTTGTTTGGGAAGAACACACAACACTATGTGTGGAGAAAAAAAGGCACAGCACGCCAACATCAAAACCTCATCCCCACTGTAAAACATGGCGGAGGGAGCATCATGGTTTGGGGCTGCTTTGCTGCCTCAGGTCCTGGACGGATTGTTGTCATTGATGGGAAAATGAATTCCAGAGTTTATCAAGACATTTTGCAGGAAAACGTACGACCATCTGTCCGCCAACTGAAGCTCCGCAGAGGATGGGCGATGCAACAGGACAATGACCCAAAGCATACAAGTAATTCAACAAAACAATGGCTGCAACAGCACAGAATACGCCTTCTGGAGTGGCCCAGTCAGAGTCCTGACCTCAACCGGATTGAAATGCTGTGGCATGACCTTAAGCGAGCGATTCACACCAGACATCCCAAGAATATTGCTACACTGAAACAGTTTTGTGAAGAGGAGCGGTCCAAAATTACTCCAGATCGTTGTGCAGGTCTGATCTGCAACTACAGGAAACGTTTGGTTGAGGTTATTGCTGCCAAAGGAGGGTCAACCAGTTATTAAGTCCAAAGGTTCACATACTTTTTCCTCCCTGCACTGTGAATGTTTACATGTTATGTGCAATTAAACCATGGCAACATCTAATGTTTGTGTAGTATTATGTTCAGCAGACTGTGTTCTTCTATTGTTGTGACTTAGATGACGTTCAGAGCACATTTTATACCCAATTCATGCAAAACTCCACGTAATCCCAAGGGGTTCACATACTTTTTATTGCAACTGTATATATATATATATATATATATTTATTGAAATGTATTTTTAGATATATTGAATATGGCCAAAATTGTAGCATTTCAAATATATGTCAATATATTTGGGAAGAATATTTTTTTAAATATATTTAAATATATTTCAAATATATTTTTCTTCCATATGGGTTCCTCTGATTGGTGTAGGGGTGGGCAGATAACATCACAAACTCCACCTCAGTCAATCAGAAGAAGCTCTGTATTCATTCAAAGAATGCAAAGCTTCCTGTGAGCACTTAGCTCAACTCTATTTTTTTCTGGGAATAGGACAAGAAGTCCCCATCCCGCTCCCAGAACACAGCACTTTATACTGCTGAGGCTATCTACAGTTCATACAGCATGCCCAGCAAGCGCAGGTATTAGTGCAGTGAAGAGTCCACTTTAGCCAGCTTGACCAAAACTAACTATTTAGAGGTAGTGGTGCACTGAAGTTAAAATTCTGGTGCCGAAACCAAATATTCAGGATTAACTTTGCTGAAAATTGAAAGTTTTTTTAATTACATTTAATTAATGTGGCTGGTGTTTTTGAAAAAGCCACTAGGGGGGTTTTGTATTGAAGTCAATGGGACGCGAGTTTGCATTGAAGTCACTAGGGGGCGTTATTACATTGAAGTCTATGGGATGTGATGTTCTGAAGTATATGGGACACGATTTTGCATTGAAGTCTATGGGACACAATTTTGCATTGAAGTCAGTGGGACGCAGCATGTCATCATCGGCACCTTCTTTTTCTATCACCAAAATGCCAATAACCCTCTTTTCAGCCAATAATTTTCATGCTGGTCGTACAGTAATACATTATATGTTGCACCTTGAATATGGGTGTAACATGTAATATGTTAGGAAAGGCGAACCTATCCTTTAAGGGGTATATGGCTCAGTTTGTACTGCTGTGACCCCAAAGTTATGTGACTTGTTTGTTATTTCCTTGGGACTTCCTTGCAACTTTTGTGATTTAACATTGCAGTCTATGGCACTCAAGTTGCACCAAAGTTGCAGAAAAATAATGCAGGAACCTTTTTTGGTCACTGTGACTTGAGACACATTGATGAAGGCAGCACCCATTGAAATAATTGTGTTTTGACTTGTCATGTAAACTTTATGTGTCGCAAGGTGCATGCTAAGTCACAGCAGTGTGAACTAGGGCTTACGGGGGCACTATCAGATAAATGGTACAGTTGGGCTATAGACAGATATTGGATAGAGTGGGGAAAAATGTAAAAATTCTATTAGGTTTTTTTATGGATTGACATTAAGGAGATTCTTTCTCACTTCCTCCCTAAGGAAAGGGACAGGAAAAGCATGCAAAATAGTACCTTCGTAAGGTATAGGCCAATCATAGGCAATCCTGTATGTGGTAGTATACAGCAAGAGCAACAATTTGCATGATATTCACTGTTCACAAGATATGCATATAATCATTAAATTCATTATTACATGAAGCTCTTGAACGGGGCAAAGGATAACTCACATGGGAATACTGCACAAATCTGAAAGAAATACATAAAGCACACAAAGCTTCAAGTATTATTTATTAGTACAGTAAGAACAAACATGATGGAAATATTTAGACAATATTTGTTTATATCCAAGTTCAGCTTTCATACTGTATGTACTTACAATGTAGAGGTACAAAAGTGGAATTTTCATAGGTATAAATGGTACAATTGGCCTATAAACAGACATTGGACAGAGCGGGGAAGAAAATTTTAAATCTCCAAGAGTGTTTTTTTTCCAGTTTGTCATTGAGATTTTCTTTCTCTTCATTCTTATGGCCTATGGAAAGAGAAGGTATGCTAATAGTTCAAATCATGCAGAAAAAATAAATTTTTTTATTTTTAGTAGCTTTTTTACTTTAAATGTTTATTCATATAACCTGTGCAGTGAGCCAGTGACTGTCTGTCAATATTAGACATGTGCGGTTCATTTCGTTCCCAAATTGATATTCGGACTAAATTTTCATTATTCAGAGATTCGGATGTATCCAAATTTCCAAATTATAATAGTGGTCCTAAACAAATAACAAAACTAAATTTTGTCCGTAATAGCGAATTATCTGAATTCAAATCAAATTCATAAACAAAATCGAACTTGAAATTAATTTGAATTGTAAACATATTGCTGATTTCCTTCACTGGCTGTGTGTATTAGTGTACATAAAAGAACTGAAGTAGTTGTGAAGCCGAAGGGTATTCAAATATTGATTTTTCTTCTGTTAGTTCACTTTGCATTTTTTAAATTGATAAAAATAAACAAGTAAAAAATATATTTTTGAAAGCATTCATACTTTGCATTATTTCTTCACATCTACCTAAAGATTTCTGCACAGTACTGTACATAGAGACATCAAAATTTTGAAGTCAGATATTTCTTTTATAACTTAGAACACTTCACATATTCTAAATCAGTGGTCTCCAAACTGCGGCCCACTATCACACTATCCCGCTATGGCACTATTCCTTCCACCGACACCAACAGTGGGGCATAATTCCTGCCACTGACACGAATAATGTGGCACTATTCCTCCCACTGACACCAACGATGGGGCATTATTCCTCCCACTGACACCAACGATGGGGCACTATTCCTCCCACTGATATCAATGATGGGGCACTATTCCTCCTGCTGATATCAATGATGGGGCACTATTCCTCCCACTGATATCAATAATGGGGCACTATTCCTCCCACTTATATCAATAATGGGCACCATTCCTCCCACTGACACCAATGATGGGCCACTATTCCTCCCACTGATACCAATGGTGGGCCACTATTCCTCCCACTGATATCAATAGTGAGGCACTATTCTTCCCACTGACACCAACAATAAGGTGCTATTCCTTCCACAGATACCAATGATGGGGTACGGTTCCTCCCAGTAATACCAATGATGGGTCACTATTCCTCCTCCTACTGACCACAGGCGCTATGTAACTGACTGACAACCCTGTGGCAATGTTTATTCTCACTGATGTTGGGCCTGGGACAGTTTCTACCCCCACTGGCCACAATTTGGCCCCCCTAATGTCTGAAAGACAGTAGACTGGCCCTTTATTTGTAAAGTTTGGAGACCCCTGTTCTAAATAAACCTTATTATTAATACAAAGGAAAGTAATATGTCAAAAATAAAACGGTCAATTTTTCTGGTGAATGAAAAATGTTAGCATCATTTGTGTCTAGATCAACATATATGCCTTATAACCTCAATTTTTTGTTACTTTCAATCCTTTTATTAAAGGTTTAAGCCAGCCATTGATGGTGTGATTACAGAAAATTGCTTGATTCCCCCATCAACACTGACTGTGTTGATGGGGGAATCCCTTCCGCAGAGCTATTGTGTTCTCCGGATGTGGGAAGGGGAGGGGGCGGGGAGCCTCCTTGCTGGGAGAACATTCAGTGATTATTAGCAGAGGCTATAGTCACTGGCAATAATAAAATGAAAAATCCAACATGCTGGTGATACCCAAGTTGACCAATGCCCCCAACCCTATTCTGGTGGCAGGGGATATTGGATTAACTATACTCAATATAATTGTTATGCATGTGATTCTTAAGGTAAAAGATAGTATCTTCAATCACGTGAGTTTCATGTTAGTAATACACTATTTTTGTTGACAAAACAAGTTCTGATGATGATCCAAAAATTAGGAATGCTGCAGACCTAGAGAAAAACCATTATGCTAACAAAAAGCAAGCTGGAACTTCAAATTCCTGCCCTGAAACAGATAATACAGAAAATACTATCAGTGAGGAAAAAACATCAGTAGAGATTACCAATATAGAAATGGCCACTGACAGAACACAAGAACTAGAGCAGTGGTTCTCAACCTTTCTAATGCCGCGACCCCTTAATACAGTTCCTCATGTTGTGGTGACCCCCAACCATAAAATTATTTTCGTTGCTACTTCATAACTGTAATTTTGCAGTGGGAGGAGTAGCGCCACATCACTGGTGTCAGTGGAAGGAGTAGTGCCCCATCACTGATGTCAGTGGGATGAATAGTGCCCCATCGTTGGTATCAGTGGGAGGAATAGTGCCCCATCACTGGTGTCAGTGGGAGGAATAGTGCCCCATCACTGGTGTCAGTGGGAGGAATAGTGCCCCATCACTGGTGTCAGTGGGAGGAATAGTGCCCCATCGTTGGTGTCAGTGGGAGGAATAGTGCCCCATCGTTGGTGTCAGTGGGAGGAATAGTGCCCCATCGTTGGTGTCAGTGGGAGGAATAGTGCCCCATCGTTGGTGTCAGTGGGAGGAATAGTGCCCCATCGTTGGTGTCAGTGGGAGGAATAGTGCCCCATCGTTGGTGTCAGTGGGAGGAATAGTGCCCCATCGTTGGTGTCAGTGGGAGGAATAGTGCCCCATCGTTGGTGTCAGTGGGAGGAATAGTGCCCCATCGTTGGTGTCAGTGGGAGGAATAGTGCCCCATCGTTGGTGTCAGTGGGAGGAATAGTGCCCCATCGTTGGTGTCAGTGGGAGGAATAGTGCCCCATCATTGGTGTCAGTGGGAGGAATAGTGCCCCATCATTGGTGTCAGTGGGAGGAATAGTGCCCCATCATTGGTGTCAGTGGGAGGAATAGTGCCCCATCATTGGTGTCAGTGGGGGGAGTAGTGCCCCATCATTGGTGTCAGTGGGGGGAGTAGTGCCCCATCATTGGTGTCAGTGGGGGGAGTAGTGCCCCATCACTGGTGTCAGTGGGGGGAGTAGTGCCCCATCACTGGTGTCAGTGGGAGGAGTAGTGCCCCATCATTGGTGTCGGTGGGGGGAGTAGTGCCCCATCATTGGTGTCAGTGGGGGGAGTAGTGCCCCATCATTGGTGTCAGTGGGAGGAATAGTGCTCCATCACTGGTGTCAGTGGGGGGAGTAGTGCTCCATCACTGGTGTCAGTGGGGGGAGTAGTGCCCCATCACTGGTGTCAGTGGGGGGAGTAGTGCCCCATCACTGGTGTCAGTGGGGGGAGTAGTGCCCCATCACTGGTGTCAGTGGGGGGAGTAGTGCCCCATCACTGGTGTCAGTGGGGGGAGTAGTGCCCCATCACTGGTGTCAGTGGGGGGAGTAGTGCCCCATCACTGGTGTCAGTGGGGGGCGTAGTGCCCCATCACTGGTGTCAGTGGGGGGAGTAGTGCCCCATCACTGGTGTCAGTGGGGGGAGTAGTGCCACATCACTGGTGTCAGTGGGGGGAGTAGTGCCACATCACTGGTGTCAGTGGGAGGAATAGTGCCACATCACTGGTGTCAGTGGGAGGAATAGTGCCCCATCATTGGTGTCAGTGGGAGGAATAGTGTCCCATCATTGGTGTCAGTGGGAGGAATAGTGCCCCATCATTGGTGTCAGTGGGAGGAATAGTGTCCCATCATTGGTGTCAGTGGGAGGAATAGTGCCCCATCATTGATGTCAGTGTGGTGGAGGGGAGAATAGTGCCCCATCATTGGGGTCAGGGGGGGGGGAAATAGTGTCCCATCGTTGGTGTCAGTGGGGGGAGGAATAGTGCCCCATCATTGGTGTCAGTGGGAGGAATAGTGCCCCATCATTGATGTCAGTGTGGTGGAGGGGAGAATAGTGCCCCATCGTTGGTGTCAGTGGGGGGGGAAATAGTGTCCCATCGTTGGTGTCAGTGGGGGGAGGAATAGTGCCCCATCGTTGGTGTCAGTGGGGGGAGGAATAGTGCCCCATCGTTGGTGTCAGTGGGAGGAGGAATAGTGCCCCATCGTTGGTGTCAGTGGGGGGAGGAATAGTGCCCCATCGTTGGTATTAGTGACAGCCTGGGCTCGCTCTCTCACTTACCTGTCACCTGTCTTCCTTCTCTGGCCGCTCTCCTCTTCACTCGCTCCGGCAGCTCCCTCGATCTTCTTTGATGTACGCGCGCTGCCGCTCGGCTCCTCCTCTCCAAGCTCCACCTCCTCGCCGGTGATTGGCCGCCTGTGTGCCTCTCCTGAGCTACAGTTCCGGTGGCCAATCAGCGGCGAGGAGGCGGAGCTGCTGAGCGATCCCGGAGGTGTGGCCAGGTGACAGGAGCAGCGTATCATCCCGCCCACACATCGCCGGAGAGAGGAGCGGTGTCTCGGTTCCTAAGACCATCGGAAATATGTGTTTTCCGATGGTCTTAGGCGACCCCTGGGAAATGGTCGTTCGACCCCCAAAGGGGTCGCGACCCCAGGTTGAGAACCGCTGAACTAGAGGAATAAAAATATCCAACAGACAAAGTTCATTATCCTGAGTCGATATGTAATGCTGGCAAACACCTGATAGGGTTGCATGGACCTTGTCCTTTCCCTTGCAATACTGAACGCAGAAGATCTTTTCTTTTTCTGAAACATGTTATTACAAAATACATAAATCAGGAGTTCCTTTGAGAAGGGCATGGCTTTGCTACTCCCCAGCTTTAGGCAAGGTGTTTTGTCAAGCATGTTGGCTATTCTCACAGAAATATAGAGCTCATTCTTCCTCTGTGCAGGGTACCAGTGACTGGGTACACCTCTCTCAATTAATTAGAGAGATATGTAGATTCAGTTTCCCATATAAACGACTGTGTGGTCCTAGTTCATTGGCAACTTCACAAAACTATTAATGATGAAGAAGCAAAAGCTGTCAAGAGACAGGTAAACTTCTGGACACAGGTAATCGAAAGAATTGTCAGTGTTTCTCTGAGTTGACATTAGCCTTGTGTAATTTACCCTTCCTTGTACATGGAGGGGTGGATGCAGACAATAAAGGACATTTCTTTCTATTGAATCATCTGTTTCTAAGTATGACCCTGTTTTTGAAAACCTTCTGGCTTTGCAAGGTGGGAAAGGTTCAACAAATTATCTCAGCGCAACCATTTAGAATGAGGTTATTGGATTATTGCCCGATCAAGTGAAAGATGACATCATTACTGATATTAACAAGGCTCCATTTTTCTCTGTAATAATTGATACCACTCAAGATGTAACAAAGATTAACCAAGTAGACCAGCCTATCCTAACTTAATTAACATAGAGGAACCCTTGAAATCACTTTTTAGTCTCAGGGAACCCTTGGTAATAATTACTGTATCTACAACTCATTGTAAATTAGTGTAATGGTCAGAGGGAAGAATACTCCTTATGTAGTCAGATGCCGACTGCTGCAAAATGGAATCAAGAGGACATTATCAAACTGGACTATAGAATACATTGTTTCCTCCTAATGTTCGGGACCCAGACAGTTACATCACTTCCTGCCTATAGAGGAGGGGAGCTGTCCACCTGTAACAGAACACAGGATCTTAGGACCAGTAGTCCTGCAGTCAACCCTTACTGTATTAAAGAGTCCCTTCAGAACTAAAAATTCCTAAAAGCTGATTCAACAAAGGATTATGAGAGAGCCTACATATTTGATTGCTTCTGGCGGGTTTGCTCTCTCTGCCCGGGGACATTAAAAAGGACGGTTGGAAGCTACCAGTCTGTATCCAGATGCATCGGGACTCATTGGCACAGCTGGTGGTAGTGACACACAGCCCGTTCATCTGCACCACAGATTGCCTACTGTTTACAGCAGCTGCCAACTATCCAGTGATCCTCACTGCCTTTCTCAGTGCCATCCGCCCCGGCTGTAAGCGCACTAGCAGCCTGCTGTGTAACCGCTGCTCCTTCCGTAGAGATGTAAAGAACTGCTCAGCTCATCCAGTAGTGTCGGAGACCATATCTGTACTGGGAATGGTAAGAGAACAGTTGCCCATCATTCTATTTACCCAATTGTATAAAGACACTGCTAGCAAACACTGGTTTAACTACACTAATCAAGGAATCTTCGTTTTGCTACCTCCCTGGCTCTGTCTGGAGACCTCACAAAATATGTATCAAACTTGCGCCAAGAAAATGAGTGAAAAATGAAGTGGGCAATTCAATGCTGCTATTCAAGGATTGACTAAACATCAAAAGATAATAATAAAAATAATACAGCGCAAATAATACAAATAAGAAAAACTTACGAATTATATGTGAAAGACCAAAAGAAAAGTCCCAAATTAAAGTCCAATGTCCCAAAAAATTTGAAAAAATTATTATTTACTCAAACTTTATAAATTTTCCAGCTTGCTCACATCTTCTGTGAAAAGCATTATATAGATCCACACTCAGCAAATGCTGTGAATTCCCAAACTGGTATGGCTTTAAGATGCAAAAAAGACAAGCCTGCAGGTGGGGAGTGGTGTCCTCAGAGATGATATAACTCTTTATGCGATCTCACACTGACTCTCCTTCCCAGATATTTCCTCATATAGCGAAAAACATAAAAGAAAAATATGCCAATGATATATTGCTATATACCGATAAAAAATATATTTTATAAAAAATGCAAAAAAAAAAAACACCTTCCTTACACTCACATAAAGTAATTAAGCCCCAATTTCCATAGGGCAATTTGATCTCCCACATCACAGATGGTGATCCACCCTTATCTTCCTCCAAGCTCTCACTCCTGGATGGACGGATGGATGGATAGGGGTACTTTATGACCAGCTTGTTACTCTCAAGCCTTCGCTCATGATTCCTCCTTAATTTACCCCGAATGCATTCTCATGGATGGATGGATGAGAAAAATACAAAAGAAAAAATACCAAAATAGCGTAATACTGTTAAAAACTATTTAATACTCAAGTGATGCTCCAAATGCACTCACACTTTCAAACTGAATAAAAAGGCTTTCTGTATATAAATCAGGACTCCTCAAACATGTTCCAATAGCTCCTCTGACAATTCCAGTCAGGTAGACACAATTGATCAGCTCTGGCAATGAAGAACTGGCAAAATTGTAAAATCAGACCTCTTTGCCCACATTAAAGATGACAGCGGACCGCCGCACCGGAAGTGATGTCACCGGAAGTTGCGTCAACGCGTTTCACCCTCCCACAAGGCGTTGTCGCTTCTGGAGACCTGACTCTGTCATTCTTCATTAATCTTCACCTTTAAAGGGTCCCAACATGCTAGCAAAAGATGTCCCCAACCTTTGAACTGGTTCTATTCAATATCCACAGCTATTCATCGCTTACTTAAAGCAGAACTCCAGGATTCCCTAAAAATGTAAAAGTCAGCAGCTACAAATACTGTAGATGCTGACTTTAATTTTAAGGACACTTACCTATGTAGGGATCCAGCGATGTCCTCACCGGAGCCGATTCTTCAATCAGCTTCAGGTGCCAACATCTTCAGTAAGGGAAATCGGAAGTGAAGCCTTGCGTCTTCACAGCCAGATTCTGCGCTTTGTGAATGGTCTCACAGTCTTCTTGTACCTGTGAAGTGTCTCAGAAGGCTGCGGGGGAAGGAAGGGGGGCCAGACTTCCGGCTCAGACCTCCGTGACGCATTTGACCAGATGTGGAAGCAGGTACCTGTCAAACCAGGTACCCACTCCCCCTCCCCCCAAAAAAGTGCCAAATGTGGCAGTGGAGGGGGAAGAGGAGAAGGCAAACAAGTGGAACTTCCCCTTTTGGGTGAAAGGGGCGCATGTTCTTTATACAGGTATCCAGTGGAGGGAGATGACGGTTTTCTTAAGCCTCAACAGGCACCATTGATGCACAGTGGTTATCCACAGTTTGCTGATGTTATATAAGCATTGATATTCCCTGTGTGTTACCATTGCTTAGACCTTCAAATTGTGTAAATTGCTGTAAATAGTTTGTCACCCCCTAAGTGATAACTTGAGTCATTCTTGATGTATTTAGTACAACTGTGGTTATTAAAATATTGTGTCCATAGCCCTTTTCTACATTGTACTGGGGATTATCGGTAACTGGTTTGATGACCATTGTTGATCTAAACATGTCTGAACCCAGAGTGTCCGAAGAGCTGAGAAGTTTGCAAGGTCAGGGCAGCACCAGAGGACAAGCATCATCCAGCGGCTCCTACTGGGTAGTGCCACACTTATGTATGTGGTCAGTGGGAAAATGGCCTTACAGATATCTAAAAATACCACTGGCATCAGTGGGAACTCATCTGAGAGGCTGAATTTGGGCCTTGGTCATGGAATCCCTAGCAACCTCCGGAGAAACCCTAGGGTTGCACGAAACCTCTATTAAAGTGGAACTTTAGTCAGAAAATTAAGTCCTGCTAGATTTTTCTCTGGCTGGCCCCTTTTGTAAGCATACAGTTGTGTCCAAAATTATTCAACCCCCAATGCTGTAAAGGGGTTTAGGGACTATAGTGTACATTTGGAATTGTATTCAGAATCAAATCCTACAAGGACGTTGTAACTACCCAAATGCAACTAAAATGACATCAATTGTTTATGTAATACAGTAGTAAATGGTTCTTATGTGGTTTCTTCATTGCCACAATTATTCAACCCCTTAAAGACTACCACTCTGAAGAACAGAGGTTCATACAGGTGCTTTCCATCAGGTATTGAAAACACCTGTGGATGTCACCGAGCAGCAATCAAGCATAATAAGCACCAATTAGGCAGCTTTAAAATGACTGTGATACTCAGCTCCTTCTAGACATTTACTGGTGTGGTTACAAACATGGTGAAGGCAAGAGAATGGTCCAGGAAGACAAGAGAAGAGGTGATTTCTCTTCACAGGAAGGGCAATGGCTATAAGAAGATTGCAAAGATGTTAAACATACCAAGAGACACCTTAGGAAGCATCATTCGCAAATTCAAGGCAAAGGGCACTGTTGAAACGCTACCTGGTCGTGGCAGAAAGAAGATGCTGACTTCGACTGCTGTGCGCTACCTGAAGCGTAGAGTGGAGAGAAGTCCCCGTGTGACTGCTGAGGAACTGAGAAAAGATTTGTCAGATGTGGGTACAGAAGTTTCAGCCCAGACAATAAGACGCACACTGCGTAATGAAGGCCTCCGTGCCAGAACTCTCAGGCGTACCCCCTTGCTGTCTCCAAAGAATAAGAAGAGTCGACTGCAGTATGCCAAAAGCCATGTGGACAAACCACAAAAGTTGTGGGATAGTGTTCTGTGGACTGATGAAACAAAATTAGAACTGTTTGGGCCCATGGATCAACGCTATGTTTGGAGGAGGAAGAACAAGGCCTATGATGAAAAGAACACCTTGCCTACTGTGAAGCATGGTGGAGGGTCAATCATGCTTTGGGGCTGTTTTGCTTCTGCAGGTACAGGGAAGCTTCAGCGTGTGCAAGGTACCATGAATTCTCTTCAGTACCAGGAGATATTGGATGGAAACGTGATGCAGTCCGTCACACACCTGAGGCTTGGGAGACGTTGGACCTTTCAACAGGACAATGATCCCAAGCATACCTCCAAGTCCACTAGAGCATGGTTGCAGAGGAAAGGCTGGAACATTTTGGAGTGGCCATCGCAGTCACCAGACTTAAATCCGATTGAGAACCTCTGGTGGGACTTAAAGAAAGCAGTTGCAGTGCGCAAGCCTAAGAATGTGACTGAACTGGAGGCCTTTGCCCATGAAGAATGGGCGAAGATACCCGTAGATCGCTGCAAGACACTTGTGTCAAGCTATGCTTCACGTTTAAAAGCTGTTATAACTGTAAAAGGATGCTGTACTAAGTACTAAGATTGAATGTCACTTGGGGGTTGAATAAAACTGATAATGCTGTGAGCACAGAAAAGACATTTGTGGTTATTTCATTATAACTGTTATGTTATATTTGTCTGACCTACAAGTGCCTCTTTAATGTAAATGTAAGCAAGATGACTGAATGATCAAAAGCAATGTCAAACTGGCCAAAACACTCAATTTCAGTGGGGGTTGAATAATTTTGGACACAACTGTAGCTATATAAAACATTAAAAATACACTACATTACCAAAAGTATTGGGATGCCTGTCTTTACACGCACATGAACTTTAATGGCATCCCAGTCTTATTCCGTAGGGTTCAATATTAACTTGACCCACCCTCTGTAGCAATAACAGCTTCAACTCTTCTGGGAAGGCTGTCCACAAGGTTTAAGAGTGTGTCTATGAGAATGTTTGACCATTCTTCCAGAAGCGCATTTGTGAAGTCAGGCACTGATGTCAGACGAGAAGACCTGGCTCGCAGTCTCCGCTCTAATTCATCCCGAAGTTGTTCTATTGCGTTGAGGTCAGGTTCCTCCATCCCAAATTCACTCATCCATGTCTTTATGGACTTGCTTTGTGCACTGGTGCGCATTCATGTTGGAACAGGAAGGGCCATCCCCAAACTGTTCCCACAAAGTTAGGAGAATGAAATTGTCCAAAATGTCCTGGTATGCTGATGCCTTAAGAGTTCACTTCACTGGAACTAAGGGGTAAAGTCCAACCCGTGAAAAACAACCCAACACCATAATCCCCCTCCACCAAACTTTACACCTGGCACAATGCAGTCAGACAAGTACCATTCTTCTGGCAACTACCAAACCCATGCAAACTGGAAACATTCATCAGATTGCCAGAGAAGCATGATTTGTCACTCCAGAGGACACATCTCCACTGCTCTAGAGTCCAGTGGTGGCGTGCTTTATACCACTGCATCTGACACTTTGAATTGCACTTGGTGATGTAAGGCTTGGATGCAGCTGATCAGCCATGGAAACCCATTCCATGAAGCTCTCTACACACTGCTGTTTTGCTAATCTGAAGGCCACATGAAGTTTATTTATTTATTAATTTCAGGTACTTATATAGCGCTGTCAATATTTGCAGCGCTTCACATATATATTGTACATTCACATCAGTCCCTAACCCTCAAGGGGTGTACAATCTAAGGTCCCTAAGTCACAATGATACATATACATATTATGGACAATTTAGACAGGAGCCAATTAACCTACCTGCATGTCTTTGGTGTGTGGGAGGAAACCAGAGTACCCAGAGGAAACCCACACAGACACAGGGAGAACATGCAAACTCCAGGCAGGTGGTGCTGTGGTTGGGATTTGAACCAATGACCCTAGTACTGCCAGGCGGAAGTGCTAACAACTAAGCCAATGTGCCGCCCCAGTTTGGAGGTCTTTAGCTATTGACTCTGCAGACCGTTGGCGACTTCTGTGCACTGTGCACTTCAGCATGTGCTGACCCCGCTCTGTCATTTTATGTGACCTACCACTTCGTGGCTGAGTTGCTGTTGTTCCCAGTTGCTTCCACTTAGTTATAATACCACTAACAGTTGACCGTGGAATATTTAGTAGCAAGGAAATTTCACGGATGGACTTATTGCACAGGTGACAACCTATCACGGTACCATGCTTGAATTCACTGAGCTCCTGAGAGCGACCCATTCTTTCACAATTGTTTGTAGAAGCAGTCTGCATGACTAGGTGATTGGTTATATACACCTGTGGCCATGGAGGTGATTGGAACACCTGAAACCAATGATTTGGAGAGGTGTCCCAATACTTTTGGCAATATAGTGTAATGCAGGCCATAGATGGGTCGAAAATCGGCCGATTTTTTGGCCGAAAATAAAATCGGCCAATTTTCGGATCGTTAGTGGGCTATTTTTTCGGCCGTATTTTGGCAGATTTTTTTTATCGGTAAAGTTGGAAACAAAATCGGCCGATTTTGCCGATCGGCCGATTTTCGCGGCAATGATGGGCAAATCGGCTGATTTTTTACTGATAAAAAATCTGCGCATGAGCAGTGACCTGCAAGAGGAAGACAAAAAGAAGAAAAAGAAGAAGAGGAAGAGGAAGAAGAAGAGGATGATGAAGAAGAAGAAGAAGAGGATGATGAAGAAGAAGAGGATGATGATGAAGAAGAAGAAGAGGATGATGATGAAGAAGAAGAAGAAAATGATGAAGAAGAAGAAGAAGAAGAAGAAGAGGAGGATGATGATGATGAAGAAGAGGATGATGATGAAGAAGAAGAAGAGGATGATGAAGAAGAAGAGGATGATGATGATGAAGAAGAAGAAGAAGAGGATGATGATGAAGAAGAAGAAGATGATGATGAAGAAGAAGAGGATGATGATGATGAAGAAGAGGATGATGATGGTGAAGAAGAAGAAGAGGATGATGATGAAGAAGAAGGCTGAAAAATAAGAGGAATTCCAGTCCGGCAACAAGTGTCTCTGCAGAGAGCTCCGCTATTTCTTTGACAGTTCCTTGACATTTACAGCGGTTGCAACGATGTATCTATTTGTTTCCGAGTAAAAAGTAATGCAGGAACCTTTTTCATAATCGCTCTAACACGGGCCGCGGAATTATGAAAGGTTCCATTTCTGGCAACAGGGTGCGACTTGTCATGCGATTTGGAACTGTGAAATCGCATGACAAGTCACAGCGGTGTTAACGGGGGCTTCACCTCATGCACTGATCTAGCAACAGGCTCATTCTGTACAAGTCATACAAGTTGGATATTGTGGTTGGTTAACCACTTGCCGACCGCAGATAGCCAAATGACGGCTTCACCTAGGCCGGCCAGTTCTGGGAGGACATCATATGACATCCTCCCAGAACGCGCTCTCCTGCACACCCGGCGATCTCCGTGATCGCTGTCTCCTACGTACACAGCTGATCACGTGATGTGGTAAAAGGCCAATCACAGCGGCCTTTTACCACATGATCAGCCGTGTCCAATGACACACTGATCACCGGAAAATGCAATTGCTGGTTATCGGCTGCACTTTCCTCACGCTGTCACAGCATGAGAAAAGTACTTGCAAAAACCGGCAGTTGTCAGAGGAGGAATCGGCACCAATCATCAGGGCACTGATGATCAGTGCCCTGATGATCGGTGCCCAGCGGTACCACCTACCTGTACACATCAGTGCCACCCACCTGTGCCCAGCAGTGCCACCCATCAGTGCTGCCAGTCAGTGCCCATCAGCATTAACTATCAGTGCCCATCATCAGTGCTGCCTATCAGTGCTGCCTATCCGTGCAACCTCATCGGTGCCACCTATCAGTGCCCATCAGTGCTGCCTATCAGTGCAGCCTCATCAACACACAACAGTGAAGGAGACAAATTACCTGTTTGCAAAATTTTATAATAGAAACAAAGTATAACTTTTTTTTTAACTTTTGCTATTTTATTTACAGCGCTCAGTGCAACAGCGCTGAAAGCTGAAAATTGGCCTATTAAGGAAGGGGGTATAAGTGCCCAGTAGGCAAGTGGTCAAAGTTCCAAGCTGCTGATTCCAGTTTCTATCCCACGCTGCCAATGTAGCTATCTGCCCAATGACAGACATTTCGTCCTTAGTGCTCCTTCTGCGCATGTGCCATCCTCTTCCCTACACAATAACATGAAGCGTGTGAGAGGCTGATAACCGACGCAACCAATCAACGGCGCCTTTGGGGGTGGAGCATTAGTGCAGTTGGTAGAGCTGAGTCTAACTGTCGTCACTTTTTATTCGTCCCCCCCCCCCCCCCCTCCGTATTTATAGTGGGCTTTGCTCACATTCCCATGGGCGAAGGGGCGAAAACAGTAGCAACCACAACATGTCTGCCTCGCTGGTGAGGGCGACAATCAGGGCAGTCAGCAAAAGGAAGCTGCAACCGACCCGGGCGGCTCTCACTCTGGTAAGTGCGACCTAGTGTAAGGTTCACTGGGCCTGAGCGGAGGCCTAGCTATCGGCGGCTCCCTCACTGAGCTTAGTAGGGCTGTCATGCCTCCAAATCCTTCCCGAGAACTCTGTGTGACTACATTTCCCGGGGTCCTTTGCGTGGCCTGCTCACCTACCTGGACCTATGGGGTCACCCTGGCTGGGGTCACTGCTGGACGTTGGAGATGAACGGTTGGGGTTTGGCTTTATGTAATGATAGACATTTACTATGTTGTATAGTTGTCCTGACTTCCTCAGTCTAGGGGAAGCTGCCAATGGTTTCCCAAAGTAACGATATTTTCATTTTTTGACCTTCCTGTTTCAGCAAATGAGCTGCTTTTGGTAATAAGTAATACTTGTAACCAATTCTCCATATATGCAGCCTCTTGGTGGCTAATGAACGTGTGTGTGTGTGTGTGTGTATTAGTGTTTTAGAAGTGGCTGTATACCATGATCATATCATTTGTGCTTAGTAAACAGATACTCCAATAAATACCTAATATACATACAAAAATGTGTAAATCCTTTGCATGTGCCCAAACGTGTGTGTTGAAGTTACCAAAATTAAAGCATATTAGATTCTAAATTAATCATAAATCACTCATACATCCACATGGTGAACTTGCTGTGTTTTGAAATTTACCATACGCTGTTAACTGCTTCCCGCCTGCCATATAGCCCAATGACGGGCGCAAGGCGGTTCTCTCGTTCTGGGAAGATGTCATATGACGTCCTCCCATTCTCACTGCGCATGCGCGGCTCTGGGAGCGATCGGCGGTGTGCTCTGTCCCTTGGACACAGCAGATCACCGATCCACGGAAAGAGCCAAAGATGTCGGCTTGGTCATGTGATCAGCTGTGTCCAATCACAGCTAATCGCATGTAAACAGGGAAATGCCGGTGTCACGGAGTGCCAGGGCCTCTCCCTTATCCCTCCACCCCTCTCTTACCCCTTGCACATTCCGATGACAGTGTAGCTTCCTTGGACAGGGCTGCGCCGGCTGTTGCCAAGGCAACCTAGCTGCGTCCCACATGGTTTTCAAAAGACTCGCACAGGAAGCAGCCCTCCTCTTTGTTCCTGTCCATGCTGCTGGAATCATCTTGCTCCCAGAAAGATGCTGGGAGGCTCGGGTGAGGGGGACCGAGCCTCCCCAGCCATCCCCCCCTGCGCACTCTGCAGACCCCCAAAAGGTCAGGACTGTAGCCCTCTGCAATACCCCAGGGTTGGGAGTCACCACAGCTCTGCATGAGCCTTCTCCTCAAAGGTCAGACCCCACAGTTGAGACCCTGCAAGTCTGTAAGCCTGTCTGCTGAGCACCCTTGCACCCTGTCTGCTGCTGAGTGCCCTGGGAGCTGCTGCTGAGGGACCCTGCACACTGTCCATGGCCGCGGGTCCCTGGAAACCGTCCGCTGCTGAGTGCCCGGGGAGCTGCTGCTGTCTGCTGATCGCTGGTTGTTCCTGGAACGCTGACCTCTGGTCGTCCCTGTCTGGAGCCGCCTGCCGCTGAAGGTCTGCAAGCTGCTTACCGTGAGTGTCCTGAACTGTGCCCGCTGTGCGCACCGACCACCCGTGTCCTGAACTGTGCCCACCGACCACCTGGGTTATGCACTGCTCTACTACACGCCTAGACTACCCTTACTTTAACTGACCCATGTCCTGTTGAGGCCCCTGCCCAGGGGTAGGTTGCCGCCTGTTGCGAGTCTCCAATCCGCTGTCAAGTCACGGAGGGAGCTCGGCTGAGGCCCCAAGCCTAGGGGGGAGATTGCCTGCCTGTTGCTGAAGACCCCCCCCCCCCCCCCCCCCCCCCCCAATGCCTGGAATCGTTCCTGGTTTGCACACACATCACCCTCCCTGCCATTTCCCCATTGAGTGTCTGTTATTTTGTTGCTTCAATAAAGTTTTGTGTTTTCCCCATCTTCTCCGTGTGCTCTGTCCTGCCTACGCTTCCGTTACAGCCGGTTATCGGCATTTCTCTCCTCACGAGCTGTCACGCTGACAGCTCGAGAGGAGAGGAGAGCCGGTAATCGGCATTACTCGGAGGGGACATGTACACTGATCATCAGGGCACTGATGATCAGTGTGCCCTGATGATCAGTGTAGCCCCAGCAGTAACACTTTAAGCCGGCCATACATCATACAGTTTTCTTCACTTTCCTTTAGATGCACCTTCAACAATATAGTGCAAGAGCCTACCTGATTTTATACAAATTGAAAGTGTTTAGGTCTGACCTCCATAATATTTAATTTTGGTAAATCTTAAGGAAAATTGTATCATGTATGGCCAGCCTTGCATTCCAGACATGGGTATGGCAACTATTGCATTTGCTTGTGCTTTCTACCAAACTGTCAAACCATCCAATGGCTGATGTCATTACTGATCACATACGCAGCACCATGGCAGTTGAAGATCAAACCGTGGCTAAAATGGCAGCTTCCTTGGCTTAAAATGATAGGAGGGTTTAGTTTCACTTTAAGACCCTGTTCACGCCATACATGCAGGAAAACTGATGGAAACTGACAAGCAGATTGCACGTGCAGAAACATCATGCGCACTTCAATTAGTTTTATACACATTTAAGATTCCTGCACAGAAAAATCTGCAGGTAATACTAGTGTTGTGGTGTAAACCAGGCACATAGAAAACAATTGATTTTGTTGTGCCCTTGCAGAATGATGCAGAAAAACTTGCGTCTCTGCACAATGGTCCTAGGGCCTCATTCAAACTTCACTTGCAGAAAAACTGGTGACAATGTGTGCAGCTTCAGTAAGTGGGTTTTTTTTTTTTTTTTTTTTTTTTTTTTGTTACAGATTCCTGTGCAGACAAAATCTACAGGATACCAGTGGTGTGAACAGGGCACATAAAACACCTAGGGCACTTATACCCCCTTCTTTACCAGGCCAATTTTCAGCGCTGTCGTTCTTTGACAATTGCGCGGTCATGCAAGATTGTACCCATATGAAATTTTTTCTTTTTTTTTTTTTTCTCACAAATAGAGCTTTCTTTTGGTGGTATTTAATAGCCGCTGGGCACTTTACTTTTTGCGCTATAAACAAAAAAGTGCAAAAAATTTGAGGAAAAAAAAGTTTCTCTTTTTATAAAATGTTTCAAACAGGTAATTTTTTCTCTGACAGCGTGAGGAAAGTGCAGCCGAGAACCGGCAATTGCATTTCCCGGTGATCAGCGTGTCATTGGACACGGCTGATCACATGGTAAAAGGCCACTGTGATGGCCCTTTACCATATTACGTGATCAGCTGTGTCCGTAGGTTTTTTTTTTTTTTTTTAAAATCACTTTTAATGCTATCACAGGGAATGCAAATATCCCCTATAACTTCAATGGTCATTGTCATATATTCTTTTTTGAAAAATCTGGGGTCTATCAGACTCTGGATATCTCTTCTGCCCTTACATTATCTAATCAAACAAAGATCGGTGTAATCAGATGCTTTCCCAATTTACAAATTGCGTTGTTTATATCCTGCAAAACTGAAGTGATGAAATGCTCCTAGCTTCCGAATTCTTAGAATATAGAGATGATTGGCACCATTCTCCAATCAGCTCTATGGTCAGCTGGCAGAAACACCGGCTGCATTCTCAGGTTCCCCCGATGGCACTGGAAGGCAGCGGGGGAGGGGGGCATCATATCCTGCAGCTAATTAGCCACTAGGATTGCTTTTACATGAAAGCCGATTGCCGGCTGAAAAAAAAACAATACCAGGATGATGCCTGCAGCTGTAGGCCTCATCCTGCCATAACCATTCAAAGTCCAGTGATGTACCAGGACGTCGCTGGTCCTTGGTTGTATATGCTATGTTCTATTTTGTTTGTATGCAGCCTGTGGACTGAATGGGGGGGGGGGGGAAATCTCTTCCAGAAAGTGTGTGGTATGCCCACCATTAGAATATACCGCCATGCAACCACCCACTTCTAATGGTGGGCACACATTAGGTCACTCTTTCCCACATGCGCCAGTTCCAAGATTGTACAAATGTCTAAAATAGTGGCACGCTTGAATAAAAATTGGCCACGTATAAGTGGTACCCCATATGGGAAAAAGGATGATACCAAGTCCCAACTATCTTGTCACCTGCACCCCATGTAGTCTGGGCATCTGGGGGGCTCCACGTGACTCTTTTCCCTTGTAAATCTGAAACTTATAAGTATAGCCTGTTGTCCTCTCAGATCTTCTACATCTTGACCCCATATCTGGCATGCTTGCTGGGGATTAATTGTTTGAATGCAAGGCGGCCAGAAAAACTGAGGGACTCATCAACACAGATGTTTTGCTGGGGAGTATAGACATCTGCAAATTTTTGGTTGTGATTTGTGAGGGGCTGAATTTTGTGGAGCCGGTCAAATTCAGGGTCACCTTGAGGATGACAGTGTATTGTCATTGAAATGCATAAAACACATTATACACTCATATCTATGCCTGGCCATGGCAGCAGAGAACACGGCATATGATGAATCGGGTCTGCGGACCCATACAACCACAATTAATTTCTTTTAGTAATGCCCATGTTGAGGGTTAGGCCCAAAAAAAAAAAAAAAAAATGTAAATTCGGAAACCGTAATGAGTTTCCATGTGACTGGTCTGGCAAGGTTTGAATTTGGGTTGGCGTCGATAAACTGTTGTGCATATAAATTGCTTTGATCCACAATCAATGCATACAGATATTCCGTGAAAAAACGCTCCCAAAATCAAGGGGAGTAGTTAAATTTGGTGGCTGCGGGACAATACTTGTGCTCGCCACCACACCGACTTGTACTGGACTTGTGGGACTCTCCACGTCATCAAGTCATACTGCAGTGCTGGTTATTATTATACAGGATTTATATAGTGCCAACAGTTTGCTCAGCGCTTTACAGTATAATGGGAGACAATACAGTTCAATTAAGAGGGTTGGGAGGGCCTGATCCTGGGAGCTTACAATCTGAGGTATGTGAAAGACCAGGATGTACTAGACCACTGGTGTCGCCAGTTCACCAAAAGGTAGCGTGGCACTAGTAATGGCACTCTGCTGCATATGAGAGTCATCAAAAATGTACCTGCAAGTGCTAACAGGGATCAGGCCTGATTCTGCGAACACTGCAGTTTTTGTGTGCAATGTATCAAGTGACCGTGACCTACTGACACTGCACTTGGTGGGGGAGAAGGGGGGGGGGGGGGGGGGGTTAAGCATAGGGGCTAAACGCAGGTGTCGGGGCTGATCCCGCTAACGCTGCGTATTTGGGGGCGCTATACTAATGTGAACGCTGGTATAGTGCTGATCTGATTAAAGATATTGATCCGTTCAGACACTATACTAGCAATGGAGGTTTATTGTACATGAGTGTCTTCCTGGCAGTCAAGGGATTAAATGTGATGACTGGTGTACTGACGGGCAATTTGACGCTATCTGGGAGGGGTGTGAAAACCATGGGAGCCAGAATCGTGTGTGTTTGTTTTTTGCATACCCATGCCACCCTGTAGCAGTATTTCTGCTATAGGGCGGTCAGGAAGCGGTTACAGAAGCGGTTTGTGTTGCGTCGCTGCGTTACTTTAACTGACAATTGCGCGGTCATGCAGCACTGCACCCAAATTTACTCTTCCCCCCCCCCCCCCCCCCCCCCCACGAATTAAGCTTTCTTTTGTTGGTATTTTGATCACCTGTGTGTGTATAAAAAAAAAAAAATGTTTTTTTTTTGCACTATAAAAAAAAAATGCTGACAATTTTTGAGAAACAATATTTTGGACTTTTTGCTATAAAACATGTCCGGTACAAAAAGTTTAAATCAAATTTTGGCCAAAATGTATTCTGCGACATGTCTTTGCTAAAAAAAAAAAAAAAAAAAAAATACCAATACGTGTAAATTAATTGGACAATAAATAGTAAAAATTTAAAATCGAGCACTATCCAATCAGCAGCTAACCACTCAAGGTAACAAACCCAAACCTTACACTAGAATAAGTAAATGGTGCAGCGCTAAAAATTATGATTCAACTGAGAGAGGGGGTATTGAACAGCAAACTGATAATAAATAAACGTTCAATATGAGTGACCATCTATGACTAGAAGGTGCCAGGCAACTGGTTAAAATTCAGTGGTGGTGCTCCAAGAAATACGGTAAAATTACGCACTCACCAGATGCGTAATATACGCATTAAGTATCACATCCAGGGTTTCCTCATCAGATAAAGGTCTGGTCGGGGTGTAGGTAATCCTCAGGGTTTTGGTCAGCAATGCCCAGTAATGGATTAAACGGATCCAGGTAACCAGAGGTCCCTTTAAGGCAGGGGTGTCCAAACTTTTTTCAAAGGGCCAGATTGGATGAAGTGAACATGGTGGAGGGCCGAACATTTTTCCAAACATTCTTTGAACCATTACAATTAAATGCAAATAAATTATTTTATGCCAAGTTACCGTATTTTTCGCCGTATAAGACGCACCTGACCATAAGACGCACCTAGGTTTTAGAGGCAGAAAACAGGAAAAAAAAAATTCTGAACTAATGGACTGCAGACACAGTACAGGAGATGACCAGAGACTGCGGACAGCACAGGGATGACCAGAGACTGCGGACAGCACAGATGACTGCTGACCTTTGGGGAGGTGGGGAGCGGGTACCTGAGTTTGACAGGTACCCGCTCTTACTTCCGCAGTTGTTGTTTGATCTTACCTGTTCCTCGATCCAGCCGCACGCTGTCTTCCCGGCTTCTGTAATGGCGCTCGGCATGACAGCCGGGTGCCCAGTGCGCATGAGCGAGAAGCACTTGCACTTTGTGATCCGGCGGCTTCTGGGATCTGTCATGTGTCCCAGGTACCGCCTTACCATTCACAAAAAGCACCGCTTCTTGCGCATGCGCACTTGGCACCCGGCTGTCATGCCCAGTGCCCACACTACAGAAGCCGGGAAGACAGCGTGCCACTGGATAGAGGAACAGGTAAGGTCCCGCTGCAGAGCTGAGCGGCCGGCCCGGTATTCTGACACGGCCGCGGTGGAAATACCGGACCGGCCGCTCCATATTCGCTCCATAAGACACACTGACATGGAGGGCCGTATTAAACCGACCCTCGGGCCGTAAATGGCCCGCGGGCCGAACTTTGGACATGCCTGCTTTAAGGGATAGGTAGAAGAGGCTGCCTGCTTACAGGAAAACTTCCTTCTCTGGATATGGATGGTGGGTAGGTAACTGGATCACAGACCGGGCTCCTCTGGAAGATTTACCCCCACCCCCTTGCTGACAGGCAATTTTTTGGTATTCGCCGCTGCGCTATTTCAACTTTTTCTTTCTTTTACAAAGCAATCTCCACATTCACAGCTCTCAGATTTGTCTTTCTGAGCCCCAGGCTTGCACATAGCAGGGCGAAATGTAAGGAAAAACAACCCGCCAAGCGCCCGGAACTTCATGTTTTGGGCGTCATGCTATAGGATTTGCACATCCCTGAGTGTGTAACTGCAGCTCCCCAGCCTCTGCTTTGTCAATCTGTGAAAAATCCTTTTCATGTGTGTTTTTTACAAGCCTGTACAGGACAAACTGTAACAAATAAACAAGTACCACTTATGTAGGATTTGTTTCACTTCTGTGCATCACCTGAGGCCAGTCACTTCACTGGGTATCGGTAAGTGTTTACAACCACTTATTACTTCTGTATGCCTATGCTGTTAGAAATGGCTTATTAATTGACAACTTTGTAGAAATACATATTCATTTTCTATCCCCACAAAAACTTGTGGCAAAAATCAAAGTCTTCAAGGGACTTGCAATGCCTTTTAAATACAGTTAACATTTTTGTCTATACTTAACTGCTGTGTGCAGGGGGGTTGCACAGAGCAGACTGAATCCTCCTCTTCTCGGGTCTGCCGCAGGCTCTCTTGACCCCTCCCTATCAGCTACCCCCAAAAGCAACCAGCTTGCTATGGGGGCTGCCTGCTGTTCATTCACACGTGGAGCTGTGGCTTGTCCCCGCCCCCTCTCCTCATTGGCTGGCTGTGATTGACAGTAGTGGGAGCCAGTCGCGCCCGCTTGCTGTTTCATCCAATGAGGAGGCAGAGACCCAGGGCAGCTGAGGCTGTTGTTCACACCGCTGGATTGCGATGAGGTTCAGGTAAGTATTGAGGTGTGTGTGTGTGTGTGTGTGTGTGTGTGTGTGTGTGTGTGTGTGTGTGTGTTTGTTTCCCTCTATCTTCATGTATAGAATGCATAAAAGTAAAAAACCTTGAGCCTTTTACAACCACTGTAAAAGTATATTAAAACAGATTTTGAGCCTCCCCACATAAGCAAACATTTAGGTTTCAGCCAAGTGCATCCTGAATTTTTGGTTTCGGCACCAGACTTTTCATTTCGGTGCACAATTACCATGCAGGGCTGCACACGCCCGGCCACGTCACTCATTCACTGTGGTCTGTGAATGAGAAACCACAAGTCCCGACACCCTTAGTGGCTGTCTGCTTGTAGTTCTCAATGAACCATCACCACGTTGGGAGTGCTGTACAGGTTGAAGAAAACTTACTGCGGCATGTCCATTTGTCAGGTGGCACCACTGACAAACTTGTCTATTTAAGTCAATAGGACCATGCTGCAACCACAAGACAAATGTTTGGGTTCTGGTTGTGTTGCATTAATCATTTAAAATTGCAGTTCAGCCAAAAAAACAGGCATTCAGGAGATGTCCGTATTAACCCCTGAAACAATCAAAAGGCCCAGCATCACAGGGAACTACAATCTATTTGTCTTCAAATGCAGTGAAGAGGTCCTATTTGTTTCTGCTCTGAAGAAATTGCTTTTGTTAGGTCATGTCTTGTGCAGGACTGATTCTGAAAGGGAGTGATTTATTTATTTTTTTTTTATTTTCAGTTCTGATATGCTGATGCACTTGCAGGGCTATAATCAGGAGCGTATAAAACCATAAAGATAGAGGCCTGAAAAATAACAGGTATCACCTGAAGTACAGTTTGCCCAGTAACCAAAAAACGACAGCAAAATAAACGTGAAAAGCGGTTACATGAAGGACAAATGCGATACTCAAATGGTCATCAGACATATGCTTTATTAGCAAAGTTGCACATAGACAATTGAGTCAAGACTGCAAATCGCCATTTGAGTATCACATTTGTCCTTCATGTAACCACTTTTCTTTGAATCTTTTTTGCTCTAATCAGGAGAGTGGCTGGGTCTGCATTCCTTTAAAAGTAAAAAGGTAAAAGATATGAGCGCATTAAAAGGAGCAGCTATGCACGAAAGGTAACCAAATAAAACTAATAAATCACAGTGCAGCTCTAAAGTATAATCTTTAAAAGTAACTCGGCAATTAAGTAGATAAAGTGCATAAATGATGAATAATTATTAAAAATTCAGAAGTTCAAAGGTGACAATAGTGCTCCTGAAGGTGCCTGCTCCAATGATAATCCAGTGCTTGTGCAAAAAATGGCTTTGGCAGTGAAAGCCCAACACTCCCCTTTCCCGATGAGCACCCAATCGGTGCTCTCTACACTGCAAGGTCTCTCCCCTCCCTGCTAGTCCCCGGGTGTGGTGCTGGAGACAGGCAGGGAGGGGAGGAGGAGATAAACAATGCAGTGTTACAAATATTAAATGTTTTAAGTTGCCAAAAAAAAAAAAAAACTTTATAAGCCCCAGACACTACTTAAAGTAGAAAAACTTTTAACCAAAACCATATTTAAATCTGCTTTATCAGGACAAGTAGATTGGGGCACCAATTTTAGAAAAAGCTACTTGTGCAGGACCTAACATTTCCACACCCCTGTACTGTGTGTTCTATATTGCCAAACGTATTGGGACACCCCTCCAAATCATTGCTTTCAGGTGTTCCAATAAACTCCATGGCCACAGGTATATAAAAGGAAGCACCTAGGCATGCAGACTGCTTCTACAAACATTTGTGAAAGAATGGGTCGCTCTCAGGAGCTCAGTGAATTCATGCGTGGTACTTCTGATAGGTTGCCACCTGTGCAATTTCCTTGCAGCTAAATATTCCACAGTCAACTGTTAGTGGTATTATAACAAAGTGGAAGACACTGGGAACAGCAACTTGGCCACAAAGTGGTAGGTCATATAAAATAACAGTGAGGTCCATGCATGCGGAAGTCGCCAAGTGTCTGCAGAACAGAGAGCTTCATGGAATGGGCTTCCATGGCTGAGCAGCTGCATCCAAGCTTTAAATCACAAAGTGCAATGCAAAGTGTCGTGTGCAATTCTGTAAAGCCACTGGACCCTACAGCAGTGGGGATGTGTTCTATGGAGTGGGTTTTTTTTTTTTTTTTTTTTTTTTTTTCTCGGGGGTTGGGTTTGGCCACTTTAGATCCAGTGAAGGGATCTCTTAAGCTGTCACCATACCAAGAAATTTTGGACCATTTCATGCTCCTACCTTTTGTGTGAATTGTTTGGGGATGGCCCCTTCCTGTTCCAACATGACTGTGCACAAAGCAAGATCCATAAACAAATGGATGAGGAAGTTTTTGGGGTGGAGGAACTTGACTGGCCTGCACAGTCCTTACCCTAACTGGATAGAACACCTTTTGGGATGAATTGGAGCGGAGACTGTGAGCCACGCCTTCTCGTTTGACATCAGTGTCTGACAAGCACCTGCCTCACAAATGCACTTCTGGAAGAATGGTCAAACCTTCCTATAGACACACTCCTAAACCTTGTGGATGGCCTTCCCAGAAGAGTTGAAGCTGTTATGGCTGCAAAGGGTGGGCCAACTCAATATTGAACCCTGCGGACTAAGACTGGGATGCCAATAAAGTTAATCTGCTTGTAAAGACAGGCGTTCCAGTGTGTCCCCAGGAAAATTGTTACCCTTTAAATATCCACCCAATTAGAAATGATCAATGTACAGATGGTAACCCTTCTTGAATAGCCGTTCTAGAGTGTCACGGATTCCCCACGTGCCACGCCCACAGCGACTAGCTAACCGAGGCGTGGCCGTGACTCTGGGTAAGGGGGACTTGACTTTGAATATATAAAACCGTATACAAGACTAGCCGTGATATACTTTCACAGCCCGCACTACCTCTTGGCCACCACCGGGGGGAGACTCCACTCCAATCCAGATGGATGACCACACACTGGCAGATACAAATCTTTTATATACAATCTGGTGCACTGATTACAGTTGAGGAGCAGCTTGGCAATCACACACCCTTCTAGGATTCCTACAGCTAGAACCCCGATGTTAATCACTCTTCCACTGTCCACACACCCCCACACCAGAAACGCCACAAAAGGTAGCCTGCCACCACCCAACAGCTTTATCCGCAGAATGATCTGCTGGGACACCCCACACAGATCTCCGTCTGGCAGATCTGTTACCTTTACAACCTGCCCACATGCAGTGCATTTGCATACAGATTAGCAATGAGCTTGACCGAGCGTTTAAAGGCACTAAAATACAATACAATCTAATCTCTCCAATCTAATCTCTCCAGAAATATGAGCCTGTGCTTAAATACAGTCACTAATTTTTAAGAATTAATATCCCGAAAGTGGGCAGTGCATAAAATATGTACAAAATATAAAAAGTTGCAGAAATACAAGAAGACACACAAATTACTATTCACTATAAAATAAAAGGGAATAAAACTTTTACCAAGATCTATCCTGCGACTGGAGCAAGTCAGAGCATCAGCAATCCATCTGTCAATTAGAACCGGTTCCATATGAATTTACCATGCCCAAATGTCCGTGTCCTCAATTTATGGGGATATGGACGTAGGCGGGACATTAGTCCTCGGCCAATTGACCCTGGGGGTGTTCCTGTACCTGCCCACAGGATGTTCTGGGTGCTGAACTGCCCAAGGTCAATTGGACCAAGACTGGCTTGAATCACCAAGTCAGGGATTGGATTTCCGACACCAGCGCATCAGTCCGATCGCGACCGTACCAATCGCTGTTCTACTGTCGCAATCCAGCGCCACCTAACCATTTCCTGCATTCTACCAAAGCCACAAATACGGTTTTTATGTCGCTGTGACCCACAGAGTGCCCCATCAGAAGAAATTATTTTCATCTCTACAACTAATATTTTAGCTTTTATAAGGGATGAAACCTAGTCTTTTTTGATATATGTATATTCTTAGAGCTCCCAATGTCAGGGAGACAGATCGGAGCCCCCCTGGTGTCATGAAGCCAACCTGTCTCCAGCCATTTCCTTCCCGGTTTCCCCAGAAGGTGACCAATCTTATTAGCACCCAGGTGCCACTTCCAGAGGAAGCTAGTCTTTTCAGATGCTAATTGATGACCATCTGTCTCTGAACACCTCATTTCCACAAGGACTGAAACTACATTTAGGATTACATATTGCTACAGGTCACCTCTCGGCTACTTACATCTGCACATTTTATATCACATATAGGTTTTAAACCATTTTACCAGTAGTCCCCATAAAGGTAGGGCATCCAGGGGGCTCTAGCTGACTGTCCTTTCCCTCCACCATAAATTTTGAAGTTTTATATGTACAGGTATTTTTAATAGGAAAAACGCATTTACCATAGAACTAAACATATATTTTTCTTTCTTCCTTTCTTCTTTTTTTTTTTTTTTTTTTTTATTTAGACACCCTCTGCTGTGAGTAAAGTAAAACTGCTTCTAGCAGAGAAACCAGACCATGTGAGTAAAAATCTTAATTCTCTGGATTGTTTGGCATATGAGTGCTCCACATGAAATTGGAATCAATGTTTGGGCATCTGTGCAGGATATCGTCAGTTTGCAATGTTCTTTTGGGCCTAAAAAAAAAAAAAATATATCTTTCTATACTGGAACTTTACCTAACCCTGAGGCTCCATGAACACTAGGATCTTAAAAAAAAAAAAAAAAAAAAGAGAGAGAGAAACTCTGGCACAAAAACGGCAATATCAGCATTTTGTATCCAGTTTAGCAGTGCATAGTGGGTTAAGGAGTGGGCGCCCAGCTTGTCTATGTATGTGCACATCTTCTGGTTTGGTATCTGTTTTGATGGGAACCCCATCCCAAAATTAAAAACAAAACTGAGGTCTCCCCAAAATCCATACCAGGCCCTTATCCAATCTGGCAGGCCAGGAAAGGGTGTAGGAGTCTGCAGGCAGGGGGCATATTAGAATCTGGAAGCCCCCTTCTTAATAAGGGGGCCCCTCAGCTCCTGCACCTCCTCATCCCATGTAAATGGCTATGTACCCCTACTCATTACTACAGAGTAGTGTACAGTCCTTTTATTAATAAAAGTAGTCTCCCCCTGATGTAGATCCTTCTTCAGTCATGCTATATGCTGCTCCACCGACTGACAGCTGAACATCCCTAGGTGGGGTTGCCCTGTGCGCCCCCCCCCCCCCCCCCGTTAACCCCTTCACTGCCCTGTCATTAGTACAGTAAAGATTCTTACTGATAGCTGTATTAGTGTCACTGACCGCTTCAGATAGCATTAGCATCCCTCCCAGATAGCGCCAGATTGCCAGTCACTACATCCGTCATATCTAACCCCTTGATTGCCAGGAACACGCTCATACTCAAACCTCCATTGCTAGTATAGTGCCTGAACGGATCAGTATCTTTGATCAGATCAGCACTATACCAGTGATCCCATTAGTATAGTGTCCTCAAAAAAACCTTAGTGGGATCAGCCCCGACACCTGCGTATTTTGACCCTACGCTTAAACACCCCCCCATTTCCCCAGCAAGTGCAGTGTTAGTAGGTCACTGTCACTTGATACATTGTACACAAAACCGCAGAATCAGGCATGATCTCTGTTAGCACTTGCAGGTAAAAATCCCCCCCCCCCCCCCCCCAATGAGTTGCACTAGGTGCATAAAAATTTAGTGGCCAAAAGGTACTCTAGTGAAGGCCTACAGGATTCTGAGCATGTCGGATGAGCGCAAAGAGGAAGCCTCACTGACAGAATCTGCCTCAGAATACAAACCTGTAGGCAGCAGTGACACCCTGAAAGATGGCTCAGGCGATGGAGAAGAGGTCCCTGCTAAGGTCAGGCGTACTCAACCTTGTTTTCAGGTTGCTGAGATGTTACAATTGCGTGATGATTCTCGTGCAGCAGACTTCCAGTACTAGTGCCGCTCTACCTTTTTGGTGAACTGGCGAGCACCAGTGGCCTAGTACATCCTGGTCTTTCACATACCTGCACTGCAGTATCACTTGGTGACGTGGCGAGTCCCATAAGTGCAGTACAAGCAAGTACGGTGGCTAGCAGCAGTAGTGTCTTGCAGCCACCAAGAATTTGCAAACAGGCCCATAGTTTCCTTCTGCATGTGCTTGCAAAACCTGATTGGCAGCCAACAAATTCTGCAGCACCTGTACTTCTCCCATTCACTGCCCAACCCGGAATTGAGGTGGAAACAGCAAATTTAAATGCCCTTGGGGGGGGAATTTGGCCTAAACCTCAACATGGGCATTCCTAAAATAAAAAATGAATTGCGGTTGTATTGGTCCACAGACCTGATTCATCATATGGCTGTGTTCTCTGCTGCCATGGCCAGGCAAAGATATGAGAATATAATGCGATTTTATGCATTTCAATGACCATACACTTGTCCTTGGGGTGACCCTGAATTTGACCGACTTTACAAAATTCGGCCCTCATAAATCACCTTAAGCAAAAAATGTGCAGCCTGTTGATGAGTCCCTCCATTAATTTTTCTGGCCACTTTGCAAACAAATTCTCCCCAGCAAGCGTGCCAGATATAGGGTCAAGATGTAGAAGACTTGTGAGAGTCCAATAGGCCATACATATGTTTTGGATTTACGAGGGAAAAGTCATGTGGAGCCCTGCGGATGCCCAGACTACATGGGGAGCAGCGGCAAGATAGTCTGGGACTTGGTGTCATCCTTTTTCCATATGGGGTATCACTTATATGTGGACACTTTTTTTTTTTTTTTTTTTTTTTATTCAAGCGTGCCACTATTTAGACATTTTTATAATCTTGGAATTGGCGTAATGTGGCACTGTGTGACCTAATCGCTGGGGCTTCCCCCAAAGGCTTGTCTTAGAAAGAGGGGAAAAGCCTGCTTGAGGAATTGCTTGCAGTGAAGTAGGACAAAACAGGATGTTTTTGTCCTGTCTTCCATTCACGCAGACACGACCATCCAAATTGCCATGGCAGCTGGTGTTGAGAAGCCCCTCTGTGTCCACAACTATAACCTTAACATGGGAGGAGTGGACTTCAACGACCAGATGATGAAGCCGTACTTTATTTACTGAAAAGCCAGCCGCTGGTACAAGAAAAGTGTCTTGTTTATTTCAATTGGCTCTATATAATGCTTTAGCGCTTTACAAAGCAACTGGACATAGTGGGTCCTTCCTAAAATTCCAGGAATAGATCATCCTGGCCCTTTTTTTTTTTTTTTTTTTTTTTTTTGTAAAAACCAATAGTTGTGGGTATTTTTGTTGAGTTACTGTTATACTGTTACGGTTTTATTGTTAACCATTGCGGTTTTCTTTGCAAGAATGTCATTTAGCTGCGGCACCGAACTGTGTATTCTGACAGCAACGGGGTCTTGCTCTCAGAATATACATAAGTGTGTGCAGCGCTGTTGGTCGAGATTTTTCATCCACAGTTTTAAGAAGGAGAAAAATAAAACAAAGCATATGCATAAGCATGGAGGCCTGGGATGGCCAGTGGATGGATGGTCCATATGCTTCGAGGTGTGTGTGTGTGTGTTTTCTGCCAGCTGACCAGAGAGTTGATTGGAGACCGGAGTGGATCCAATCTCTATAGTCTAAGAAATCAGAAGCTATAAGCATTTCATCACTTCAGTTTTGCAGGATATAAACCGCACCATTTGTAAGTTGGGAAAGCATCTGATCACGCGCATCTTGGTGAGATCAGATGATGTAAGGGCAGAGGAGATCTCTAATGCCTAATAGACCCCAGATTTCTAAAAACAAAATACCTGTCAATGCCTATTGCAGTCACAGAAGATGTTTACATTCCCTGTGATGGCAATAAAAGTGATTAAAAAATGAAAGGGACAGAATAATAAAAACATGCGTGGGCAAGCATTGACCCCCGTACCACTATGTAAACAGAGGTTGCACCATGCATGTGAGGTATTGCTGTGAACGTCAGATCGAGGGCAGTAATTCTAGCACTAGACCTCCTCTGTAAATCTAAACTGGTAGCCTGTAAAGGCTTGGTTCAAAAAAGAATAGAAGAGGGCGCACTCTCCTCGTGCATTACCGTGATAAAAGCAAATTTATTGTAATACGACGAATACTCATACCAATAGCTCATAAAAACAGAGGGCCACAATTAACGTCCTAGGAAACGGGGATCCTGTAGTAGAAAGTGCTAACTCGTTTCAGGAGTCAAGCTCCCTTCCTCAGAGCTGAAATTCTATACATGCGGATGGTCCATAAATAGAGTGAAGGAGACCCCACCTCATGCCCATGTGAAAAAAAATTATTTATGATCCTTCACTTGGGCTCCATCCCTGAGTCATGTACGTGTATGCTCAAGGTGTTCTAATTACCATCCCAGTATATGGCAATGATATACATGTTCTGTGCAAGACGTAAGTGACCATCACTGTAAGAGGGGACTTGATTTATCACTGAACAGTGGGCAGGGAGAGAGAGGAAAGACAGATACCCCATAATGGCGTCCTTTTGTGCGTGAGGGCACTGCAAGAACGAGTTTGCTCCGGATGCTAGTGTGATGGTATTGCGCATGCGCTGAAACGGCCAGAGATCATATGACGAGACCAGGACACTTCTAATGCTGTGCGTAAAATGCTGCGGCCCCCCCATGACCCCTTTTTGGAAAGTAGACACCCCAAACTATTTGCTGAGAGGCATATTGAGTCAACAGAAGAATTAATTTTTTTGCAACAAGTTTTTGGAAAATTACTTTTTTGTGTTTAAAAAAAAAAAAAAAAAAAATTGTCACTTTAAATGATTTATTGCTCATACATGCAATGGGTTTACTCCCCAAAATACGTTCTGCTACTTCTCCCGAGGTATGGGGATACCACATGTGAGAATTTTTGGCAGTCTTGCTGCGTACAGGACCCCAAAATCCAGGAAGCGCAGTCAGGCTTTCGAAGGGCTTTATTTCATCATTACACTTCCGGACTACCTCACAGTTTCGGAGGCCCTGAAATGCCAAAATAGTAGAACAGTGTAAATTTGCTGTCCCCTCAAAATAACTCAACACACCCCCACCCATTAATGTCTAAATCGCTGGCAACAAAAGTGAGTACACCCCTAAGTGAAAATGTCTAAATTGGGCCCAATTAGTCATTGTCCCTCCCCAGTGTCCTGTGACTTGTTAGTGTTACAAGGTCTCAGGTGTGAATAGGGAGCAGGTGTGTTTAAATTTGGTGTCATCGCTCTCTTACTGGTCACTGGAAGTTCAACATGGCAAAGAACTCTGAGGATCTGAAAAAAAGAATTGTTGCTCTACGTAAAGATGGCCTAGGCTATAAGAAGATTGCCAAGACCTGAAACTGAGCTGCAGCATGGTGGCCAAGCCCATACAGCAGTTTGACAGGACAGGTTCCACTCAGAACAGGCCTCGCCATGGTCGACCAAAGGTTGAGTGCACGTACTGTGTTCTATCCAGAGGTTGTCTTTGGGAAATAGACGTACAGTATGAGTGCTGCCAGCATTGCTGCAGAGGTTGAAGGGGTGGGGGGGTCAGCCTGTCGGTGCTCAGACCATACGCTGCATCAAATTGGTCTGTATGGCTGTTGTCCCAGAAGGAAGTCTCTTCTAAAGATGATGCACAACACATGCAAACAGTTTGCTGAACACAAGCAGACTAAGGACATGGATTACAGGAACTGTGGTCTGAGACCAAGATAAACTTATTTGGCTCAGATGGTGTCAAGCGTGTGTGGTGGCAACCAGGTGAGGAGTACAAAGACAAGTGTGTTTTGCCTACAGTCAAGCATGGTGGTGGGAGTGTCATGGTCTGGGGCTGCATGAGTACTGCCGACACTGGGGAGCTACAGTTCATTGAGGGATCCATGAATACCAACATGTACTGTGACATACAGAAGCAGAGCATGATCCCCTCCCTTCGGTGACTGGGCCGCAGTGCAGTATTCCAATGTGATAACGACCCCAAACACACCTCCAAGACTACCACTGCCTTGCTAAAGAAGCTGAGGGTAAAGGTGATGGACTGGCCAAGCATGTCTTTAGACCTAAAACCTATTGAGCATCTGTGGGGCATCCTAAAACAGAAGGTGGAGGAGTGGAAGAGGACTCCAGTGGCAGCCTGTGAAGCTCTGGTGAAGTCCATGCCCAAGAGGGTTAAGGCAGTGCTGGAAAATAGTGGTGGCCACACAAAATATTGACACTTTGGGCCCAATTTGGACACTCTACTTAAGGGGTGTACTTTTTTTTTTGTTGCCAGCGGTTTCGACATTAATGGCTGTGTTGAGTTATTTTGAGGGGACAGCAAATTTTACACTGTTATACAAGCTGTACACAGTACTTTACATTGTAGCAAAGTGTCATTTCTTCAGTATTGTCACATGAAAAGAGAATCAAATATTTACAAAAATGTGAGGGGTGTACTCACTTCTGTGATACTGTAATTTAAGTGACCACTTTGTGTTGGGGGGGGGGGGGGGGGGGGATAGATCTAGATCTTCCATGGACTCCACATGCTTCTCAGGTTGTCTTCTTTTCTGAAAAGGGGTCATTTGGGGGTGTTCCGCCCTGGTATTTTGGCACCTCAAAAAAATGTGATGGGCAGTCAAAGTAAAACTGTGTAAATTCCAGTATCTATACCATAGTTTGCAGATGCTATAACTTTCACACAAGCCAATTAATATGCAGTTTTGGGGATGTAGGAGAATACGTTTTGGCCAAAATGCATAACGAATTTTTTTTTTTTTTTTTTTTTTTGTCTTCTAGCACAAAAAACCTGCAGAGGTGATCAAATACCACCAAAAGAAAACTGGTGGTATAGATATTGCAATTTATGTCCTTTCTCACACATTTTGTAGATGCTATAACTTTCACACAAACCAAAATATAGGATGTAGCCGAATTCATTTTGGACTAAATTTATGACTAACTTTGCATTTTTTATATATTATAATTTTATTTTATTTTTTTTGTACAGCGCAAAAAAATAAAAAGCGTACTGGTGATAAAATACCACCGAAAGAGCTCTATTTGTGTGGGGGAGGACACAAATTTCATATGGGTACAGCATTGCATGACAAAGCAATTGCCTGTTCAAATAACGCAGTGCCGAATGGCAAAAAAAGGCCTGGTCAGGAAGGGGGATAAATCCTCTGGAGGGCAAGTAGTTAAAATCAATATACCTTCTTCCACCCCCCCCCTCCCCTTTTTTTTTTTTTGTTCGTGGTAGAGTGCATTTAGCAGTTTATTTTAACTGAAGTATTTGCATTGCATTTCCTTTCTTTGTTCTGTGTACTGTGAGACCAGATAAAGTGTTACCAAACCCATGACCCTGCATTCACTAAGTTTATTGATGGTAAGATGTGCAAAATGTATCCCAAGGCAGCATAGACAATTACATCTTTATACTGCTGGGAGATTTACTTGTTGCTTGTCATCACTTTAGCAGCACATTCATTATTGTACAAGCTTTTCTCTTAGCCCTTGCCTTATTCTTTACATTATGTATTTTTTAACTATGACTAGGCTTGTGCTTTTGTAGTATCTCCTTTTTTTATAATATAGTTGTTAGAACCCACAATATTTGACAAAATTTTTCTTATTTAAATTATCGGCCTTTCCCATTTTTCCCTCCCCCCTTCTTCTTTTTTTTTTTTTTTTTTTTTTAAATCTGTCGGTCAAACAACAAAAAAAAAATTTGGTCTTTTGGCTACTAAAGTGTTTAAAACAGATTTGTCTTGCCTATAAAATCCACTTCTTGGAGTACAGGACACAGACATATTCTTAGACGACTGGGTGTTATATGTTGGTACTGTCAGGAAACTGGACACTGTCAAACAGAACTGTGAGGATTCCCATATGAACGCTTCCACTGACACTTATCAGTGGTTTAGTAAGGATAAAGACAGCGGGGCCTTGGTCTCAAGACAACCTTATCCTTGTGCAGCAGGAGGCAATTTCTTTCAAAACAATGCTGTCAACTCTGATACTCCTAGTGGAAGTGATGACCGTAAGAAAAACTACCTTGCAGTGAGCTCAGTTTTTGGAATATTCAAGATGGGTACAAATGGAGGTCCTTAAGTACCAGATTTGAGATTGCATGGTGTCACCAGAGCCTCTAGGAGGAGCAAAATGTAACTCTCTGATCAAAGAATTTAACCAGAGAGGGTAGCCGAGGCTGAAATTTGGCCCTTGAGGCTACTGGAGGCCGGATGCTGATCCAGACCTGACTTGAATAAAGCCAGGATGTGTCCTACGGAGTATAGTATAGTTTAGTCTAGAATGCATGTTGTAAAGTCGGTCAGTCAAAGGTAAGCCTTCCAGGTGTGATAGTAAATTTTGTGAAGTCAATTTCTTGGCATGCAGAAGTTCTATCACAGAAATGCTATTGCAACTGAAGTACCTCAAAGCTTTCCCAAGACCTCCCCTTCTCTCAGTAAGAGGAAGAAAAAAAAAGCCGTGATTTCACTTTTACAAATTCTTGCCATATTATGCTATACTCTCCACAATGTGCTAAGGAGTGCCTAATGCAGGTGCACATAAACTACGTTGCTCCGCTCAAGGTGGTTAACCACCTGCTTCAAGCTGTTCCCTACTCGCTCCACAATCCTAACCATCCAACAGAGAAAGTCGCTCCCCATCATAAAAGCCTGCTACTCTATGTAATACATTTCACTCTTAAGCCTAGTAAATCTAACAAAAAAAACCCGCTTTTGAAGCGATCGTTCAATAATCTGATCATTAGTACACAGCTTTCAAGAGCCGATCACAACCGTTCATGTGAAATATCCAAAGGGACCAGCACAAAACATTTTCTCAAATAACAGAAGGTCATTTTGATTCAATTTTTTTTTTCTGTACAAATACTAATTGCACAAAAACCGCTCCAAGACCGCGCATGCTCAAACAAATATAATACAATACATCACATTACTAAAGTTACGAATACAACTTCGGAAGTAAAGTGTGTGTGTGTGTGTGTGTGTGTGTGTGTGTGTGTGTGTGTGTGTGTGTTCTTGACCCCCTATTCCTATCCTTTTCAGAACTGCTTTTTTTAGGACTTGTTCATAATAGCAAGGACTGCTGCTCCTCTGAAGCAATCCATACTCATCACTTTTCATAGGCATTTGACAGGCGGTAAAGCGGCAATATGTTACCTTTTAACCCCCTAAAAAGCAGCATCACCACACCACAACCTCCTGCAATGTGCACAATTGCAGGGTGGTTGTAGTTCAACCCCATTCGCCTGGAGGTATACTTCCAGCTGTGGCAACAGCATGTGTATACCCCCAGATGCTGCTTTTGCAGCTAAAGGGGGATCAGGTGGGGGTGGTAAAAGCAGCTCAATTGCATTGTTTTACCACCCTCCAACCTCACAGGTGAACAGGCCCTTAGTTCACATCTGTGTGGCTATGTAGGGCAGAGCATTTGTGTGTGTCAGGACTGAGACTATTTTGTGTGCGTTTCGAGACACCATATCATGAACCAAGCCTTGGACAGGGGTGCCTCGTGACTGAAAATACTTTTCAAGGGCTTCCCAACTGGAAAGGTTGAGCAACGCTGATCTGCTTATATTCTAATGAGCAGTGCACATTACTGGTAATAAGTGTGGCTCTTGATCATGTGATCACCATGTCAGCTATGTGATGTGGTGATCCCATGACTGTTCACAAGAAGCAATCACTGTGTGTGTGTGTGTGTGTGTGTGTGTGTGTGTGTGTGTGTGTGTTTAAAAGAAGAAAAATCACAGTCAGTCTGCAATAGCAATTCTGAGTCTTGTAAAGCATTTTAATCTGCAGTCTGTAAAAACTGGTTTAACTTGTGTCCCTCTTTTATAACAGATTGGCCTAAAAGTAGGAGTTCGTACAAGGGGCTGCAATGGCTTGTCTTATTACCTAGAATATGCAAAATGTAAGGGAGCATCAGATGAAGAAGTAGTGCAAGATGGTAAGTGTGTGGGGAAGGGGTGTTTTGTTTTTTTTTTTTTTTGTTTTTTTTTTTTTTCACGCATTTGGAAAATGCTACGGTTTTGTTTTTCTACTCTGTACCAAATATTATAAAAGAAAA
Organism: Staurois parvus; assembly: GCF_062004578.1. Classification (NCBI taxonomy): domain Eukaryota; kingdom Metazoa; phylum Chordata; class Amphibia; order Anura; family Ranidae; genus Staurois; species Staurois parvus. The sequence continues at coordinate 2,440,028 of NW_028319228.1, read as the reverse complement.
TGGCTGTTACTCATGTCTTTGTTTTCCCAAGAGAATAAGTTGTGCTATCTTTTAACCGCTTGATGACAACCGTATAGCAGAAATATTGCTACAGGCCGGTAGCTGTGCGCAAAATCACGTGTGTGTGTGTGTATACGTGATTATCCATTTCTGAGTAGGGGGTGTGTGAGCCCTACCCGTGTCACCATTTTACGGCTGTCAATCGCCGGGCCTTGGCCAGTAATTACTCGCTGGTGCCGGTGATTTTTCCGTAGATCTGACAGGGAGGACTGTGTTTTGTTTACTAACAGTCTTCCTCTGTGTCAACTCGGTCACTGCTTTGGATAGCTGTGCACAGCACAACCATCCACAGCAGTGTGATTAGTGAATCACACACATCCTACCCCCTAGTAAAAAACTCCAGCACACAGTTAACCCTTTGATTGCCCCTCATGCTAACTCCTTCCTGCCCAGTGCCATTAGTACAGTGTCAGGTTTTTTTTAATTTAATTATTTTTGGACATGTATAATAGCAAAGTCAAATCTTTTTGTGTTTTTTGTTTACATTTTTGTGCTACTTAATAGCAAAAAGTCAAATGTTTTCTTCTTCAAAATTGTCTGTTAAAAGTGTCCAGTAAAAAATTTAATTCAAATTTTGTCATACATTTTAGGCCGAAATGTGTTCTGCTACATGTTTTTGCTTATGTAGCAGGCTCCTTGTACAAGGGGATTCAGAAGGAATCGCATGATGAGCAGTCAGTTCCCTCTCCCTCTCCCTCTCCCTCTCCCTGGGCATTCTGCCAAGTTCATGACTCATCCACTACACAGCAAAGAACGCGGGGAGGAAGCAGGAAGTGAAGGGGAGAACAGAGAGACGCGAGGCTGGAGAAAAGACAGGGACACGTGGAGCCCGTCCAAGCAGAGGAGGAGGCACTACAGCACCCAGCGCGGATAGAGGGACCTTGCTGTGTGTTCAGAGTCTGGTGAGCTGTCCCACTGGAGAGAGTAAGACACACCATTTACACTTTGCATATAGACTGGGACATCCGCACCCCACTGCTGGGATCTCACCCATCCGGGGCCCTGTGCAAGCCACAGATCCCCCTGCCTGCTTTGCCCCTCACCACCAGTGTAATTGAGACTGTCTGCCGCGGGGACTGACACATATTGGGAGATTGCATCCTGTGACTGCCCCTGGTCTTGGGGTGCTTTGTGTTGCCTTTAGACACTGAGGTTGGACCCTCTCAGCCCAGAAACCTAGTGAAATCTGATGTAACCCACACCAGCTGAAACTCCAAAGAAGCCTTCAGCTGCTATTTACTTCATTGTAAAGGACTAAACGTGCACCAACTAGAGCTACACCGTTACAAGGACTAGAGTGGGGGAATCTGGCTTAGTAGCTTTATTAGAGGTACCTCTTTATTGCATTCTGTTCTGACTCTGAGGTGATTTTTGGCTAACGCCCCTCAGAAGCAGAATCATACACTGGTGTGGGTAATACATTTCATTGATAGAGTATAAGTAAGTTTCTCTGGGGAACTCGACCACTACACTCCGTTCTGGGCAAGCATTTTCCCTGCTGCACCACTTGGTCGCAGCTGCGACGTCCATCTTAGGAGTTGGTATAGGGCACTGCTTGAGTGGTTGTTGGGTAATTGAACAGCAAGAATCCCGGACGAGCCCCCACGTGTAGCACTGCCCCTTGGGATAAGCTGTAATATATTATGGGTCCTGCGCTCAATAGATCCAACCCTAAGCAAACCCAATCCCTCTGGCACAACTGGTAATGAATAGCAAATGCCCCGCCAAGAAATTTGCTGACACAGGGTTAAATAAAACAAGAACAATTTTATGGAGAATAAAATGTAGTGTAGAGGGGTGGGTTCCCTTTCAACTTCAAAACTTACTTTTCTTCTTTTATGCAATGCAGTAAATTTGGTCTGCCACTAGAGGGCTTCACAGCCAAGAGTCTCCGGATGGCAGAGTCGCACTTTAAGCAGAATACAACTGATATCAAACAAATAAACTTACTTAGATCAATGAAATGTATTACCCACACCGGTGTATGATTCTGCTTCTGAGGGGCGTTAGCCAAAAATCACCTCAGAGTCAGAACAGAATGCAATAAAGAGGTACCTCTAATAAAGCTACTAAGCCAGATTCCCCCACTCTAGTCCTTGTAACGGTGTAGCTCTAGTTGGTGCACGTTTAGTCCTTTACAATGAAGTAAATAGCAGCTGAAGGCTTCTTTGGAGTTTCAGCTGGTGTGGGTTACATCAGATTTCACTAGGTTTCTGGGCTGAGAGGGTCCAACCTCAGTGTCTAAAGGCAACACAAAGCACCCCAAGACCAGGGGCAGTCGCAGGATGCAATCTCCCAGTATGTGTCAGTCCCCGCGGCGGACAGTCTCAATTACACTGGTGGTGAGGGGCAAAGCAGGCAGGGGGATCTGTGGCTTGCACAGGGCCCCGGATGGGTGAGATCCCAGCAGTGGGGTGCGGATGTCCCAGTCTATATGCAAAGTGTAAATGGTGTGTCTTACTCTCTCCAGTGGGACAGCTCACCAGACTCTGAACACACAGCAAGGTCCCTCTATCCGCGCTGGGTGCTGTAGTGCCTCCTCCTCTGCTTGGACGGGCTCCACATGTCCCTGTCTTTTCTCCAGCCTCGCGTCTCTCTGTTCTCCCCTTCACTTCCTGCTTCCTCCCCCTCCCAGCGTTCTTTGCTGTGTAGTGGATGAGTCATGAACTTGGCAGAATGCCCAGGTTTTACAAATGAGGGGGGGGGGGGGGGGGGGGGGAGACTCATCATGTGATTCCTTCTGAATCCTCTTGTACAAGGAGCCTGCTACACTTACACAAACAAAAACAAAAAAACATAGCTGGACTGCGGCGGACATCCTGAAAAGGGGTGGGGAGAGAGGAACTGACTTGGTAATGGCAGACACCAGCCTATGAGGCTGGGGCACAATTTACAGTTCTCGAACTGTCCAGCACAGCTGGTCCCCACAGGATTCAATGTGCCGCAACAATATTCTTGAACTGAGAGCTGTAAGATACAGCCAGAAGTCAAGCAGCTCTGAAGGAGGCAAGCCTTATTCTCTTGGGTGGAGAACTACATGTGCAGAGGAGTGGTTCCTTCACCCCTAGATTTTTTTTTTTTCTGATGCTTTGTCAAAAGTAGGGAACAGATGGACATTGTGGCCTTCAACTTCAAGAAGAAATGGACAGGTTTGTGACCAGATCCATTTATTCCCTGGCCTTTGCTTTGGCCTTCTCCCCCAATTGCTCTGTAATTGGATAAAAAGGGGGTAAAACGAGCGCTGGATGGTGTTAGAACAAAATATAAAAGCAGCTGGCATGAAAGGCAAACCTCAAAAACGCCTCTTGGGGTAACAGTCACAAAAGGAAAACCATGCAGCACTAGGATATTGAAGTATATCTCACAATGCAACACCGCTAACATATAAGTGATGATGTATACAACCAATACTACAACATTCTCATGGTCAAAAAGGTGTACATGGTGACATTGGTGTCAAAGTCACTATATCAGTGGAGTGACATAAGGAAATCTGTGACATCTGTGGTAGGAAGTGTGGCTGTAGAATGCACTAACCAGATAGCGCAAATAGTAGCACATTGGAGTAAAATGACCTACTCCTGGTCAATGGATCAGGAACCCTGCAAGAGTGGTGGTTGCCTCTGCTGCAGTCACCAGAATCATCTGCATCCTCTCCAATTATGGCATCACCAGACATCAAGTGGGATAAACGCTCATCCGATATGTTGTGGAATCCTTTATAACGGCAACCTCCAGGGGGTGTGGTGCACGCTCATAGAACAGGAGTCACCTTAAGGGCTCAGAAATAAACCCAAAAGAGAGGCTTCCGATAGTGTAGTAACTTTTATTAAGGAGTATACAACAAATGTAGCACTTACATGATGCAATTCACAATTCCAAGTGGTGTGTAGATGGCCGCCCGTATCAAGGTGTGGACAATAGTGGTAGGTAAAGTAGCATCTCTCTAACGCGTTTCGTGGCAAATGCACGTTGTCCAAAAGCTCTGTAATTGGCCCTTGATACACAGACATACTTATCCTTTTGGGGGATAAGCCTTAGTCTCTTCCAAGCAGGCAAGGCCTCCAGTTATAAGGCCCTCTATTCAACCCTGCTTCTTAGTCAGATTGTAAGTGCATGACTGTTCTAAACTAAGGTTTAGACACATTACTGTTTTGGTCATTCCCACCTTGCTCAAAGCAACAAAATCTACTTCTCATAAGATCTACCACCACACTTGGAAGACCTATTTTGGCTTGTGAGAGAGCAGGTACCTTGCCACTTGGGAGTAGCCATTTTTGGTGTCCAGTGTCTCCATCAGACATTTCTGAGTTGCAGGCTCTTTCTTGTAAATCTTTTCTCTTCTTCCTAGAAGATAAAGTGGACCTGTTCAGGTCTGTTGATACTTTTCTTGTGGCTCTGTTTACGGTTTGGTAAAAAAACATACTGAGACCATACCAGTGTCCAGTCAACTGAAAGTAGAAATGTATAACCCATGCTGTAATACTACGGGTCCTGTGCCCTACCCTGTAAACTTAATGTCTTGGAGTACAGTAGTCAAAATGCCCCCTTCTTTGAACATGCAGTGCCCCATGGTTTTAATCCTGATCTGGGCTAAATGATGTAATATAGAATTGGAAAAGCAGGCCGTGTCATATTCTAAACTTTACTGGTAGAATGCTTGTAGTTTAGCCCAGATCAGGCTAACTGACATGGAGCCTGCATCTAGATAAAGTCATCAATGGCAGCAATGGTATTGGTTTCTCCAAAGGTCAGTATAACATTTTATCTTTAACATCATGGTGCTGCTTTGTTAAAATTCAAGAGCAATCCAGTTTTTGCAAATGCACTTTTTTTTTTTCTTGCAGGAGTAAGAGTGTTTATTGAGAAGAAAGCACAGCTGACTCTTTTAGGAACTGAAATGGACTATGTAGAAGATAAACTCTCTAGTGAGTTCATCTTTAATAATCCCAACATTAAAGGAACCTGTGGCTGTGGAGAAAGCTTCAACATTTGATACAAAAGGCTTCAGCTTGCTTTTAAACTACAAATAGGTTTTCCATCATAAAATGTATGCATTGCAAAGCACTTTTTTCAGAGTCTCAGGCTTTTAAAAATTTCCTTTCAATTTGATTTTACCTAATAAAGGCTTAATTTTTGTTTTGTGAACAAAAAATGCTCTTTCATGCAATCTTCCATCCTTGTATCACTGGAGTTATTAAAACAGAACACTTACATTCTGGCATTTCCAAAACATTTTTATGACATTAATGGTCCGTTAATAAAGTATGTCTTTTGACAGTCAGCAGGCATAAATGCAAGAATTATACTGATCTATAGCAGTTATTATGCTGGGCTTTTTTGTGCCAGTCTTGCTTTTTGCTATAAAAAACCCCTTAAAATGGGCAGGGAATGGAGTTACAAATAATACCATTGTTATTTGTATGCATTATGGACAATTCACCAGGAGAGTATGATGCCATAATTTTGTCTTTTTAATGGCTATAGCACTTGGCCAGTACTGACCGTTCTGGTGATATCTTGCAGTTTGAATCCCTTTTAGAGATCCAATAAGCCAGCATATGATTTGGCTTTCCATCTACACACTAGAATGATATTTCTGTGGAGTTTACTTTCAACACGACAGTAACCCCATTTTAATGCAGTCTGCTCACTGATAGACGAGTTCTTTCTGCTATTGTACAGATTCAGATCTCATTAAAGGGCCAATTGCTCTTAACTTGAATATGTATTAACCCTCTTGAAGGGGGAAGTTGTCTGCACAATTGGTAACTTCTTGCAGCATGAAATGGGCAGTAACCAATTCATTCACAACTGTTCTCTTTATACTTCTTTTGCCTTTTATAACTTTCAGTGTTTAAAAACCTGTTAGTACAATCAAATTTAGGCATCTGCCAGAAATAAAGGTAATCTGCACCTTTTAGACCATCTTGCACCCATCTGAAAGACTTGTAGTTAATTCATTTACAAATCTGAAGAACCTTTGCAGTCTGTTTTCTCAATACTACACAGAAGTGTAGTGATTACTACACTTTTTTTTTCATCCATGGCTTATTCCTCCAGGTCTTGCACTGAAAGTCAGTATCTTGGTACACACAGGGAGTTGGGAAGAGTCTGCAGAAATTGTAATGCTGTGCAGGCTTATTTGCAAAAAAAAATAAATAAATAAATGCTGGTTTTTATTCCTCTGCAAATATAGATGCATTTTTGTTATCCTTAACAAGTATCATGTCTGTTATGGCAAAGTTCACCTTTTCACAACATGTTTCACTGATATTCTGGCTGTAACCTATTACTATCGGACCAGCCCCCCCTAATCCCCACTGTGATAGCTAGTGGGGAATCCCTGCCTGGCTGCACAGTATTCTGTGAATGGGAAAACTACAAATTCCGGCAGCCTTTGCCGCTATCGGCTTGTAGTCTTCAGTGAACTACCTTGGCGCTCCACAATGCTGTGGTAGTTCATTGAGCTTTCCTGTTAAGTATCTACTTGCCTGTACGGGATGTATGAGCGAGCAGATATACTGACTGGTCAGGGGAAAACTTGCATGGTGCAATGCTTTTACGGCCCCACAAACAAAGTAAATGCGCTTTCTTTCCTACAAAAAAGTGCATTTTTTTTTTTTTTATTTTTTATAAAAGGTAAACTTATCCTTTTTTAAGTAGACAGATATTAACTGCTGTGGAGTGTAGCTTATAGTGTGTGCAGACATAACCACTGCTATTTTAATGTGGTGTTGTGTTGACCGTGCATTAATAAATCTTACACATAAATCAACCGTGCTCCTTTACATTATATATTTGTTTGGACACTTGGCATCATTGTCTTTGTTTTTATACAACATTAAATTTGTAATGTGCAGCTTTGGAGGATAAGCACAAATGGGGCCACTAAAATAGGACAAGTGTCCTATCAACTGCAACACTTTTTTTTATATATATATATATATATATATAAATAAAAGACCTGTGCCCCAATAGTACTAGCCACTGATCTTTCAGTTTAAGAATTGGAACTTTTTCTCAAGCACCAGTCAGACAGATCTTCAGAATAGTCTTGAACCTGATTGGTGGCTGAGGGGAAGGTCTTTCAATGCCAGTGACTCCTGACGCATAAGATCTAAAACCTCTTACAACAAATTTTAGCTAATAAAAAAAAAAAAAAAAGTGAATTGGTCTTTAAGTGCAATAACATGGTAAATGTCTTACTTCTTTGATCCGTGCTGCAAATACAACATCCTCTCCCCCAGGCAGGATGCTGTTTATACTGTTATGCCTCTTTAATTGACACCAGAGAGTATAAACCTTTCTTCCTCTATTATGCTCCAGAGAAGGACTCTTGTGCTCTGTGTGCAACCAGAAAATTCTGTACATTGGTTTGACACTTTTTTTTCTCTGCTTAGTCTTGGCAAGAGCTCTCCAATTAGCAGGAAGCTTGAGATTTGCTGATTGCTAAACCATAGTCCTGACTATATGCAGGAGCGTGATCCCTCTCTGGAGCCTAGCGATGAGGGGAGTAGAAGTGAGGAGACCTAGACATTAAAAACCAGTATATTTGTTTCTAGCTAGTAAGAAACCTTGATGGAACTTTAACACTTACAACTATGGGTATTGGTTACATCACGTTAGCTACATTTTTACTTGTATTTTTACCTAATGCTGCATTTGGAGATGATGTTATCAATGTTTGTATCTGGGCTGTATGACTACTTTCAAAGGTGAAGGAGTCTGCATTGCTTCATGGAGTTTTTGAGGACTTATATCTAGTTTCACACTGCACTTTTTTTTTCCCCATGATAGCTCCACTTTGAAGAATTCATCCTTGTGGATGTATAAAAACTCCATTCTTGAATGTTGATACAGCTGCCTCTGACACTATGCTTTCTTAATTTTCTTCAATGAATATGCTGCCACTGTAGGCTGTTTATATGGCTTTTGTGAATATTAATTGTCCACTGCACCCAGAATTGATACTTCAGTTTACTGCAGTTGCTGGCAAATGGGGTAACATGCTGGCTTGCGTCTTTGCTTTGGGACCCTGGGGGAGAAGGATTGCCACCAGAATTCATAGTTCCACCCACCTGCTATGTCCCTGTACAAAGGCAAATTTGTGATGGATTCTTCCTCTGTGGGTTTTCAAAGTCAATTTCATCTAACATGGACAATTAGGGGAGTCTACCTCCTGAAAGTGACACTGCAAAAATATTAGCACTGGAGTCTTGAGTTACCATAAACAGGCTGTCCATCCCACAGGTCTCTGCCTGAGACTGAAAAATCAGTTTTAAGTGGACTTGGTATTTAACATCCTGACCAGTAATGCTGAGGATTATTTCAGGATTGCAAGCTACCTGGTATATTTTTCTGTGTTTGCCCCACTATTTATTAAGGGATTTGTTTTAGTATGAATGTTTGTATATGTACAAGAATGCTAAGCTGACACTTTTGTTTTGGTGAATAAAATTTTGAAACGCACAAGAAAATGCTATGCTTTGAACATGTACAAGTGTATGTAAAATGGATGGTGTGCTTTGTATCTGTCTTTTTATTATGAGAAGTAAACATTACATTGTATAGTTTTCAATTGTTTGAATTGTGGTTTTGTTTTTTTTTTGTTTTTTTCTTTCTTTCTTTCTTTCCTTTTTCCTCTGGGGGGGGGGGGGGTTCCCTCTTGTACACTCCACCACTCAAATGCACATTCATCCTAGTAAAAATAATAACACTGTTCAACAAATTTTTATTTTTTGCCAGTTTTGGAAACAAAAGGATCCATTTCTTAATGAATTTCACATTCTGAGTTCAAATATAACAATGAAATTTGTCAATTGGCTCTAGTTTTTCTGTAAACGAAAAGTTTTCTACTATAGGCGTAATGACTACATAATGCACAATAATTATATAGATAGATGTCTTTCCACAAATATAAAGCAAGTGATATTGACTACATAACAAAGCCTAAATGGCATAATATATTGCATAGGATTACCAAGAAAAATTATAGCCATAAGCTAAGTTGAATCATTTTAATACTTAGGATTCTCACTAGTTTTGTCTTCAGTTTGTGTCGGTTTTGCTTCTCTTGGCTTTTCTCTTGTATTCGAGGAAAGGGCTATCTCTTACAACTGCACGTGACTACACGCTTCAGGTTCTTCCTCACTTGACTCAACCACGAAGGATTCTGGTGCTTTAGGAATTGGTAGCCCCTCTCCATGAGGAACTGGACGTATTGCCGATGGAATATTTGGATAGTGCACAGATAACTTTTTCTTCTTATTTAGCCCTTTTACAATTAGAGGCACCATACAAAAGTAACAATTACTAACATGATCTGTTGGCTCTCTCCAAATCATTGGCACAGCGAAAGGCATAGATGCCTTTTTTCCATTCAACCATTGCTCCAGTGCCGTCCCACAAGAATTGCAGCATATATGTGGTGCCCAGCTCTTGTCCTGGTCTCCTATCTTGCAGCCAAAATACAAGTTGTAGGCTTTCTTAATCATTCCTGTTATCCTCCTTTTTTGTGAGATAAAAGTTATTTCATCGCAGATATAGCAGAAATTATCTGCTTTATTCACCCAAGTTCGAGGCATTACTGAGTAGCCTATATAAGCATAAAACGAAATGTAAAGACGCTGTCGAACTACAATCAGCTACAGATACTGCAGCTTTTATGCAGTGAAGTGATGCAATTAAAGGCTAATATTGCATCATCTCAGTATACATGAAGTTTTCTATTGGTCACCAGTATCAATTGCGTAATATGCAGCTGAAGTTGCATCATAATTTTGAATGGCTTACGTCATTAGATGGGTGAATATATCATGGAAACTAGAGCCAATCAACTTTTTTTTAGGGTCATTTTTGTTTTCAGCACCCCAAAATTATGTAAGATTAGCTAATTTTATGCCCAAAACTTTTTACCTGTTGAACAGTGTAATTTGTCCCATACTTAAAGCTGAACTACAAGCAGATATAAAAAATTAATGCAGCTGTGTATTAATACATCCTCCAGTTGCTCCTTTTTAAATGTTTCATCTATATATTTAGCTGGAATTTATCTTTAAACTGATGTATGATCATGTTTCATTTATATCATGTCCTATAGGTTTGTTACATTTTTATGATAAAAATGTATGTGTAAATTAAAAATGTTTAATGATTGCATATTTTGTGCTAATGTAAACGTGCATACAAGTGATTTTGTGCCATTCACTTATGATAGCACTTACTGTACAGATGTGAAGAGCTGCCAGATAGTTAAACTACCCGTTCATCTTTCGTAATATGTTACACCTATATTTGGTGTGTAACATGTTACTAAAGCACCTGCCTGCCACCCGACCCAATCCCCCATTGTGACAGCAGGCAGAGGATCCTCTCCTCACACCCACTGTCACGACTCAAAATCGGCATGGCTGGTTTTATAAATATGTGAATGATCTACAAGTGCTGTCTTCCACTGCAGTAGAGGGCTTGTAGCTCATAATGATCTGGTGATTGCAAGTAGAATGCTTTACAGGCTCCTAAGAGAGAAAATAAACAATAGGTTTAAATTTAAAAAAAAAAAGTGCATTTAACACCAAAGCCTCCTGGCCCTTTTAAGGGGGCTTCTGATGCTGGTAGGTGGGGCGGACCTTATGATAATGTGACTACCATAATTGGCTGACACAGTAGCGATTGGGAGCTTTACATTTGGCGCCGGTAACTGTGCCAGGGAAGCATACTTTGGCACAGCTTTGTTTACATTTTAGTACGCATATATGCGACCTTTTGACATCAAGCCCCACCCACTGAGAGGCCACATATATGTGTACTGTTGGCCTGAACAGGTTAAGCTAGTTATAAAGGTAGAAGGATTTTTCACCTTAATGCATTCTCTGCACTAAGGTAAAAGGGAAAAAAAAAATCTTTTGTGTGCAGCTCTCCCCCAATTAAACTTGCCGGAGCCTGATCTCGATTCAGCTCTGTGCTTGGGAACAGCAGCTCTCTCCACTCTTTCCCCTCACTGGATATGGAGGCAACAGCAGGACCTAATCACTCCTGCTGTCAATCACACCAGTGAGCAGAGAGTGGGGGTGACTGACCCACGTTGTGTGTATCAATGGACACGCAGTGTGGCTCAGGTTCGAGTCTGCATGAGTGCCCCTATAGCAAGTGGCTTGCTGTGAGGACAACTGATGGGGGAGGAGGCAGGAGCACGCACAGGAGACCCAGAAGAGGTGGATTGGGGCTGCTCTATGCAAAACTATTGAGTGATGAGATAAAATCATTAAAAGATTTTCAAATGTTTGTACTAATGAAAAGTCTTTTGTATAGTTCATGGCTGGATGAATATTGTTAGTGCTTTTGTTTGCTGTTAACATTTCATTTTGGAATAAATGTAATTTTTCAAACATACATCACAGACCGATATATGTTTGTTCAAGAAATATTTTCCTCCTTTTCTCTTTGCTTCAGTCGAATCAAATGTCTTTTCTCCAGTCATCTTCCAGGATGGCACACCTGAAATGACTAGCTCAACCTGGCAGGAAACACACTCAAAAATTGGCAGTTTTTAATTCCCTGCCCTTTCCTCCCCTCCTCAGTTTTTGATTGTGTTTCCCTGTAGCAAAACATTTGAGAGCAGGCTGTAGCCAGGGTCATTTACCCACTGTAGGGGTTCCCAGTGCAGTGGAATTCCCCAGGCACCAGTAAGGAGTGCCTGCATTCCGGGGATGAATTTTCTTCCTCCCTCCCGGGTGTGGGGATCACTGACCAGCATTTCTTGAGGGCCAGAAGTAGAAGTGAGGCTGCGTTCCAAGCCTTGCACTCAGCACACTTCCGGTGAGGGTGGGACTTCTGCACTAAAGATGGCGGTGTCAGTTGGCATTATCTCTTCCTTAGGAAGCCGGTGGGGAGCCTCCAGGATTTACCCCTGGAAACGGACCCAGGGCCCAGAGAAGGCAACGCAGTCCCAAAGAGCCCTGCTGTGATGGAAGAGAAGGCAGTGGCTGTAGCAGTTAGTCTGACTCGGCTAGTGGGGAAGAGGAGGGGAGGTAGGTCACTACCAACTCCCCTACAGGTGTGCCTGCGGAGGAGAAACCATTTAAATGGTTGTTTTTCTTACCCCAGGGCCGTGTGGAACCACCTAAGAGAGAACCCACAAGATGCCTAAGGACAAAGCCGCCCCCCCCCTCCTCGCTCCAAACGGTGTGGTTATTGCAATGTTAAAGTTCCACAAGACCATGCCACACCCTTCTGCTACAAATGTATTCACAAGTTATCAGGGAAAGAAACCTCGGTGGTTATGAAGGCTTTATTGTTGGTGCAAACATAGATGTTAGCCACCTTACAATTGTTCAAGACATCCCTGAAATCTAGAGAGGTGGATACTCTGTCTCCTAGGGAGACCCTGTCTTCACTGGAGGAGACTTGGGTGGTGAAGCAGTGGGAAGGGTTGGGTCCCTGATCCTCAGGCCACAGAGACAGACCTGGAGGAGGTGGAGGTTTCTGATCAAAGCTCCCTGGATGAGGGGGAAGAATTGGAAGGTGACACCCAGGCTAGTGAGGAGTCTAGACAAGGTAGACCCCTTTTTGCAGTGAATGATATGGAGGGGCTCCTAAGGGCTATTTACACCTCAGAGGACATCCTGGAACCGCCTACGCAAGCCTCAGCTCAGGATAAGATGTATAGGGGGTTGGTGAAGCTGCAAACTAGGGTACTACCTGTATCCCAGACTCAAAGATATCATCTTGAGAGAATGGAAGGATACTGAGAGGAGAGTCTTAAAATTAAAGACCTGGAAAAGACTACCCCTTTGGGGGAGAAGAGGAAGAGAAATTCCTCAAGACCCCCAGATTAGGTGCCACGCTGTCACAAGTGTCTAAAAAAGTCAGACCTGTCCTTTGAGGACTCGGGTAACATCAAGGATCTGATGGACCGTAGGTCTGAGACACTGTTGCGTGGAGCCTGGGAGGCTAACGCAGCCACTATGGCCCCAGTCTTGGCATCCGCTTGCATTGCTAGGAATACTGATGCCCTAGAAAAAGGGGAAAGCCCAGATGGAAGAGGTGTTAGAATCCCTGGAAGTGGTCAGTAAGGCAGTTGCCTATTTAGCAGATGCTGCAGTATAGATGGTCAAGACATCAGCTAAGATGGCAGCTCTGATCAACTCAGCCTGGAGGGCAGTTAAGGCCTGGGACCGCAATCAAATGGCAAGAGCCCGGGTCTGTGGTCTGCATTTTGAGGGTTTCTTGCTGTTTGGCTTAGGGTTGGACCAGGCGTTATCAAGGTCCTCTGAAAAGATAGAGAATTTCCCCGTCAAGACTAACAAGGATAAGGGTAAAAAGTTTTTTCAAGCCCCCCTTAATCAGAGCCAACAAAAACTTGGGAAGGACCCTCCCAAGAAGTGGGCTAGTAAGGGGAGACAGAAAGGAAGCTTCCTTTTTTCCTGGCTCCAAACCAGTAAGTATCCCCAATGACATAGATCTCAGGGTGGGCGGAAAGCTCTCCAGGTCTCTCCAGCAGTGGGGGAATATTTCGGAAAGCCCGTACATGCAGAAGTTGATAAAGGAGGGGTATCAATTGGAGTTATCTTCACTCCATCTCATGTCTTTCTGTTGACTTACCCCCCCCCCCCCCCAGAGACAGGGCAAAGGCATAGGGTCTCTTGGGAGGGATCTAGTGGATCAGGAGGTAATTGTCCTGTTGCTGATGATCCAGCTATTTTGGGGATTTTTTTCGCTCGTCTTCGTGGTCCCGAAGCCTTCAGGGAAATTCCGATTGATCATAAACCTAAAAAGGTTGAACGTTTTCCTGTGCTACAAAAAGTTCCATACGGAGAGTGTTTACAGTGTACACAAACGTCTACTCAAACGAGTGTTTATGGCCAGGGTGGACCTCAGAGACGCCTACCTCCATGTTCCTATTGCCCCAGAATACCAAGCCTTCTTACAGTTCACTATATTCATGGAGAAGGGGGTCAGTTATTGGCAGTTCCGAGCTTTTCCATTCGGGCTGTCGGCCAGTCCAATAATCTTTACCAAAGTCCTGGCCAAGGTAGTGGCGTATTTACACCTCCAGGGGATTTCACTCATCCCTTACCTAGACAACCTGTTGATCTACAGGTTCTCACAGCAACAAGTTCTGAGAGATGTTGAGAAAGTGATCCTCACCTTGGAATCACTGGGGTGGATCGTCAGTCGGGAAAGGTCCTCATTGACTCCCTCCCAGACCAAGCTGTTCCTGGGGTACATAGTGGACTCCGGGGTCCAGAGGCTCTTCTTACCCAAAGAAAAGATCGACAAGGTAGTGGGGCCTGCTTCTGGGTTGATATCAGCTTCAGATTGCTCCCGGAAGTACACCATGAGAGTCATAGGGCTCATGACAGCCTGTATACTGGAGTGGGTGCAGCTACATTCCAGGGAGCTTCAGTTCTTCCTTCTATCCTCGTGGACAGGAAGAAGGGTTCACTGAAAGAGAGTGTGTCACTCCTGCAGAATATCAAAGACTTGCTAAGATGGTGGATCAAGCCCCAGAATCTTGGAGGAGGAAGACCGTGTGCGCAGTGGGACCCAGTGAAAGTAAGCATGGGCGCAAGCCAGTGGGGCTGGGGAGCTCATCTAGAGGACCAACAAGCTCGGGCCTGTGAGAGTCACACCTAAGGGGGACCTCCAACTACAGGGCGCTGTTGGCACTAGGTCAGGCCTTGAAGTCCTTTGAAGACAGGATTGAGGGGAAAGAAGTCCAAATTCTGTTGGACAATACGTCGACAGTAGCATACCTGAATCACCAGATCCCGGAAACTCCTGAACCTAGCTCAAGAGATTCTAGGTTGGGCAGAGAGTACAGTACTTTTGGTGTCGGCAGTCCACCCAAAGGGCTCGGCCAACACAGAAGCAGGCTTTCTTAGCCAACAGTTAATCCACCAGGGAGAATGGGAACTCAATTCCGAGGTCTTTTTGCAGTTAGGTCGGGTCTTTGTCAACCCAGAAATAGACCTTTTTGCCTGCAGGAAAAACAAGAAAGTGATGTGTTTTCTCCATGGCCTGGGAACAAGGGTCCAAGGGTATGGACGCATTAGCGCTGGAATGGGGCTTCGGGCTGGCAAATGCATTCCCACCTCTGGCATTGATTCCATGAGTGCTACAGAAGTTTAGCCGGGCAAGCTGCAGATTGATCCTGCTAGCTCCATGGTGGCCGATAAGATGTGGTGCATGGCTCCCCCACAGCGTCTCCCAGTCAGGAAGGAGCTTCTCTTGCAGGACCCAACACTGCACCTCAATCTGGAGTTTTTTCAGTTAATGGCCTGGCTCTTCAAAGGGAGATCCTTAGGAGAAGGGGGTGTTCTGAGAAGATTAAAGACACTCTTCTCAGTAGGAAACAGTAGTTGGTGTAAAAAAAAGGTTTCTCTTCCCACGGTCCCCGTGATCTTAGACTTTCTCCAGGTAGGAGTGGATAAAGGATTAGCGGTAAACACTCTAAAAGTGGTCTTTTTTTTTTTTTTATTTAAATTTTATTTATTTTCCATATATATTGCACATTTCAGCATTATTCTCATACAAATTTACATATCTTTAATAACATTTCTAACTATCTCTATTCCCATTTACCACCCCTCCTCAATCTAATTTCCCCCCCACCCGAGGAAGAAAAAAGAAAAAAAAAAAAACCCCCATATAAACCCACCCACTCTGCATAATTCAATTATCCCTCTTCATACGCGAATATAGGGAATTTAAAACCTTCTATCCTTCTCACATAGTTACTCCATATATTTCACCATGTATTCTTCCCATGTTCTCCACCTCTTATAGAACAACCCCATCCTGTCTTCCTGCATATAACACAATCTCTCCATCTTACAAATTTGATTAGTTCTTTCCACCCAATCCTCTATCTTAGGCACCTCTGGTCTATGCCAAAACTTAGGTATCAGACCCTTCGCCGCATTTAGATAGCACCATATACCCGAATCCTTGTACTTATTTACTGATAACTCTGTACTATGTAGTAGACATACTGCTGGGTCCAGTCCTATCTTTATCCCGGAGATATTCTCAATTACTTGGACAATTATCTCCCAGAAACCTTGAATCTTTGGGCACTCCCACCATATATGATATAATGTGCCTATTTTTCCACATCCCCTCCAGCACTCTAGTGAATTTTCCCCACATATCTTATACTCAATATTCGGTGTAATGTGCCATCTCGTTAAACATTTATAATTTACCTCCACCTCTCTCATACTTATATTCTCTTGTATTAATCTATATATTTTCCTTTGTTTATCCTCATCTATCTCTATTCCCAGATCTATTTCCCATTTACCTATATACCTTGGTTTTGTGTAAGTGTCTAACTCAGTGAGGGTTTTATAAATTTTTGCAGTGCCTCGCCTCCCGTCACCTCGTGTTTCTAACAACCTCTCAAACAGGTTCCAATCCTCTCTCGATCTCAACGGTTTTGGGAGGTTTCTGACAAAGTGTTTTAATTGGTGATATTTCCATTCATCTATTTTAATAAAAAGTTCCCTTTTATCCCCTTTCAAATCCCCAAGTGTTCTCAATTCCTGTCCTTCCATTATATCTCTCAGTTGGATATCTTCTTTTCTAATCCATTTCCCTGTACTTTCCTCCTTACCTGGAGGAAAATAATCCGTATTCCTCAGTGAAATTAATTGCGAGTTAAAATCCCATTTCATAAATTTATGCAATTTATCCCAAACTTTAAAAACATTTAATGTAAAAACACTTGTGGTATCTTTTAGCCCTCTATATTGTGCTGGTGCCCATATAATTCTCTTCAAGGTAACTCCACTTAATTCATTCTCAATCTGAACCCACCTTTTCCCCTCAAAATTATGTGTCCAATCATAAACTCTCGCTAGGACTACTGCTTTATAGTACCTCTTAATATTTGGCACTCCCAAGCCTCCTCTCTCTTTATTTCTATTTAACAAGTCATATGATATTCTAGGTTTTTTATTTTTCCATATATATTTTGTTAACATCTTTTTTATTACTTTAAAAAAGACCTCCGGGATTTTGATTGGAATCATCTGAAATTTATAGAGGATTTTTGGTACGATTATCATTTTTATCAGGTTTATACGGCCTATCCAGGATGGGTTACCTCCCTCGAATCTCCTTAGTTCCTTCTTAATCTCATTTAAGAGTGGGATATAATTTAATTTATACAGGTTTGTACATGAAGCAGAAAGTTTCACCCCCAAATACTTTATCTCTCTGTTTTTCCATATAAAGGGGAATTCTTTTTGTATTTTTTCTTTTTCACTGTTTGACAGGTTTGCATTTAAGATCTCAGTTTTAGTTGGATTGATTTTCAAGTTTGATAGCTCCCCATAATCCTTTAAGCTCTTCATTAGATTTGGGAGTGTTATCCTAGGATTTCCCACATAGAACAATAGGTCATCCGCATAGGCAGCTACTTTATGTTCGACTTCCCCAGTCTGCACTCCTTTTATATCTAAATTTTTCCTAATAGTTGCCAATATTGGTTCTAATGCCAATATATACAGCAATGGAGATAATGGACATCCCTGTTTAGTTCCATTTGACATTCTAATCGGTTCCGACCTCTCACCATTAACCATTAGTATCGCTGAGGGCTCTCTATACAGCTTCCCTATCCACTCTCTCATTCTTACTCCTATTCCTAGAGTTTCTAGGGTATCCATCATAAAACTCCAATCTATTCTGTCGAATGCCTTTTCAGCATCGATTGAAAGTACTATTACCGGGGTTTTCCCCTTCCTAGCTTTCTGGATAAGCAACAGCGTTCTTAGGCCATTATCTCTGCCCTCCCTCCCTGGGACAAAACCCACCTGGTCCCCCTGGATCCATTCTGGCATAAGATCTTTTAATCTATTTGCTAGGACCTTTGCATATAGTTTGGTGTCTATGTTCAAGAGTGATATCGGTCTATAGCTAGAGCACTGGGAGGGATCCTTCTCCTCCTTTTGTATCAACACCAACTGGGCCTGTAAAGATTCCCCTCTCATCTCCATCTCTCCTCCCAGGGCATTCATATATTTCTTCAGTTTGGGTATTAACAGGTCACTGTATTTTTTATAGTATCTCACTGTGTAACCATCTGGGCCCGGGCTTTTCCCCGTCGAAGTATTCTTTAATGCTCTTATTATTTCTTCCTGTGTGATTTCCAAATCAAGGGAATTCAGTTGATCATTACTTAACTTCGGTAATCCTGCCTTTTTTAAATATTCCCTTCTTTTCTCTCTTCTCTCATTTCCGTTTATATTTACTGGGTCTTGGGAGGCAATATTATATAGCTTGCTGTAATATTCTTTAAACACCTCGATGATCTCTTTAGTAGAGTAAACCATTTCCCCCTTGGAGTTTTTTATTTTCTCTATATAATTCCTATTTTTTTTTTTCCTTAAGGCTCTCATTAAATATTTTCCTGGTTTATCTCCCCATTTATATCTCTCACTTGCAACTTTATTAAAGACTCTTCTCTTCTCCTCCTCCATCAGTAGCTCTAGTTCTTCTTTCTTTTTTATCACCTTCTGTCTTATCTTTTCTGATCTTTTATTTTTATGTAACTGCTCTAACTCAGCTATTTCTTTTAACAACCCAGTAAGTTTTTCTCTTCTTTCCCTTTTCTTTTTTGCCCCGGACGCAATTAGGATACCTCTTATATAAGCCTTATGGGCCTCCCACACTGTAGCCACCGACACCTCCCCTGTCTCATTCTCTTGAAAGTATCTTTCAATCTCTTCTCTAAGTTTTCGATCCACCTCCTGATCCAGGAGGAGAGCCTCGTTCAACTTCCAACCTATCCCACCTGTCAATCGTCTTCTCCACCTCATTTTCAGTGAAACAGGGGCATGATCCGAAAAAGACATCGCCTCTATCTCTACTTTATCCACCAAATCTATAAGCTGGTGATCTACTAATATATAATCCAATCTGGAGTACATCTCATGTGCTTTGGAGAAGAAGGTATAATCTCTCTCTTTTCCATGAATCACTCTCCAAATATCCACCAGTTGACACTCATGGATCACCCTCTTCAGGATTCTCAAAGCTTTACCTCCCTCTCTTTGCACAGAAGATGTCGTATCCATTTGTGGGTCCATACAAAAATTCAAATCCCCTGCCACTATCAAACGTCCCTTCTTAAAGGCCATCAGTTTTCTCAGGACACCCTTCAGAAAAACTTCTGGTCTTTTATTTGGGCAGTAGATATTTACAATTGTACATTCTTGCTCTTGTAATCTACCCTTTAAGAACAGAAATCTCCCCTCAGGATCTACCTCTCTCTCGTCTATCTCCAGCCTTACATTTTTTGCAATCCCTATTGCTACTCCCTTAGCTCTCTTGATTGGGGAATCCGCATAAAACCATGTTGGATAATTTCTAGAGTACAACTTTATATTTGACTTAATCTCTAGGTGTGTCTCCTGCAGAAATACCACCGAAGCCTCCCTATGCTGTAGCTCCTTAAATAATTTAAATCTCTTCCCAGGACAGTTCAATCCCTTTACATTATAAGTTATAATTCGGAGATCTTCCATCTATCATATCTTATCCTCTCTCTCTTTTCCTATCTCTTTCTCTTCCATTATGCAGAGTGTTGCCCCTAAAAACCCCATCCTCCCTAACCCTCCCCCCCTGAGATCTCCTCCCCCCCCAACCTCCCACCTCCCCATCCCCCCCAGGCCTCCTATGCCTTCGGATCATTTTCCACCTCTGATCCCTCTATAGGGGTTCGACTCTGACCATGACCGCTCACCTTCCCCCCCTCCTCCCCGGTGTCCCCTTATCTATTGTTTCTCTATTTCCTCTTTTAACCAGCTGCCACATTCTTGACCCACAGCTGTCCACCTCTCCATCCCCCACTTCCCAACCAGGTATCTCTTGTCTCTGCAGTCCAAATTTATCACAAAAGTCTTCCATATCTTCCGGAGATCTTAATATAGCTGTAGTTCCATCCCTCCACCCAATTAAACTTATGTCCCGGCCCCATCTGTATTTCACATTATGTTTTTTCATCACTTCTAGTAGGGGTTTCAGTGATCTTTTCCTTCTCAGAGTCTCTGCTGTTAAATCTGCAAAAATTTGAATATTTTTTCCTTTGTATGTAATATTTGTTCTTCCTTTAATCTTTTTCCATATCTCTTCTCTATCTCCGTAGTTATGGAGTTTCACAATTATATCCCTTGGTTTTTCTACCCCTTTTTCTTGATGATATTTCTCAATCCTGTATACTTCATCCAATTTTAGCATCTCCTCATCCGATTTATCCATTATGGAGATCAAAATTTTGGCAGTTAGCTCTTTTAAATCTTCCCCCTGTGTCAGTTCCGGGACTCCTCTTACTCTGAGATTATTTCTCCTTTCTCTATTTTGTTGATCTTCCATCATATAAAGTAATCTCTTTTGTTCTTTTCTATCTTCCGTTATCCACTTCTCTAATTTTGGGATGGCCTGGGCATGGGCCTGAACCTTCTCCTCTATTTCCTCCACCCTAGTTAACAAATGTCCCAAGTCTTCGCGGATCATCCCCATCTCCTGCTTTATTGATTTTTCCAAGCCTTTAAACATTTCCGCCATTTCTTTTTTATTAGGTATTTGCAAATCTCTTTCAAGATCTCTCGGTTCCGTACCTTCCATTTGACTATTATATACTGGGCCCAGGGAAAGTCTCAGGCTATTATCCAAGCTTATTTCCAAATCACTTTTTTCACTTATTCCCTGAGTTCTTTCTGGGGTAACATTTCCTTGTAACACATACTTCTTAATCGTACCAGTTTGGGTGTTCTTAGGCCCGCTCCCTTTGGTATTTTTACCTTTTCATATTGTTTTTGAAACTTTTTACTCTTATTTCAAGGAACTCCTGTTCTCTTACTCCTCCCAATCTTCAGACCCGCCCTAGGAATCTCCTTTTTCTTTTATTTTTCAGATTGAATATTTAATACAATGTCTTATTATAGGCACATAGGAATCTAGTACGTGAACTCAATGCGTATAAAAGTCTAATATACAAGTCCAATGTATAAAGAGTGTTACAGAGGACCTGCAGGAAAACCCGCGGTCATCACTCACCCTCCACGTTGGAACTTCACTCCAGAAGCGTTCCTCCTCTGTAATTGTGTCCTCTAGTCTCCTCTTGAAGGGATTCCTAGGGGTCTCATATAACTCCTATGGTTTATCTTCTCATCACATGTCTCCTTAGATTATAGGTGGTATACAGCGCAGTATACAACACGGGTTAATAATATAACAGAGATAGGAGAAATATGGAAGTTGGAGGGTTTAGCCGTTTTGAGAAGGTGATAATATGAAATTGTTAGACTGTAGACCAGTGATGGCGAACCTTTTTGAGCCCGAGTGCCCAAACTGCAACCCAAAACCAACTTATTTCTTTCAAAGTGCCAACACTGCAATGAAACCTGAATATCGAGCTTTTGGTTTAGAAAAAACAACTCGTACAGTAGTGCAAACTAATTAACAGTACAGGGATGACCAGAGACTGCGGACAGTACAGGGATGACCAGAGACTGCGGACACAGTACAGGGATGACCAGAGACTGCAGACACGGTACAGGGATGACCAGAGACTGCGGACACGGTACAGGGATGACCAGAGACTGCGGACACGGTACAGGGATGACCAGAGACTGCGGACACGGTACAGGGATGACCAGAGACTGCGGACACGGTACAGGAGATGACCAGAGACTGCGGACACGGTACAGGAGATGACCAGAGACTGCGGACACGGTACAGGGATGACCAGAGACTGCGGACACGGTACAGGGATGACCAGAGACTGCGGACACGGTACAGGAGATGACCAGAGACTGCGGACACAGTACAGGAGATGACCAGAGACTGCGGACACAGTACAGGAGATGACCAGAGACTGCGGACACAGTACAGGAGATGACCAGAGACTGCGGACACAGTACAGGAGATGACCAGAGACTGCGGACACAGTACAGGAGATGACCAGAGACTGCAGACACAGTACAGGAGATGACCAGAGACTGCGGACAGTACAGGGGATGACCAGAGACTGCGGACAGTACAGGGGATGACCAGAGACTGCGGACAGTACAGGGATGACCAGAGACTGCGGACACAGTACAGGGATGACCAGAGACTGCGGACAGTACAGGGATGACCAGAGACTGCGGACAGTACAGGAGATGACCAGAGACTGCGGAAAGCACAGGGATGACCAGAGACTGCGGACAGTACAGATGACTGCTGACCTTTGGGGAGGGAGGGGGAGCGGGTACCTGAATTTGACAGGTACCCGCTCTTACTTCCGCAGAGTTTTTTTTTATCTTACCTGTTCCTTTATCCAGCCGCGCGCTGTCTTCCCGGCTTCTGTAGTGTGGGCGCTCGTCGGACAGCCGGATGCCCAGTGCGCATGCGCAAGAAGCGCTGCGCTTTGTGATTGGTCCGGCTGCTTCTGGGATCTGTCATGTGTCCCAGGTACCGCCTTACCATTCACAAAGAGCACTGCTTCTTGCGCATGCGCACTTGGGACCCGGCTGTCACGCACACTACAGAAGCCGGGAAGACAGCGCGCCGCTGGATAGAGGGACAGGTACGGTCCCACTTCAGAGCTGAGCGGCCGGCCCGGTATTCTGACACGGCGGCGGTGGAAATACCGGACCGGCCGCTCTATATTCGCTCCATAAGACGCACTGACATTTTCCCCCCTTTTTTGGGGGGAAAAAAGTGCGTCTTATGGAGCGAAAAATACGGTATTCTCCTGGCGTGCCCACAGATAAGGCTCGGCGTGCCGGCTGTGGCACACGTGCCACGGGTTCGCAATCACTGCTGTAGACTGTAGAGCTGGTATGGTATGTAGATAGTTTAGAGGTGGGGGTAGATAGAGGAGACAGGACGATGGATAGAGGAGATAGGGCGATGGTAAGCAGCTGAGACTATTATAGTATATTGTGGGGCAATATGTAATTTACCTTCCACCTCTTCACCCTCTTGTTCAGATGCCGGGCAGTCTCTCTCTTTATCACACTCGGAGCTCCCAGAGCTCCTCCGCGGCTTCCCACGTGTCGGGGCCGCTCCAATGCCTCGACCGTCTCACTGGCGTCTTCCCTGGCAACCCTACTCCTCCTCCGAAGCCGCCACGAGACGCCAGAGGAAAACACGAGGCGTCCTTCTCCCGGCTCTCTCCTGGATCCAGGCTCCGACCGTCTCCCCGGCAACTCCACTCCTCTTCTGCAGGCGCCGGCGGTCGCCAGTGGAGAACCCCAAGGCGTCCCCCCTCCGGCTCTCTCTCCGGCACTCTCCTGGGTCCCAGCAGCGCAACCGTCCCCGGAACTCCGCGACCTCTCTCCAGCGGGTGAGTTACCGCTCACCCTCCATGCAGCTGGTCTCTCTGGTCTCTCTATCGGGGCCTCATGGGGAGGATAGACGAGGGGAGGCTAACGGAGAGTGTTTGCTACCCACTCTTCCGAGCCGCCATAGTCAGGCTCCACCCCCCCAACACTCTAAAAGTGGTCTATTTGGACCAGAGACTTGCATCAGAGACCCTAGTTAACTTAGTTTCTGGGGGCCAGGAAAAGAGTGACCCCTATTAATATTCATAGTTTTCCAGCTTGGGATCTTTATTTGCCCAAGGTGGCATCTTGATTCCACAGAGCACAAGAGATTGTCTTACCATCTTTTTGTCAAAACCCTAAGAATGACAGGGGAAAGAGTTTTCATTGTTTATATGTCAGAAGGTGTTTGCTGACATATTTAGATAGAGTAAGTGACTTCAGGAAGTCGAGTCACCTTTTGATTTTACTTGGCGGCCCAAGGAAGGATCAGCAAGCATCTAAACAGACAATAGCTAGATGGATCAGACAAGCCATCTCAGCTTACGACCAATCAGGGGATTCAGTTCCTTTACACCTGAGGGCTCACTGTACTAGATCGCTGGCGACCTCTTTGGCAGAGAGGGCCGGAGCTTCGATTGAACAGATCTGCCGTGCAGCCACATGGACAAACCAGGACACCTTCGAGAGATACTACAGAGTAGAGCTGTTGTCACCACAGGACCTGGCATTTGGCAGGAAGGTATTACAGGCAATTGTCCCACCCTAAGGTAGGCCTTAGTTCCTTGCTTATCGTCGCAGGTGTGCTGTCCTGGAAGATGACTAGAGAAAAGTACCAGTTACGCTCACCAATAACAGTGTTTCAGGGAATATCGTCCAGGACTGCAGGCCTAATTCCCACCCATATCTTGTGTTGAATAAATTGAGGTAGAATACCTTTCATGCACCAGGGTGCGGGACTACTCTTGCATAAACTGAGGAGGGGAGGAAAGAGCGGGGAATTTAAACTGTCAATTTTTGATTGTGTTTCCTGTCAGGTGGAGCTAGTCATCTCAGATGTGCTGTCCCAGAAACACAGTTACCGGTAAGTGTAACTGGTACTTTTTAAACCCACCAATGATTGGAAAATCAAAAGACAGTTTGAAAAACTAAATTCTACTAGTGTATAGCCAACGTTCGAATTGATTGATATACTGGGAAAGAAGCATAGGAACAATAGACTTACCTTGCACTACTTAGCTATAATACATGCAATTTAGCTGGCCACATGCATCTAAATCTGGCTCTACAGGGCTTTTTTTTCCTCTCCTCCTCTTCAAATATTGATACTACTCTGTTCACACAAACAAGGGGATGAAGGAGTTCCCTGACTACTTTATTATAACAATGACACTGGTCGCTGGCAAAGTATCCTGATCAGTGGCTGCAGCTGCTCATTGAGGACATTTTTTTTTCAAATTGCCCTTCAACAGAAGGCGATAAAATGACTGCTGACTTTCGATCAGTTTATGACCAGCTTAAAACCTGTAGACAGAAACAAGCATTACAATTGATAAGCTGATGGCTTGATTGAAACGTAAAACTAGTCCAGAATCTCGTTCACCTGTGCATGATAGCCAATTGGCATTTGACCTCAGCTTGTTCAAATAAGGTTTAGCAGTAAAACCTGTAAGCTGATTGATTTCCATGCAAACGTGCATGAGATTCTGAGTGAACTAGCTTTAGTAAATAAACCCCACTGTGTTCAGTAAAACATGTTCAGTTTTTAAACAGTATTGCATTTTGTGCATTACTGTTTTTGTGTGTGGGGAACCAGACTGTCAAACACAGGCAGCTGAGCTCCCACATCTTGTGCATGCTTATTTACTAAGAAATTCAAATCTGCTGACACCTAGGAACCTTACTTAATGTGTTCTGTAATGTCAGCAGTGAAAGCAAGGGATATAGTCAGAAGGTTGAGGGAAAGGTTTCTGTATGGGGGATATGAACCGCAACAAATTTTCAAGAAAGTCAGAATTTGCACTAATTTAAAAGTGGTTACATAACAGCATAGAGAGTATTTTCTGAGACAATATACAGCTGTAGAATGTACATCATGGATGTGCTGTTACTTACAATTACAATATTTGGTTTTGCTATAATTTTTGCTAAAGTAAAACTTTAATTTATCATCCATTGTAAGAGAACCACTTACTATCTAAGAACCGTTGGTTATACAGCTGCCTACAGGAGGACTGAATTCTGGGGACAAAATCTTGAGGCTAGCCCCTCCTGCAATTTTTCCAGTTTCTGATAATCTGACCAGAGGGACTACCCCCCCTTTTCCTTCTCTGTTGGGCTTTGATACACGGTACACCAGTTCTCACAAAGACTGAAGTGCAGCAGTCTGAGGTGCACAACTCTGAGGCCAAGTCCTTGGCCTTCAGTCAATTGTTGTGGTATAAAAAAAAAAAAACAATAAAACATAAACGGCATACTATGTATTAAATATTAAAGCCAGTGGTGTTAGTGCGTATCTGCAATCTATGCGGAACCCATACTGCTTCATCAATGCCCCTCTGCACAGCATGATTTCTAGCCCATTATGGGACACACATATACAGTAGAGTAAAGGCAGGTGTACCTGAAGGTAACCAATTCCTCTTTAATCTGTTAACACATATGTGGCGTCCAGGAAGTAGACTTTATTCCTGGGTGCTGTATATAAATGCTTCTATGTTTGTGCTGGAAGTTACCTGTGACAACCAGATCCCAGTCACTGTGGTGACTTGCCCCAGTGCTTTTTCTCTTCTGTGAAGAGGAAAACATACAGTGGGGATCGAAAGTTTGGGCACCCCAGCTAAAAATTTGTATTAATGTGCATAAAGAAGCCAAGGAAAGATGGAAAAATATCCAAAAGGCATCAAATTACAGATTAGACATTCTTATAATATGTCAACAAAAGTTAGATTTTATTTCCATCATTTACACTTTCAAAATAACAGAAAACAAAAAAATGGCGTCTGCAAAAGTTTGGGCACCCTGCAGAATTTATAGCATGCACTGCCCCCTTTGCCAAGCTGAGACCTGCCAGTGTCATGGATTGTTCTCAGTCATCGTCTGGGAAGACCAGGTTATGTCAATCTCAAAGGTTTTAAATGCCCAGACTCATCTGACCTTGCCCCAACAATCAGCACCATGGGTTCTTCTAAGCAGTTGTCTAGAAAACTGAAACTGAAAATAGTTGACGCTCACAAAGCTGGAGAAGGCTATAAGAAGATAGCAAAGCGTTTTCAGATGTCAATATCCTCTGTTCGGAATGTAATTAAGAAATGGCAGTCATCAGGAACAGTGGAAGTTAAAGCAAGATCTGGAAGACCAAGAAAAATATCAGACAGAACAGCTCGCAGGATTGTGAGAAAAATAATTCAAAACCCACGTTTGACTGTACGATCCCTCCAGAAAGATCTGGCAGACACTGGAGTTGTGGTACACTATTCCACTATAAAGAGATACTTGTACAAATATGGTCTTCATGGAAGAGTCATCAGAAGAAAACCTCTTCTACGTCCTCACCACAAAAATCATCGTTTGAACTTTGCAAATGAACATATAGACAAGCCTGATGCATTTTGGAAACAAGTTCTGTGGACCGATGAGGTTAAAATTGAACTTATTGGCCGGAATGAGCAAAGGTACGTTTGGAGAAGAAGGGGCACAGAATTTAATGAAAAGAACCTCTGTCCAACTGTTAAGCATGGGGTTACATCAATCATGCTTTGGGGTTGTGTTGCAGCCAGTGGCACAGGGAACATCTCACGAGTAGAAGCAAAAATGGATTCAAAAAAATTTCAGCAAATTTTGGATGGTAACTTGATGCCATCTGTGAAAAAGCTGAAGTTAAAGAGAGGATGGCTTCTACAAATGGATAATGATCCTAAACACACCTCAAAATCCACGGGGGATTACATCAAGAGGCGTAAACTGAAGGTTTTGCCATGGCCTTCACAATCTCCTGACCTGAACATAATTGAAAATCTATGGATAGACCTTAAAAGAGCAGTGCGTGACAGACAGCCCAGAAATCTCAAAGAACTGGAAGACTTTTGTAAGGAAGAATGGGCAAAGATACCTCAAACAAGAATTGAAAGACTCTTGGCTGGCTACAAAAAGCGTTTACAAGCTGTTATACTTGCCAAAGGGGGCAGTACAAGATATTAACTCTGCAGGGTGCCCAAACTTTTGCAGACGCCATTTTTTGGTTTTCTGTTATTTTGAAAGTGTAAATGATGGAAATAAAATCTAACTTTTGTTGACATATTATAAGAATGTCTAATCTGTAATTTGATGCCTTTTGGATATTTTTCCATCTTTCCTTGGCTTCTTTATGCACATTAATACAAATTTTTAGCTGGGGTGCCCAAACTTTCGATCCCCACTGTATATTGTATCCTTTCCTCCTTGCTAGAGGAGAATCTTGTGCAAAAACAAAAAAGGTCTGTTAAAAAAAATAAAGGTTAACTAGATGTTTTTATATAGGAAAAAAAGTTTAGTTTTTTTTAATTTAGGGTCAGTGAAACTGTTTAGGTACAAAATGACAAAAAACTGTGCTATTATTTCTTGGCTCTGCTATAGCTACAAATAACTTTCCTCTAATATAGAAGAGAGTTGGTACAGTAATTATCCTTCTCCTTGAGGCCACAAATCCTTGGGTCCTTTTGCAGCATGAAAGAGCCCATCCACCAGGAGGCGAAGTAACCTGAGCCCTTGTGGTCCCTGAAGAGGACATTGTCCTCAGCTACTTACCACAGCCATATACAAATCCTGAGGTTTGTGAGCGAAGAAACCCACCCCGGAAGCCTGCGGTGACTTTGCGATGCTCTGCGGTAACTTGCGATGCTCTGCGGGCGCTCTATTTCTCTAGTGTACTCTTTACTGTGCAAGTTGAGGAGCGCTGTTGCTTGACCTCTGAGAATAATAGTTCCACTGTGGCAGGCGCAGCACCCTTTGGTGCCTAGTGCGCTGTGGCATTAGAAAAATTATGCAATTGATGTTTCTTTGTTTGATTAGACTGACTTTACTCTGTAATTCCTCCAATGCCGCTCTATGGATGCAGTAGGTTTAAAGAGCACACCGAATACTTTAGTTAACTTCTTTAATAACTTCAATCTTCTTCATATAACACTGCTTACAATGGCTTGTTTCGTTTATCTTACAGTGACTTATTTCTTTCGTATTACAATGGTTTAATTCGTATTACATTGGGTTGATTCGATAGCTTATCTCGATAGGTTCGATAGATTCGATTGGATTCGTTAGCTTATGTTGTTAGATTAATTTGTTAAATTCGGTGGAACTATTTGGCCTTCTCTGTTTCCATAAAGCTTCTCTGACTGGAACTTTGTCTGTTTCCTCTTCTGTCTGGTGAGCATGTGTGTCTAGAACAATCTAGCAGGGAGTTTTACACAGGCATAAATGTGAAACTGGCTGGGATTGGTTAAGGCTCTGTACAGTATGAGGCTGTCTGTGATTGGCTCAGCTCTATACTAACTCTTAAAGGCATATTTTCCTTTTCTGCTTCTGCTAACACAATGAATATATAAATGTCATATAACATTAAAAGACATAAATCACAGCAATGATTCTGCTTTTGGCTTTAACATATGCACATATACACTGTACTGAGGTTATTGGCAGGTTTGTTATACACATATATGTGAACCATATTAACAACCTAGGACTGGTCTTAGCTGGCCAGCTACAATCTCACTTTTATGATCATTATCTGCAGCATCACACACAGTACAGGTGTGTGGCTGCGCACTACTGTCTGCTATCTTTTTCAGAAGTGTGCCCTGCTGGGAATCATTGCGGCCACCTTGATCTTTTAATGGTGCCTCCGTAAACAGATCTGTCACAGGACTGAGGCTAATAACCCAATTCCATATCACTCCAACAGGGGGAGCCTGTGTCAGTGGCCAAAACAATAATTTTTCTGTCTGGAACTACAGTACATGTTCATCCGCCTGTCCTCTCTCTGCTTAGCCACCCCACTGAACTGATGGGGCCCTGACCCCATAGAGGATGGCTGGTTCTAGGCCCCCCTATCCCTGGCCCTGACTATGAAAACTGCAGATCAAACAGAGGCTAGGATGGCAGCTTCCTGTGCTGTAAACCATAGGATGGCTTATTTCCAGAACATGCTGGCAGTAGTATGCTATCACCTATCTGGGTAGTTTTAAGCACAGCTACATTTATCTCGGCAGCATTGTATTTAGTTTTTAATATTGCTTAAAATGCTCTAAAAGGAAGAAATAGAAGTATTCAAAATGATGGAGTATTTTTCACGCACATGTTTTATGCATAATGGGGACAAACAATAAAAAAATTGAAGGAACAGAACATCAAACATCTTATACAGGAGCAAGCAGAGGTTTTACTAATAAGACACAAGGGTAAAAAAAAAATACAATCCAAATCTGGAGCTGGAAAATAGGAAGATAATTGGATAGGAAAGGAAAAGAAGTAGAAAGCGGGGAGAAGAAGGAAACTAAAGGCCGAAGGAATAAATTGACTTGTCAAATTATTAAGCAGCTCTCACATATCCATATTTCTTTTAAAAACCAAAATGATGAAATTAAATTGCATTTCCTTTCTACTGGGGTCTAGAGATGATCCTCTCCAGGAGACTGAATTTAAACAGCTATGAAACCATAAGAGGGCCAAGAAAAGAGAGGATAAATAACAAAAGAAAGGTTGACCTGAAAATTAAAAAAAACTGCCATTTATACAACAATGTAAACATGTTACCATGGCAAATAACTTGTCTCTATTCTGAATCCCTCCAAGCCTAAGATATACACCTATCAGCCATAACTTTATGACCACCCACCTAATTTTCAGTATATAAAGTAGCAGTACAGCCCATTTTGCAGCCAAAACAGCCCTAACCCATCGAGGCATGATCGCCATTACACCTCTGAAGGGAGGCACCATCAGTAGCATATCCTATGAGTTGCGAGATGGGGTCTCCATCGGTTGAACTTGTTTTTACAGAAGATCCCTCAGATGCTTGATTGAATGTAGATCTGGAGAATTTGGAGTTCAAGTCATCACCTCAAACTTGTATTTGTGCTCCTCAAACCATTCTTAAGCCATTATTGCAGTGTGGCAGGGCACACTATCTTGCTGAAAAAGGCCACTGCCTTTAGGGAATATCATTTTCATGAAGAGGGGTGTACTTGGTCAGCAAAAATGTTTAGGTAGGTGGTACATGTCACAAGTAACATCTACATGAATGACGAATGACATGATCCAAGGCTTCCCAGCAAAGCATTGCCCAAAGCATTATACTGCTTCTGCTGACTTGTCTTCTTGCATCCTGGTACTATCTCTTCTCCAGGTAAGTGATGAACACACACCTGTCCATCCACATGATGTGAAAGAAAAGGTGATTCATCAAACCAGGCCATCTTCTTACTTTGCTCTGTGGTTCAGTTCAATTGCTTGCATACCCATTCTAGTCACTTTTGACTGTGGACTCAGGTCAGCATGGGTATCCTGACCAGTGTGCAGCTACACAGCCCCATACACAACAAACTACAGTGCCCATATTTTCTGCTTTCAACACATCAACTTCATGGACAACATGTTTACTTGCTGACTATTATATCCCACCAACTTGCAGATGCCATTGTAACTAGTTAATCCATTGTTATTTATTTAACCTGTCAGTGGTCATAAAGTTATGGCTAAGCAGTGTATGATATGAATTTTTAACTTTCTATTACATGTTATTGAGCATATATAGTACATTACACATTTACATGGATTACATTTAGTCAGCTTCTGACATATAACCCTGAATCATTGTATGTTTTACTGAACTATCATGACATACATACTTGCTCCTCCCATGTCAAATCTCTGCTAAGCTGGGCATGCACTTTTCAATCTGCCTAAGTGATGGCATTAGTAGATTGTAATGTTGCTGACCATCTTAAAAATTCGACTCAATCTTCAAGCCTGTCCTTGTTCGGTCTGTCTGGTTATAATGACATCATCCCTTCTTCCCTGGTAGATTATAAATTATAGTATACTGGACAGATTTCAGGTAGTTTCACTAGTTGAGCAAAAATGATTTGAAGTGTATATCAAGGCAAAAATTACAAAAAAATATATTTTGTACATCTCTGCAATACATGCAGATTTTCCCATCTGTTATTTCTTCAAAAAAAATGCAAATACAGAAAAATACATGCTTATGTGCTAGAATTTAAAGTGGTTGTAAAGCCTTAAAGTGGTAGTAAACTCTTTTTTTTTTTTTACTTTTTCCTACAGGTAAGCTTATCATAACGCTTACCTGCAGGTAAAATAAATATCTCCTAAAAGTGCACTGTTTAGGAGATATTCACTTTTTTTGAGAGCCGGTGCATGCGCAGTACTGTGCTGTGGCCCAGGACTCCCGCACGCATGCTCGGGAGTCACTTCACCGTGGCTCGGCCAGTCAGACGACTGGAGCTCGAGAACTCTGAAGGAAGACTGGGTGAAGATCGAAGCCTCCACAGTGGTGACAATGCGCCGCTGAAGGGCTTCGTATTAAGGTAAGTCCTTAATAATGTGCTAGTATGCGATGCCTACTAGCACATTATGACATTACCTTGCAGGGTATTTTTTTTTTTTTTTTACCTGCGATTTACTACTGCTTTAAGGTTTTTTACATCAATGCATTCTATGTGTAGCCAGGTGCTGGCTATGTTGTAATTGAAATCAAGGGACACTGACAAATGGAACTACGGATCCAGGCTAATACATCACTTTCTGTTGGCAGAGTGATAGGGCTGATTTCCTGTGTGACAGCAGGGGATGTTGGGACCTATAGTCTTGCATCAGCTGGTGCTGTATCCCCAAACATCATTTGAACTACACATCCCAGAGAGCTGGCCTTCAGAGGAGAATTGTGGGAGCTTCTATATATTTGACTGTGATTGGACGGTTGGAGGCTGCGTCCTGCACATAGTCACAGCAGACCTTTCTGGCCTAGCCACCTACAATGAGGTAACAGATGGCGGATCTGCGTAGCTAAGTCATATTTCATTGGACTGGGTGCCGCAGCTGTTCATCTGCACTCTGAAACTCTCACAGTCCATCTTCACATTTCTGCCGCTGTTCTTCACCATGCTGACAGCTTGCGGAGTTATCCCTCGCCTCTTATCTGAGATGCTAGAACCTGAATAGCACATTCATATCAGCATCCATATCAGGATTGGTGAGTGGTCGAATGCCAACATCTTTCTGCATTGAACTGCTTAGAGACACTGCATGCTGACATCTTTAAATTTCAGCTACGTATAAAGGAACCTTTGCCGTTAGCACTCCATTTGTTTACCTGCTTAACATTTCTGGCCTATAATTATCTAACTTCATCTACAGGCCCCAACATTGCTAACAGAGGACACCTTTCTCCCCAAACTGGAACTGTCTCCTATACAGGTCCTGAAAAATTACTTATCCATTTGAGGAAGGACCCTACCCTTGCATACTATTACTAAACCAAAGGGGTATTTTAGTAACAAGTTGATGAGTTTCTAAGTCTCTCCTTCTTCAACCAGTGTTGCACTCTGATAGTTATCTTTAATTGCATCTTTATTTGTCTTTTTAGATATATACAGACATGTATACAGCCATTGCTATTGTAGTATTACTTGCCTGGTGTTATACCTGGAGTCCACTATTATTATATGCTTTGTGATTGTTTGAGATCTAATCAACTGTTAATTTGAGTCTTTGCTTACCAGTATTCAATGTAATAGTGGTTACTATAAAATTGTGTTTTTCACTTTAAATAAACTCTGTGCCAATATTCTTTATCACTTATCAATTTGGTGAGCATTAATTCTGTGTCTAAGCATGACCAAACCTAGACTGTCAGAAGGGTTGAGAAGCTGGTAAATTCAGGGCAACAACAGGGGACAAGCATCAGTTATCAGCCCCCACAGGGATAAAGCTTCATATGCATTTATGTAAAAACCTTCAGTGTTTGGGATATCCCCATACCCCCCACCTTCTTTTATACTTACCCCAGCCCCATCATGATGCAGCGCTGTGAATGAGAGCAACATTTCTCCAAGCTCTGTCCCTCCTCACAGGGCAATGGCTCCCACTGCTGTCAATCAGTCCCTCATGTGATGAGAGGGTGGCCTCAGGACCGTGCTCTATAGACACAGGTAGCAGGGCTCGGGAGTGAGTCTGCATCAGTGCCCCCATAGAAAGTGTCTTCCTGTGAGGGCACTGGATGAAGACGAGGAACCAGGAGCACCAGTAGAGGACCCGAGAAGAGGAGGATCAGGGCTGCTACGTTTTCATCGACATAATAGCACAGTCTTCAGAATGAATAGAGACTTGTAGAATTCCCTCACTCTTCAGCATGAAAAATTTTATTGTATGCAACATATTCATGTACCTGTCAAGAACAAGAACACAAATCTGTTGCATGGAGGAGGCAGCACTGAGGTTGGAGTGTCCATACTACAAACATTCCATCCTCAATGGATATTTGGACCCTTGCTAGCTAGGATGCTGTCAGCTCTGCAGTTGACAGCTTCATAGCAACAGGATGCTGGCATCATGATATCATTACCCAATATGGGGTTGAGTCATCAGTTGCTAGGAAGCCGGTGGCCCCTGGCATTCTAGCAACCTGTCAAATTTATGACAGCTTCTCAACATATATGCCCAACTCTGAACATTGGCACATCTCTGTAAGCCTACTCAAAGTTGGTCCTAATGACTGTCAGTTCACTTATCTGTGAAGTAGTCATTCTTTTTGAATCTGTTGCAGCCATAGCAACTGGTCTTAAACGTTTCAGTAGTAAGAACAGCATGAATCTGGCACGTGTTGGTTCTGGTACCGAAAATGACATAAAGCTTTCACAAATAAGATAAGGCCATGTTAAAGGGATTGTACTGTCAAAAAAATGTCATTGTTTACTCTGAATTTCAAAGCAAGTGGTGTCAGCCCTGACTACTTCAGTTCTGGTGGATTACAAAAAACATAGACCTTTCCTCATCTCCCTCTTCCCTCTGTCAGGAATCTGTAATAGTGACCCCTTGTAGTTCACTGACTTGAGTCTAAGCCTCAGCCTGCTATTTCATCAGAGCCCCCCAAGCTGGAATGTGGAGACCACTAGAATTTGCGGAGAACAACAGCAGGAGACTGAGGGAAAACCAGGAAACAAGGTAAGGTCAGGGCAGGTGGCAGGCAAGCACAGATGGTAGATGGAGCTGGGATCGGTACACGGGAAGTCAAACACAGGATACATGAAATAGTAAGCAGACAGGAGCTCAGAGAACCGTAAAGTTGCTAGTCAACATGGGCTACACTGAGCTCATGTGTCAGGGAAGAAGAATGTCACAGCTGCGCACACGTGCATGTGCTGACGTGCACAGGCGGGCTATTTAAACCCCTGCTACAAACAGAATGGTGCCTTCTGGTCTACTACTTCCTGTATCCTGACTCCTGTGATCTACCTGCTTAACTCTGACAACGATTGAACTCCACCTGCACTGACCCGGCTCTCCCTTTGACTATCCGATTTCCTGCTCCTCTGTACCTGATCCGTCCGATTGATCCTGACCTGGCCTGCCTGACTATTCTACACTGCTTGTGACCATCCTTGGCTACCAGCTGACATGGTCACCCGCATCTCAGCTACACCTCTCTGCTGCACCTGCATCCTGGTATTCCGGGTCTCCACCTGCCAGTTGTCACCACAGACCCATCAGGCACTCGTGCCCCTCCCAGCTCATTACTTCCTGTCTACCCTATCACGGGTCCCGAAGAGGAGTGGTAAGAGGATGCCCTCTCTCCAAATCAGGCTCCACCACCAGGTACGTTACATCATGTTTATATAGGAAAACGAACTGGCAGGCAGGCCAGGAAGTGAAGGAAATATAAACCCACAGAATAGTAGGTGATGCCCATAGGTGAACACAGAAGCCCACAACACATATGAAGGCAATCAGAGGACTAGGAGAAGCACTGCAGAAAGGAGGTAAGGATAACACAGGCGTGACACCCTCCTTACCTCCATAATCCCTCCCTGTGCACAGATCTATAGCACAGGAAGTTATCAGCTCATAAGCTTTCTGAAAAATCTAAACATTTTTTGCACTTATTAAACAGATGTAAGAAAAAAAAATCAATTGTATAGTTAGCAGACCAAAAGGGCGCCAATAAGAGAAGTTCATTAATAGGAAAAGTAGCAGGGCTAGGGGAGTTTGGCTTATCTGATTGTAGATCCACATTTGAAATAGATATGTAGGTGAACTAGGCTGCTATTGAGCAGTATAGCTCTGCAAAAGGCAGGGGAATAAGTGTGTTAACAAGCCTATTAACCTGCTAATGACCCCCAGGTGCACATACTACTATTTATATATGATATCACATTTAGTGCTCCCCTCTATTGGCTTATAGAGATATCCAACCTAAGAATTTAATCATTCAACAATAAAATACAAAAGTACTATTTTTTTCTTATGCAAATAATGGTCAAAAACATATTTAAAAAATTTAAAAATACAGATTATCCTTTTTGCCTAATAAGGTATTATCCAATACTTCTGTATTTTTCAGCATATAACTTTTCACCCTTCCCTTCACATGAAATATAACATAATCACCAGATAGCGTAGTGTCCCCAGTGGCTTGATAATGTTTTCAAGCAGGCAATGCCTGAGCATCTTTCATATATATTAATCTTGTATTCAGGTATACACAAGTGTGTCAGCTTTTGGACTGAACCCTCATAGTTCAGCAATATAGATAGATAGG
Source organism: Staurois parvus (assembly GCF_062004578.1). Classification (NCBI taxonomy): domain Eukaryota; kingdom Metazoa; phylum Chordata; class Amphibia; order Anura; family Ranidae; genus Staurois; species Staurois parvus. The sequence continues at coordinate 2,403,836 of NW_028319228.1, read as the reverse complement.
TATTAAGCACAACAGACTGGTTACAAAATACTACAACAGATGAACTGAAACAAGCAGTATATGAGTAATGTGTTCAAGTTTGTAGAAACAGAAACACCTCCTGCGCTCAGGGACCCAAATCAAGAGTGGGTGGGTGGATGGATTGACCACTAAGGAAGTTCATCCACCAATGGATCAAAGGTTGTGCAGCTCTTAACAAGGCTGGGGAAGCCCGACCAGTACTGCAAAGTGAAAACAAAAAGAAAGCACACCAACCTTGCGCATTACCTCAATAAAAAGCTGTAATTTTATTAAAATGAGATGTATACTCACAAACAAAGCAGTATAAAAGGCATATAAAATCCTAGAAGGAACATTGAAGTGCGAGACCAGTGCATTTCCCACCAAAAGGGGAGTGTCAGGCACCATCGCGACGCATGGGTCTACACAGGCGTAGGTGTCTGCCAAGACGTGTAGGTGGCAGGGCACTAGGACCCAGGCGCACCCGTCGCCTTGACAGTACTAGGCAGGCACTAGGACCTAGGCTGCACCTGTCAGGTGCAGGGCGGGCTACTTAAGCCAGCTCTGCACAAACACTTGTTGCCGAATGGTCTTTGTATGCTGTTACCTGTGTTGTGAGTATCTTGATCTGGATTGTTTGACCTTGCTGCTATCTCCTGTCCTGACCCTTGGCCTACCTGACTCTGCTCCTGGATGTTCCCCTTTAAATCTGATCTTTTGGTATTGACCCTGCGTGTGACCCGACTATCCTTTGCCTACCGTTTTGTACCTCACCGACCCGCTAGTTGCCCACCCAGCCTGTATGACTCTGATTTAGCTCATCCATCCATCCCGCAGGGATCACTAGGCTCCCTCACATCAGACTCTTAGCCCCCTGGAGCTCCTGTCAGACTCCTCTACCCCTGTTGGAGATACCTAGCAGCTGCGACCTGGTACCGGAGCGCTCCAAGTCCATCCCCACCATCAGGGGCCCTGGTGAACAAGTGCTCCGGTGCTTAGACTCCGCACTCTGGGGAGGCTCTGCCAGGGGATTGATAGAGGTGCTGTCAGGTGGTCCATTACAGGGAGACTCTCAAAGTTCAGTTGACGCATTTCGAAGGGAGATCCCTTCTTCCTCAGAGCTAACAAAACCATGAGTGCCCTCTTCTATATATGTCATAGAACTAAGAATAAGCCCTCTCAAATGGGCTGGACAGTCATAACGAGGAAGGTGGGGCATAGGTGCCATAAAAAAACATTTTTAGGATTTTATGCGCCTTTTATACTGGTTTGTTTGTGAGTATACATCTCATTTTAATAAAATTACAGCTTTTTATTGAGGTAATGCGCAAAGTTAGTGAGCTTTCTTTATGTGTTCAAGTTCTTCATAGTAAATATAGCATTTTGTGAAGAGAAAAATGTTGACATACAAGTGAAGTATTGGATAATACCCTATTAAGCAAAATCTCACAGAGGTGGTGAAATCACCAACAATTTGTAAGCACTGGGATATCTTTTTTTTTAATTAAGTGTATTTAAGGGGATGTACAAGGTTTGCCTCCCACGAAACGGAGAATTTTATGGTGGACACAAAAGAAGAAAAGGTCCATCTTTTAAGGCCTGTTCTACTTTTATAATTATTCAATCATGTCAGCTTTTCTCCTTAGCTTGGTAGAAGGCATAGTTCCCACTAAGTCCCACCACACCTTGCTTAGCTTTCTATTATTTTATGCTTGTAAAGCCTTAGTTTTATATTGGAAAAAAACTGAGGTCCCCTCTTTATCCTTCTGGAAGGGGTTGGTTAACAAAATTATCCCATTCCATAAGTGAAAGGGATTTGTGCCTCTAATGACTACTGGTAGGTTCCGGCCCCCCCGTTGGGGCCAAGAGACTGTTCTCTGCAAGAAAGAAATCCACACATGCACACCAGCTTCCAAAGAACAGTCTAATCTTTATTCATAATATTCCTCCTTATATATGATAAATTGTAACAGAGAATCATAGAATAGAATTTTACTGGATACTTGTCAAGGCTGTGTACGTGAACAGTTTAGATTTCCCAGACCTTGAATAAATTACAAGAAACCAACAGTTATTTTCCCATGGAGCAGAAATGGTTAACTTTTAACTGTATCATAGTAGAAACAAATGCTGTTAGTACAAAGAAATAACTGGATACTTTCTCTGCCTGTACCAAGGCTAAGCTAAGATAAAAAACAAACTGTTTTTTTGTGTGAGCACAGTTCTGTAACACATAACTGACACAGCATATTTTCATTAACTCATTCTGGGTATAATATAAAACAATTAATCAACATGGAGTACAAGATATAAAATGGAGGGGGAAAACAAAATGACAGACAAAAAGGACATACATTTCCCTTCAAAAAGGCCTAATGGTTCCTAAATATATGGTTTTGACCATTGTTTGCATAAGAATACAATTAAAATCATAAACATGTCATACTTACCTGCTCTGTGCAATGGTATTGCACAAAGCAGCCCCGATCCTCCTCTTCTGTGGTGCTCGCCAGCAATCCTGGGTCCTACCCCCCCCCCACCAAGGGCCCATCATAGAAAGCTGCTTCCTATGGGGGCACCCATGCATGCTTGATCCTGTGCTTGGGCAGCCCAGCTTATCCCTGCCCCCTGCTCTCTGCTCACAGGGGCCAATGGCTCTTCCTGCTCTCAGCCAAGCCTGTAAGAGTTGGGAGAGGGGAGAAGTGCTGCTACGGATGTGTACAGTGCTGGATCGAGATCGGGCTCAGCTAAGTATTTAGAGGGGCTGCAGGGGAGCTACAATAAAAAGTTTTTTACCTTAATGCAGAGAATCAATTATGGTAAAAAAAACCTTTTACCTTTACAACCACTTTAATGTCTTAGGTTGTAGATCTCCACAAGCCAACAGAGGGAGCAATAAATCTGATACAAGGCCCAAGGACAAAGAGCCACCCCACACTAGAACTAGAGTACTCTGTTAGCTACTGGGGAGGATCTTGGTCTTCTGGAGAAGTTGTGTGTTTTTAGGCTCAAGCTAAGCTTCTTGAAAGTCACCCCTGGCAGTGGAGCACAACTCACCTGGCTTCAGATCACTAGCCCAACTACCTCTGGTGTACCAGGCATGGCCTTTCTGAGCTGCTAAGTGAATGAAGCAGGGAAACTTCTCTTCCCTGGGCATGTCCAGGAACCCAGGGAATTGTGGAAAATGGGGTTAAAGCGGTCTATGCATGGGAGAAAATGACCACTCCACTACACTGGTAGGGACTCAAACTTTCCTGTAAACCAGAAAAAATGGCTGGATAATAGAAGCATATCTGTTTTAAATCAAACACTTAGGTAATGTATTTGTCTTTCTAAAGTACACATTTCATGAGAAAATAATGTAAGCTGTCATTGCTGACCTCTCCTTTCAAGAATGTTAGTTCCCTGATGGTGCTTTGCCTTCAAAATTTACCTGAAACAAGTATTGTGATAACAAGGTTTGACACTTTTCCTACACTTGTTTACTGTAAGCTTGTTCCAGGTTTAATGCGACCTCTCCTTTCAAGAATGTTAGTTCCCTGATGGTGCTTTGCCTTCAAAATTTACCTGAAACAAGTATTGTGATAACAAGGTTTGACACTTTTCCTACACTTGTTTACTGTAAGCTTGTTCCAGGTTTAATGCCAGAAAACTAGCATTTTCTGATGGAGGCCACTAATGGCAGCCTATTTATTGTTATTTTTAATTTCCTATTACAATTGCAATTTTTGAACTTAGTCTCTTTTTGTGCTGCCTTGTATTACACAAGGCATTCTTTAGCATTCAGCAGTGTCTGTCCCCTTTAAGGCTAGGGACGTCCTGTCTGCTAACTTGGGAGGAAGTGACCTCATCTCTTCAGACTGAAGAAATTCTACTATGCAAGTAGATGTGGGATGCTGTTCTCTCTTCATATATGGGCTTGATTAGACCCCCAAAGTCTGTAAGTACCCTTCCTATGTACTGTGGAATGTTATGCACATAGCTAGGAAGTTAGATATGTACTCATGTTTGTTTATTCTGTTTGTATTCCAGTTTTACCGCGCATTTACATTCATTCACATTTCATGTACTATGATCACATGTTATCAGTAAAAGATCATCGGTTATCAATCATCGACTCTTTACTGTGTGGACATCAAAGGTTATACTGCCTGTAATCCTCTGTAACCCTTTCATAACTGCAGAGAAGGCAGGACACTTTTATATTCTTTGTTAGTTACTGTGTGAAATGTCAAACACAAGATTCTTACCATATAAAATGTCAAAAAACACAAGTTTTGCATACCTCCCTTTCTACTAAAGATTCTAAAGATAACATTTACTTAAGTTAGATATATGCTTACATCATTGCTCTATCTTTCAGCAATCAAAGCATAACTATATCTATATAAAGAATTGACTATTTTCGATTATAGGTGACATTTATTGTGCTTATCTTTGAAAGTATAGCAACCATGGCAACATATCAAAATAAACAAACCTTGGAAATACATTCATGCCTTTCTAATAATTTCTTATTCAGTGAGATCACTAAAAGATATAGTAGATACCTTTTATTTGTAACAAAATAATCGAATATGATGTAGAATATTTCCTTGGACTGACTACTTGTGTATAATATGTGGTTGGTTGATTTATTGTTTTTAAATGTATTTATTAAAAAGTGTACAAATTTCTAGACCTGACTAGTATTGAAAGTGATCACATGCTAAGGTGAAAACCATGGAATCAAGAATAAAAAGTTTGCAGTCTTTACTGACCTGATCATACCCAACCTAAAGTGTATGTAAACCACATCACTAACATTTTATATTAGATTTAACAAGCTCAAGTAATTTTCAAGATTTGTAAATCTGTGACTTTCATTAAAATAATACCTGGTGATCCTACCACGAAGGTGTTTGTTTAGCGGCTTTTTGTTACCAGGTAATAACACTCTGTTCCTTTCTCCTGTTTCTGCACCCAATGAAGAATACAAGTGGCCAAGCTGACAAAAAAATGCATAGGCATAGTACACCTTTCTTATCCTCAGGAAATCTGTTCTGAGAAATACCATGAAATGCCATGAATACCATGGATACCATGAAATACAGTACATGGTAGTTGTTTATGATCCACATGGCTTTGAAAAACTAAATGTCATTCAGTTAGGGTTACATATATTTTAAAGCGTAACTTCACCCAAAAGGAGAAGTACAGCTTGATTGTATCCTCACCCCTCCACTACCACACTTGGAACTTTTTGTAGGGGAGCAGGTACCTGTTTGTGACAGGTACCTGCTCCCACTTCTGGTCAGATGTGCTGTGGCAATCTGAGCCGGAAGTTTGGTCCCCCCTCCTTCCTCTGCAGCCTTTGGGGATATGTCACAGATCTCAGAAGACTGTGGGACCATTCACAAAGCACATATAGGAAATAGACTGTGAAGCAGCAAGGCTACACTTTTGCTTTCTCTTACTGAAGTTGCTGACACCTGCACCTGAAGCCGATTGAAGAATCACCTTG